>NC_092335.1:314642500-315242500 GCF_046630445.1 Rutidosis leptorrhynchoides | reverse complement strand
GTGGTTCTCGATTACTAGCAAAACAAGAAGGAAGTGAATTCCATTTGTATGTATGAGTGTCTATATCAATATCAATATCAATTATGCATTATAGTAATATAGTAATTACTTTACAGTACATATCACATTGATAATATATATTATAATAATATAAAGTAATAAATATAATATAATAATGATCTCAATATGAATTTAAACGTGCATGTACATAGTTCAACAACCATGAATTTTAAATTTATCTGCCGACAGTTTTCACAGACTGCTATATCGTGCCCCGTTGTTCACTTAGTGGCGAATAAAAAGTCTTCAGAAAATTTCCATATTTTTATAATAATTATCTTTATTTATTTCAGTCATTATGGTATAAAATTCGATCATTAATTTATTAAATAAAAATTATATCAACTGTCCCTCTCAATTCTGGGTAAAATATAAAAAATGTTAAAACTTAACAAATAGTTCCTAAATACATTTTTAATAAGCCTAAAATTTATAGAACTCATTTTCGTATCACCGTTTATTTTTAAAATAATATTAGTTCGTATTTTACTCATGTAATATCCATCGAATAGCAATTGAGTGTAACAGTCATTTACTAAATAGATTTGAAATCACAAAATATATATTTAATATAATTTATTTATATATATAGATATGTTTTTTTTAAATAATAATTATTATAATATCATATTTCATTTTTTTTACATAATTATTTTTAATAACAACAACATTTAATATTTCAAATTATACATCTAATTATTATATATATATATATATATATATATATATATATATATATATATATACACACACACACACACACACACACACATATCTATTAACAAGTAATTGTTCGTGAATCGTTGGAAATAGTCAGAGGTCAACTGAATTCATGTAAATAGTTTAAAAATTTTGAGACACAGTTTAATAGACTTTGCTTATCGTATCGAAATCATATCAAGATTAGGTTTAAATTTGGTCAGAAATTCTCGGGTCATCACAGTACCTACCCGTTAAAGAAATTTCGTCCCGAAAATTGAGTGAGGTGGTCATGGCTAACATTAAAAATGTTTTCATGACGAATATGAGTTGATAAATTGAGTTTTATCATTATTGAGTAATATGGATAAAAATATTTCGATTATTCGAAGAGTACGAATGAAGCTATCACCAAAGAGTGAAATAGGAAAGTAAAGATTCATCTTAACTTTTGACAGAGTCAGGGTTGAATTTCAAAATTCAAGGGATTTAAAGAAAATCTTCGAAATCTAAAGGATTTGATTCTTCGGCGAGTAAGGAAAATTAAGATCTCTAAAATTAAATACGGTGATCCGCCTCGATTACTCTGTCTGATATTTTCATTATAAATTTAAATCTTCTGTTCCATTATGCTCACCATTCCTATACTTTCCTTCTTATTTTATACATCCAAAAGATTGTGAAAATACTTAATCCAGTTCTAATCCTTGATATTTTCCTAATTATCATTCCTGTCATCCTTCCTTTTAATCTTCCACCAGAAGAATCTGTTTACTTCTAATATTACCTTGGGATGATGCTATTCTTAATTATACCGTGTCTTTATATTGCTATTTGTATTAATATCCACGGTTTGCAACCTCCGTGTTGTTATCGGGCTTTATATTTTCTCTTATATTTCGAAATCCCTGCTTCCGTTTTCTATAATCATTGTCATCCACAGTTAATGCTCTCTCCTATTTTGCTGCGATTTATACTCCAATTTTCTATTTCTTTTGGAGCTTTGTCCCTTCGTTTCCTCTTTTTATGATTAGACATCTCTGGTGATGGTCCAGAATTCGTAGATATGGAGTTTTGAATGAATTTAATGTTCTAAACAAGAAAGAACATTATAGCATGATTTGATTTGTCAAATTACCAGAATCACTGAGAATAGAACTATCAAGAATATATTTTCTTGATATGTTCAGAAGTTAATCAAAATGAAAGAGTTATGTAACATGACACATGATGACGTTATAATCTGTGAATCATCATATTCCATTTAGAAACTCAGCATGACTTACTGTAATATAATCACGTTGATCAAGTGTCATTATATTATACTATCTCATGCATCAGTTCCTAACATTACTTCAATAACATTCATATTTTAAGCTTGAAAGTTTACAGAATATAGAAACTAACAGTTTCTATATGATGTAACACTGATATCAGGAAGAGATTAATGATTTCAGATAAAAATAGTTATGAAAATATCTTCAGAAATATGGAGGATATTTATAATGAAAGATACGATGATATCTTGGAATTTCTAATATCGATGGATGATGAAGATGAAGGTTTTTCGTATGCCCGAGAGACATATTGAATTAACGTGGCTAATATGTTTTGATCCAAGTCGGGTCATACCCAATAACAAGCTTACCAACACATTATTCTTATTTGATCTTAACGATTGGATCATTGATCAAATACGCGACACTTGAATTTTAAAGAAAATCGTTTTCTGAAAGATTACTTGATGTGTATATATATAAATTATGGAATAATTTATATATCAAGAGTTTAAATTATTTATGGGTTAAATAATTGATTTTGTTATGTTACATTTTATAAAGTTTGGTTTTATAAAATAAATGTACATAACATATATATACATATGGAAGTATTATGTAGAGTTTTATAAAATGTATTTTTTTTATAAAACTTATTTAATAATACTTGAAAGGGAAGTGGCATAGGGAATGAGATACACATGCTTTAGACTTGGAATCTTTCACCCATACTTTCTCAATTCTATATGTAAGCATCTTGACTCTTGTAGGAACACACACATGCAATTATACTTCAAAAAAAAACTGCACAAAAACACTCCCATTCAGCTGCTGCTGCCGTGGGGTTTGGAGAGGGAGAAAAGGTTCTTCATTTGGTTTTTGCAAGCTCATTCAAGTGTCAAACAAAATCCTAACTAATAGCAAGGGTGTTGGTGCATAGTTTGGGGTATAACTACTTGAGGTTTCATTGTTTTGGAGCTCCATTCATCATCATCTTCATCATCATCTATCAACAAGCTAGGAGAAGGTATAAACACTTTTCTTACTTGTAGTTTGTAAGTATGTTTCACAACTTGATCCTAATTGGGATTTAACTTTAATTGGTTAAAGGTATACAAGTTCTAAAATGGTAATTAACATGCTTCCGCTTTGATTTGAATCTAAATATAGTTTAAGTGTTTTGAACTTGTTAAATCCCAACAATGGTATCTAGAGCCGAGGTTGTTGAAATATGCTTCGAGATGGTTATTATACTCACTTTATATTTTGCATTTTATGTATATGCATGATAGTAAAATGCAAAAATTAAAGTTTTGGGTGGGTTTAATGCTTTGGCCGAAATATTGGGGACCCAAAATGGGTTTTGGATCTTCCACTTTGGTCATATTTTGGTTGCATGTTGAGTTCACAATCAAGCCTTGACCTTGTGTTTGTTTGGTTGCTTGTTTGGTTGAATTAATCTATTCATTTGGTATGTAATATTAATTCATTCATGTGGTTGTAATATTCATTCAATATGGTTTGTAATTTTATTATTTTGGTTATGTAATTTATTTTATATTTGGTATGTAAAATAGATTAGGTTGTATTTTCATTTTCTAGAAAAATGTATTAGGATATATTTTGTAAAAATGAAGATACAAGATGAAGACTTGGAAGATGCATTTGGATGCAAGATTAAGTGGGAGATTTTGAAATCTCCTACTTAGTGTTATAACCCTTAACCGGTGACATTTGTTTTCGGCTAAACAAATGTCTACCAAATCGGCTTGATTGTGAACACATTTGTTTGCATGCGTGGTTGTTTTATTTCTTGTATGATTGTGGATTGTGTATGTTACTACTACAAGTTATCACACAAGTTAACAACAAGCATAACTACAATTTAATTGGTTAAATTATTAACGACATGCAAAATGTAAATTTAATTGGTTAAATTAAAAACGGCTAAAAGGACATTAATAATCGGTTATTAAGAACATGATAAGGATCATATATATAAAATGGTTTATATCAAGTAATTGGCTAAAATTACTAGACTTGAAAATGGATTTCAAATAAACCATACACTAAATGCATGTTGGTGTATGGCATATATGTTTTCTCAAACTAGAAATTATGAAACTTAAAATCCCTTTAACAACAAGACAAACAAGTTAAATGCCATCCTTTTGTGCAAACACTTAAAAATATTAGGGAACTCTTAATGGGATAAAGGTCACCTAACCGTTATGAGCAAACTAATATGATTGAGGTGAATTTCGCACACTTGTGGGATAAAGGTCACCTAACCACTAGTATGTTGAATTTACACGTTAGCACAAGTAGGACGACTTGATTTGGGAATCATGAACTTAGGGTCACCGAAGCATGATGAACAAATAGGCGTTGATGGGATAATATGCCATGCAAAAGGATTGCATGATCTCATAACTTAGAAGTTGCAAAAGGATTGCAATTGTCATATAATGACTACCTAGCTAAATCAAATAACGGGATAAAGGTCACCTAACCGAAATTTGGTTTACCGTTGGATTCTAAAATTTAATAAATATCAATTGGATTTAAAGGGTATTGATTGATTAAATTAAAATTAATACTTAAACAACTTTGTTAAATTTTGTAGATGGCCGCCAATAACAACAACAACATTCCAAACGCACCTATCAACTTTAACAACCTATCGTTGAGGTCAATCCTAGAAAAGGAAAAACTCAACCATACAAACTTCATGGATTGGTTCCGCAATCTAAGAATAGTCCTCAAACTTGAGGACAGGGCGTATGTGTTGGAAGACCCCATTCCCGATCAACCGGAAGAGGATGATACGGAAGCCATGGCTTATTGGGAGAAATATTGCACCGATTCGTTGCAAGTTTCTTGCCTCATGCTTGGGACTATGATACCCGAACTCCAAAAGGATTTCGAGCATCATGGTGCATATGACATGATCACACAATTGAAGGAGATGTTCCTTCAACAAGCTCGTGTCGAGCACTTTGAAACGGTCCGAGTGCTTCATGCATGTCGGATGGACGACACCTAATCCGTTTCATCTTATGTCCTTAAGATGAAAAGCCTCATTGATCGAGCAAACCGTCTAAATTGCAACGTGTCTAATGAATTAGCCACGGACCTTATCCTTAACTCATTGTCAAAGAGGTTTGACACATTCGTGTTAAACTATAACATGAATGGTTGGGATAAAAGCATTGGCGAATTACATGCCATGATTAAGACGGCAGAAGCAAGCATGGGAAAAAGGGCTTCACCCGTGTTTACGATCAATGAAGGCGGGTCCAAAAACCATAACACTTCTAAGCCAAAGGCGGCTAAGAGGAAAGGACCCGCCTACCAAGGCAAGGGCAAGGGAAAGGGGAAGATGGTTACCCCAACCAACAATAAGAAGCAAAAGGTTGCCGGTAAAGCTAACCCCAAGGAAGATCCGTGCTTCGGTTGCGGTGAAATGGGTCACTGGAAATGAAACTGCCCGGTCTACCTTAAGGAGTTGAAGGAAAAGAGGGATGCAGGGCAAACCTCAGGTAATGTATATATGGTATACATTGAGCTTAGTATTACTTCTTCTAATACATGGGTATTAGACACAGGATGTGGAACTCATATTTGCAATTCTTTGCAGGGGTTCAAAAGAAGTGATCGAGAAGCGGGAACGACAAGTCTCTTCATGGGAAATGGAGCAAGGGTGTAAGTGAAAGCTCAAGGAGACTTTGTTTTAAAGCTACCAAGTGGTTTGGAGCTTATTTTGAAAAATGTTTTGTATGCACCCGATTTATCTCGAAACATTATTTCTGTATCCCGTTTGAAACAATGTGGTTTTAATCTTAATTTCATTAATGATGATATCCATGTTTCTTTAGATAATGTGTTCTATTTTAAGGCTTCGCCTTCGAATGGTATTTATGAATTGGTTCATAATGACACTTCAAGCAGTAGCTCAATGTTCCATACGAACACCAAGAAACTCAAAAGGGATTTGAGTGATTCCTACTTATGGCATTGTCGCCTTGGTCACATAAACAAGAACCGAATACATACACACTTCAAAAGAATGGACTTTTGAAATCAAATGAACTAGACTCGTTTGATGTATGTGAGTCTTGCTTACAAGGCAAAATGACTAAAGCACCTTTCAAAGGGACCTATGAAAGGGCTAAGGACTTATTTGGATTAATACACTCGGATGTATGTGGACCCTTTAAGCCCATAACTAGGAATGGTGAAAGATACTTCGTTACTTTCATTGATGACTTCAGTCGTTTCGGATATGTCTACTTATTAAGACATAAGGACGAAACTTTTGAGGCATTCAAGGAATATCAAAACGAAGTACAAAATCAACTCAATAAGACAATCAAGGTACTTCGTACCGATAGAGGAGGTGAATACCTAAGTGATGCTTTCCAAGATCATCTTAGTAGTTGTGGGATTATCTCGCAACTTACTCCACCCGGGACACCACAACTTAACGGAGTTTCCGAAAGGAGGAACCGAACCCTAATGGATATGGTTCGATCTATGATGGCTAGAAGCTCGATACCTCTATCATTTTGGGGTTATTGTCTATGCTCTGCGGCTCGTATTTTAAATATGGCCCCAACCAAGAAAGTGGAACGAACACCTCATGAGATGTGGTTTGGAAAACCTCCATCTCTATCATACTTAAAATTATGGGGATGTGAAGCTTATCCTAAGCGTTACGTCCCTAATAAGTTGAATGCTCGATCTACGAAGTGTATCTTCATAGGATATCCCAAGGATGATATGGGATACTATTTCTATGATCCAACCGAGCAAAATGTATTTGTTGCTCGAAAGGCTGAATTCCTTGAAACTAAGTTCCTAATGGAAGGAAATAGTGAAAGGAAGATAGATGTTGAAGAGGTTCAAGATCAAGTAGATGATACACAATTGGCTGACACTAGCACTCAACATGAAAATGTTGAGAGTGATCAGATGGATGATCAAAATACACAAGACGTTCGCAAATCTAGTAGGATTAGTAATCCTCCAGAAAGATATGGGTTTCTCATGGATGGTTGCTATGTGGTTGATTTGGATGAACCAACAAACTACCAAGATGCTTTGTCGAGGACTGATAAGGATAAATGGCAGGAAGCCATGAACGCTGAGATGCAATCCATGTATGACAACCAAGTTTGGGAACTGGTTGTACAACCTACTGGCTCAAGGCTAGTTGATTGTAAATGGCTTTTCAAAATGAAAACCGACATACATGGAAACTTGGATACATATAAAGCTAGACTTGTAGCAAAAGGTTTCACTCAAACTCAAGGGGTTGACTATGATGAAACTTTTTCGCCTGTGGCAATGCTAAAGTCTATTAGGATATTACTTGCCATTGCTGCTCATTATGATTATGAAATATGGCAAATGGATGTCAAGACCGCTTTCCTAAATGGACATCTTGAGGAAGATGTCTATATGGTTCAGCCTGAAGGTTTTGTTGATCCGAAATATCCTAAAAAGGTATGCAAGTTAAAGAAGTCAATCTACGGATTGAAACAAGCATCTAGAATGTGGAATCATCGATTTAATGAGGAGGCCAAGAAATTTGGCTTCATTAAAAATGGTGATGAAGCTTGTGTATACAAGAAAGCTAGTGGGAGGACTATCATGTTCCTTGTACTATATGTGGATGATATATTGTTATTTGGAAATGATATTCCGGCAATGCAAGGTGTTAAAAATTGGCTAAGTAAATGCTTCTCCATTAAGGATCTTGGAGAAGCACAATACGTTTTGGGGATTGGGATCTACGGGAATAGATCCAAGAAACTGATAGGTTTGAATCAAAGTGCATACATTGAAAAAGTTTTGAAAAGGTTCAAGATGGAGAACTCTAAGAAAGGTTTGGTACCTATTCGAAGAGGAACGCCTCTCAGTTCATCTCAGTTTCCTACCACGAAAGATGAACAAGAGAGAATGAAGAAGGTCCCTTATGCATCTGCTATTGGGTCAATCATGTATGCAATGATATGCACTAGACCGGATGTGTCATGCGCTCTTAGCCTGACAAGTAGATACCAGAATAACCCAGGAAACAGTCATTGGATTGCTGTTAAAAGTATATTGAAATACCTTAGGAGGACTAAGGATATGTTTCTTATATACGGGTCTGGTGAGGAGGAACTAGCTGTAAAAGGTTACGTGGACGCGAGTTTCCAAACTGATCGAGATGATTCTCGATCACAATCTGGTTATGTCTTCACGTTAAATGGAGGTGCAGTCTCTTGGAAGAGTTCAAAACAGGATGTTGTTGCATTATCCACTACAGAGTCGGAGTACATCGCCGCATCATTGGCAGCTCAGGAAGCTGCATGGATAAAGAAATTCATCGACGACTTAGGAGTAGTCCCTTCCATTCAGGACCCTCTTGAGATCTTTTGTGACAACGAGGGTGCGATTACTCAAATCAAAGAACCTCGTGCTCACCAAAAGACCCGTCACATTGAGCGGAGATTCAACTACATAAGGGATGAAGTTGAAAAGGGAAAGATATGTATTCGCAAAGTTCACACAGATCTTAATATAGCAGATCCTCTCACGAAGCTCTTACATGGACCAAAACATGCAGGACATGTTTGTGCATTAGGGCTTCAATATTCTAGTGATTGTTCATGATCTGTTTTAAGTATTGTAATGGAACGAAATTGTTCAAACTCATTAATATAATTATGGTATTAATTTATTTTGAGTTATGTTCTTATTTTGCATATTTTATCCATGAATAAGTAATTATTCTAAATTCTGTAGTCGATCACATTTGTGGGAACAAGTGTGAGGTTTAGACTATTATGAACTTGGATTGGTGTACATTCACGGGATGAATGTAGGGCAAGGTTGCAACCAAGGTTCATAGATATTTGTGGGATACAAATATTGGAAGACCCGCCGTCAAGATTTACTAAATGGAGCCTTTGTGGTTGATCACATGTAATCTTGAGTAAAGGCAAATATCATTGTATCCTCTGACCTGAGATACATATTGGGTTCGGATATTTACCAAGTATTGTGCCTTGAATCTTTCCTTCGCTATTCTGAAACATGGTAGTTCATAAGGAAGAGCTCAGGTATAATGCAAGGTATATATCTAGGACGTATGTAGTCAAGATGGAATTTGTCCCTCTTATTCGTTGAGAGTCAGATGTTTAGGCCTGAAAAGTTAAATCTAGAAGAGAGTGATCACTCTATATCTCTTGGATTTAACATGACATCTAGGATGAAAGGATATAATGTAAAGATTCACCTATTCATATTCTAGATGGGAACTCGAAAGGGATGATGTTATTGAATGGCACAAAGTCATAACATATTGGGGGTGATGGACGGTCGTTAGGTGGTATCCATCACTTGCATTAATTTCTTATGTTTCTCGTGCAAGTGGGAGATTGAAGGTTTTTCGTATGCCCGAGAGACATATTGAATTAACGTGGCTAATATGTTTTGATCCAAGTCGGGTCATACCCAATAACAAGCTTACCAACACATTATTCGTATTTGATTTTAACGATTGGATCATTGATCAAATACGCGACACTTGAATTTTAAAGAAAATCGTTTTCTGAAAGATTACTTGATGTGTATATATATAAATTATGGAATAATTTATATATCAAGAGTTTAAATTATTTATGGGTTAAATAATTGATTTTGTTATGTTACATTTTATAAAGTTTGGTTTTATAAAATAAATGTACATAACATATATATACATATGGAAGTATTATGTAGAGTTTTATAAAATGTATTTTTTTTATAAAACTTATTTAATAATACTTGAAAGGGAAGTGGCATAGGGAATGAGATACACATGCTTTAGACTTGGAATCTTTCACCCATACTTTCTCAATTCCATATGTAAGCATCTTGACTCTTGTAGGAACACACACATGCAATTATACTTAAAAAAAAAACTGCACAAAAACACTCCCATTCAGCTGCTGCTGCCGTGGGGTTTGGAGAGGGAGAAAAGGTTCTTCATTTGGTTTTTGCAAGCTCATTCAAGTGTCAAACAAAATCCTAACTAATAGCAAGGGTGTTGGTGCATAGTTTGGGGTATAACTACTTGAGGTTTCATTGTTTTAGAGCTCCATTCATCATCATCTTCATCATCATCTATCAACAAGCTAGGAGAAGGTATAAACACTTTTCTTACTTGTAGTTTGTAAGTATGTTTCACAACTTGATCCTAATTGGGATTTAACTTTAATTGGTTAAAGGTATACAAGTTCTAAAATGGTAATTAACATGCTTCCGCTTTGATTTGAATCTAAATATAGTTTAAGTGTTTTGAACTTGTTAAATCCCAACAGAAGAAGATTTATCCGTAAGGGTTTAGAGTAAGGAGCAAGATATTAGCTAAAGACTTCAGCAGGCATTGAATCATTTGGATTCTTTGAAGTCAAACTTATTCTTTATAATTTGTCCACGGCTTCCTTCATAGTTTCGCATAATCCGCTTTTGGTACTAAATTTTCTATTGGGTGTTTCCAATACTCCATTCTTTATCATTAAACTTTCGACGGTTAAGGTCGTCTACAGTTTTTGCTGCTGTATTCAGCTTTTAAAAATTCAGAGTATTAATTCGTAGACTAGGTGCTTTTCAGAATTTTCAAAATGGAAGATCATAGTTCTAAGAGATAAATGTTATATGGATACATATAACTGTTGATGTGGAATTGTTGCGAGACTCAAAATACAGATTTGCTGATTCCCGATAATTGGTATGGCAATTCTTGTTACAAGATGCGGATGTATACATGATGAGACTTCAATAGATAAATATAGTGATTTGTCGGAGGGATTTAAACCAAGGAGCGATGAGGTTGCTGGTACATCTACTGGTAATATGGTGGAATATAAAAGGTTCTCTGATAACAATAAAAGAGCACGCATATATATCAAAGTTATAATAAGGTTGTTTTGAACGAAAAGTCGAAGTTGACTTGCTGGAGCTGTGACAGAATTTGCTACCTTGAAAAGGGATTGCAAAGTCATTTTCGGTAATAACAACACCAAAGGAGTTAGCACAGACATGTTTTAAACGTTTACTCAGGTTCCGAGTGTTTTCAGATACATAACTATATGCATAAATCTTTCCTTCCGTAGATGAAGTGCGGTTGGTTCATCCTCTCGATTGAGGTGTTTTCAAGGATCATGAAGGGTTTGAACGCAGATTGTAATCGTCAAGATACAAATGAGGTTTAAGATGAAATCAAGTGGCAAACTTAAAGAATTGTTTAGTTTCATATGTTATAAACAATATTTTAATTCATTTTAATTGTCCAATATTATTAGTCCACAGTCGATAGTCCACAGTTACAGTCCAATAATTCATATATAGTTAATATATAATATTCGAATTAATTAATACGTATCGTGACCCGTATACGTCTCAGACTCGATCACAACTCAAACTATATATATTATTGTAGAATCAACCTCAACCATGTATAGCTAACTCCCGCATTACTGCATATAGAGTGTCTATGGTTATTCCAAATAATATATATAGATGCGTCGATATGATATGTCAAGACCTTGTATACGTGTCTCGATATTTAAAGTGCGTAAAATAAATAACAGAAATTAAATGACGATAAATAAAATGCGATAAATAAATTGCGATAAATAAATTGCGATAAATAAAATGTAATCAGTTAGCTAGGAACAGTTAGCTAGGATTTTGTTAGCGTGGATTCTTAGCAAAATTTCTCATAGTTAATTAGTCTGTTTCTAACAAATTTTATTTTATGAAATGTTTTCTTCATTATGCCACTTGTTAGATTTTGATAGGCCAAAATCCAAATTAAAATTGAATGAAAATGGTTATTCTGCGATGAACGGATATGTATATCTGTGGATGTAAATAGGATAGTAAATGACTGTTGAATCAGATTTGAAAGAATGTACAGTGTAACTTATTAATGTGAAATCTAAATATTCCTCGGGTATTACCTACCCGTTAAAATATTTTCACCATTAACAGTTTGTACAAAAGAATTTTTAATTACAATCTTTATGAAAACATATATACATATATATTTTCTTCAGATATAATCATAGACTTAATGAGTTAATATGATATTAAACTCATTTGATTTACCGCTAGAACAAGAATATATAATCTCTAAAACATTAGAGATTACATAATCGCTATGTCAAACGAAGATAAATGATGGAGAACGTCATGTAGAACGATGATTATACTCGAGGTACAGAATGATATGTTGATGCATGGATTGTTGATGATACTGGTGATGTTTCTGATGGTACTGTTGGTACCGATGTTGTTGCTGAAGCTGGTAAATTTTGCACCATATTTTCCAAATTTATTTCTCGAGCGCGAAGTTCGTTGTTTTCTTCTATTATTCCGGGATGATTGTCGGTCGGAACGAGTGAATGAATAAGGTTTAGAATTGTGGATAGAATATAATCGTGTCGAGCTATTCTGGAAATGAGTGTGAAAATGGTGTTTCGGATAGGTTCATCGGTAAGTACTTCAGATTCTTCACCAAGAGGGAACTGTGGTGGGTGAAAGGGATCTTCTTCTTATCTCCAACGATTAAGTAGGCTACGAACCCATCAGATGAATTGGGGATGGCTGATTGGTTGATTCATTCTGGTGACACCGCTTTCGAAGCTTAGGTGAATATCCATGTCGGAATAGTTATCGGAATAACTATCGGAATAGCTATCGAAATCTGAGGGACTCGAACTAGTTGAGGGATTCATCCCGTACAATCAAATGAAGGATTTTTTATAAGAACTAGATTATAGGATGTAGATTAGTACCCTGCAATACATAAGTTACATATGCATATATAATACTAGAATCCCATAAGTTACGGAGGAATATACAGAATATATCAGGCAGAGTTTACGGTAATAGATATGCTAAGATATGAATTAGCGGATACGCTAAGATATGAGTTTTGTCTATACACTAGTTATGCAATCAATGCAGTAAGATGTGTCTAGACTAAGAATGATAAGCAGGTAATTTCCTAAAGAGGATAAGCAGATGATTTCCGACTAGAAATGATAAGCAAAACTTTTGACATGCAGACACGGTCGAAGTCCAGACTCACTAATGCATCCTACCGACTTATCAGTTATACACACTAATGCAGACCTGGTTCACTAAGACCACCGCTCTGATACCAACTGTAGAGACCCGTCCTAATCCATCCGGACGAAGTCCATATCGATTATAAACGATTCATAACAGTTGATTACATCGCGAGGTACTTGACCTCTATATGATACATTTTACAAAAATTGAATTCGTTTTTGAAAAGACAATCTTTCATTACATCGAAAATTGACGGCGTGCATATCATTTTATAATATATCTAACTATAATTGACTTAATAATAATCTTGATAAACTCAACGACTCGAATGCAACGTCTTTTGAAATATGTCATGAATGACTCCAAGTAATATCATTAAAATGAGCAATTGCACAGCGGAAGACTTCTTTCATACCTGAGAATAAACATGCTTTAAAGTGTCAACCAAAAGGTTGGTGAGTTCATTAGTTTAACATAAATAATCATTTCATAATTTTAATAGACCACAAGATTTCATATTTCCATTTCTCATAAATATACGTCCCATGCATAGAGACAAAAATATCATTCATATGGATTGAACACCTGGTAACCGACATTCACAATATGCATATAAGAATATCCCCATCATTCCGGGATCCTCCTTCGGACATGATATAAATTTCGAAGTACTAAAGCATCCGGTACTTTGGATGGGGCTTGTTGGGCCCAATAGATCTATCTTTAGAGTTCGCGTCAATTAGGGTGTATGTTCCCTAATTCTTAGATTACCAGACTTAATAAAAAAGGGCATATTCGATTCGATAATTCAACCATAGAATGTAGTTTCGATCACTTGTGTCTATTTCGTAAAACATTTATAAAAGCAGCGCATGTATTCTCAGCCCAAAAATATAAAAGGGTAAAAAGGCAAATGAAACTCACCATACTGTATTTTGTAGTAAAAATACATATGACGTCATCTAACAAGTGTAGGTTTGACCTCGGATTCACGAACCTATATCATTTATATTTATATTAACACATATAATGGTATTCAAACAACTTTATATATATGTAGTTATGTATTAAGATTAATATTTATATAAAATTTTATTAATACTTATAATGTATTATAATGCCTATTTGATATATGATTTAATTAACATTATGTCAATATAAATAATATTCTATTAGTTGAAACATAATATTATGTAATATTAGTATATATTTTTATATAAATATCTTCTGTTTGCAAAAATTAATAATAACACTAAGTTAAGGATAATAATGATAATGATAGTAATAATAGTAAAAAAAAATGTTTCTTTTTAATAATGAAAATTTTAATAAAAAAATGATAGTTTTTAATGATAACAAAATAATAATTTTATCAGAAATGGTACTTTTAATAATAATAGTAGTTTTTAACTAAAAAGGTAAGTTTAATAATATGGATAATAAAATAATAATTTTGATAATAGTACTAATACTTAATAATAATAATAATAATAATAATTTAACTATAATCTTAATAATAATAATAATAATTGATAACTAATACCTATATTAATAATGATAATAATAATAATAATTGTAATACCAAAAATAATAATAATGATAATAATAATAATTATAATGATAATGATAATGATAATGATAATAATAATAATAATAATAATAATAATAATAATAATAATAATAATAATAATAATAATAATAATAATAATAATAATAATAATAATAATAATAATAATAATAATAATAATAATAATAATTTATGATTATAAAAGGAAACTACCTCAAAATAAAGGCCTTGGATTCATAAAGCTTAGAAGCATTAAAAAGAAATAAACTGCCCGAGACGGAACTCGAACCCACGACCTCTCGTTTAACGAAACACTGCCATACCATCAGATCCACTTTGTCTTTGTGATTTAATACCAAATGATAGTCTTATAAATCGGCCCTAATCCAAATTACATCGGCCCAACTGAAATAATAAAAGCCGGCCCAACAGAAAATAGAATAAGGATTCGACCCAGAAATAATTACGGCCCAACGGTGAATTACGGCCCAACTAATAATTAAAAGTTTTAAAAAAAATGCCAGCGACGGGATTAGAACCTACGACCTCCAGCTACACAAACATACACCCAAACCAACCGTGCTATAATGTTTATCTGAAATTATTCCAGAATAAAAAATTATATAACCCGTCTTTATATCGTTTCTATTTCTATTTCTTCATCGAAACTACAGCAGCGTAGCAATATATTCAATATTTATTGGGTTGGTCTCGTATGGAACGTAATGATTTTTGGTTTGATGATGTCGACTAGAAAAGAGCAACAGCACTCTTCGCTCTCTCTCTCTCTCTCTCTCTCTCTATCCGAACTTGATTGAAGGTGATCGAGTGATGAGGGATGCTCGAAGGTGATATAAGGTGTTTTATGGTGGTTGGACAAGAGATGATGGTGGGTGTTGGTATTGTACATCCGATTAATAGAAAACCCAAGTGGGTATAATAGATCTAGTTTCAAAATAATAACAATAATATAGAAGTAGCCACAACTCGTGATATAGATGGGTGATTATTATGGGTTGGTTTTTTTTAAAAGAAAACAGAAGCAATAGCGAATGACAACATGGTGGTTGCACATGGTGGTTGCACATGGTGGTTGCACATGGTGGTTGAAGATGGCGACAGAAGGTGGATCATGGTGTTGGGTTTCAAACGGAAAAAGAAATTCGGTGGTGAGTTGTTTGGTTCATAACAGATACATGGTAGGCATAGTAATTTATGATAGTTTTGAGTTTGGGTCTGTGATCTAGTGAAACTGAAATAAAATATGTCCATCAATGATAATGGTGTTGGTTCACGATTACAGCGGTAGTAAAACCGTGTTTTAAGGTGGGTTGTAAATGGTGTGGAACCGTGGTGTTCCATGGTGTAACCGATGGTTGTCGAGGTTTGGTTGTGGTGCTTTACTAAAAGAAAATAAGTGAGAGAGATAAGTAGAGGGAGGTGGTTCTCGGTGGCTCAATGGTTGTTGATGAATTACTTCAGAAAAAAAAACAAATGGACCGAGTAATGATGATGACAAGTTTATGTTGTGGGTTTCGTTGGTGGTGTTTTGGTCGATTGTAGAACATACGCAACAACAATAACATTAATATAGAAGCGGTGGTGGCAGCGAATAAGATGAAGAGAATGATATTTGTGGTTCTCGATTACTAGCAAAACAAGAAGGAAGTGAATTCCATTTGTATGTATGAGTGTCTATATCAATATCAATATCAATTATGCATTATAGTAATATAGTAATTACTTTACAGTACATATTACATTGATAATATATATTATAATAATATAAAGTAATAAATATAATATAATAATGATCTCAATATGAATTTAAACGTGCGTGTACATAGTTCAACAACCATGAATTTTAAATTCATCTGCCGACAGTTTTCACAGACTGCTATATCGTGCCCCGTTGTTCACTTAGTGGCGAATAAAAAGTCTTCAGAAAATTTCCATATTTTTATAATAATTATCTTTATTTATTTTAGTCATTATGGTATAAAATTCGATCATTAATTTATTAAATAAAAATTACATCAACTGTCCCTCTCAATTCTGGGTAAAATATAAAAAATGTTAAAACTTAACAAATAGTTCCTAAATACATTTTTAATAAGCCTAAAATTTATAGAACTCATTTTCGTATCACCGTTTATTTTTAAAATAATATTAGTTCGTATTTTACTCATGTAATATCCATCGAATGGCAATTGAGTGTAACAGTCGTTTACTAAATAGATTTGAAATCACAAAATATATATTTAATATACTTTATTTATATATAGATATGTTTTTTTTTAAATAATAATTATTATAATATCATATTTCATTTTTTTTTACATAATTATTTTTAATAACAACAACATTTAATATTTCAAATTATACATCTAATTATTATATATATATATATATATATATATATATATATATATACACACACACACACATATATCTATTAACAAATAATTGTTCGTGAATCGTTGGAAATAGTCAGAGGTCAACTGAATTCATGTAAATAGTTCAAAAATTTAGAGACACAGTTTAATAGACTTTGCTTATCGTATCGAAATCATATCAAGATTAGGTTTAAATTCTAGTGACCTGAACTTTTCCATGTTTATATATATTAATTGAGATTGATATTTACATGATTAAATGTTTCCAACATGTTAAGCAATCAAACTTGTTAAGACTTGATTAATTGAAATATGTTTCATATAGACAATTGACCACTCAAATTGACCGGTGATTCACGAACGTTAAAACTTGTAAAAACTATATGATGACATATATATGGATATATATATTGTTAACATGATACTATGATAAGTAAACATATCATTAAGTATATTAACAATTAACTACATATGTAAAAACAAGACTACTAACTTAATGATTTTTAAACGAGACATATATGTAACGATTATCGTTGTAAAGACATTTAATGTATATATATCATATTAAGAGATATTCATACATGATAATATCATGATAATATAATAATTTAAAATCTCATTTGATATTATAAACATTGGGTTAACAACATTTAACAAGATCGTTAACCTAAAGGTTTCAAAACAACACTTACATGTAACGACTAACGATGACTTAACGACTCAGTTAAAATGTATATACATGTAGTGTTTTAATATGTATTTATACACTTTTTAAAGACTTCAATACACTTATAAAAATACTTCTACTTAACAAAAATGCTTAAAATTACATCCTCGTTCAGTTTCATCAACAATTCTACTCGTATGCACCCGTATTCGTACTCATACAATACACAGCTTTTAGATGTATGTACTATTGGTATATACACTCCAATGATCAGCTCTTAGGAGCCCATGTGAGTCACCTAACACATGTGGGAACCATCATTTGGCAACTAGCATGAAATATCTCATAAAATTACAAAAATATGAGTAATCATTCATGACTTATTTACATGAAAACAAAATTACATATCCTTTATATCTAATCCATATACCAACGACCAAAAACACCTACAAACACTTTCATTCTTCAATTTTCTTCATATAATTGATCTCTCTCAAGTTCTATCTTCAAGTTCTAAGTGTTCTTCATAAATTCTACAAGTTCTAGTTGCATAAAATCAAGAATACTTTCAAGTTTGCTAGCTCTCTTCCAATCTTGTAAGGTGATCATCCAACCTCAAGAAATCTTTGTTTCTTACAGTAGGTTATCATTCTAATACAAGGTAATAATCATATTCAAACTTTGGTTCAATTTCTATAACTATAACAATCTTATTTCAAGTGATGATCTTACTTGAACTTGTTTTCTTGTCATGATTCTGCTTCAAGAACTTTCAAGCCATCCAAGGATCCTTTGAAGCTAGATCTATTTTTCTCATTTCCAGTAGGTTTATCCAAGGAACTTGAGGTAGTAATGATGTTCATAACATCATTCAATTCATACATATAAAGCTATCTTATTCGAAGGTTTAAACTTGTAATCACTAAAACATAGTTTAGTTAATTCTAAACTTGTTCGCAAATAAAAGTTAATCCTTCTAACTTGACTTTTAAAATCAACTAAACACATATTCTATATCTATATGATATGCTAACTTAATGATTTAAAACCTGGAAACACGAAAAACACCGTAAAACCGGATTTACGCCGTCGTAGTAACACCGCGGGCTGTTTTGGGTTATTTAATTAAAAACTATGATAAACTTTGATTTAAAAGTTGTTATTCTGAGAAAATGATTTTTATTATGAACATGAAACTATATCCAAAAATTATGGTTAAACTCAAAGTGGAAGTATGTTTTCTAAAATGGTCATCTAGACGTCGTTCTTTCGACTGAAATGACTACCTTTACAAAAATGACTTGTAACTTATTTTTCTGACAATAAACCTATACTTTTTCTGTTTAGATTCATAAAATAGAGTTCAATATGAAACCATAGCAATTTGATTCACTCAAAACGGATTTAAAATGAAGAAGTTATGGGTAAAACAAGATTGGATAATTTTTCTCATTTTAGCTACGTGAAAATTGGTAACAAATCTATTCCAACCATAACTTAATCAACTTGTATTATATATTATGTAATCTTGAGATACCATAGACACGTATACAATGTTTCGACCTATCATGTCGACACATCTATATATATTTCGGAACAACCATAGACACTCTATATGTGAATGTTGGAGTTAGTTATACAGGGTTGAGGTTGATTCCAAAATATATATAGTTTGAGTTGTGATCAATACTGAGATACGTATACACTGGGTCGTGGATTGATTCAAGATAATATTTATCGATTTATTTCTGTACATCTAACTGTGGACAACTAGTTGTAGGTTACTAACAAGGACAGCTGACTTAATAAACTTAAAACATCAAAATATATTAAAAGTGTTGTAAATATATTTTGAACATACTTTGATATATATGTATATATTGTTATAGGTTCGTGAATCAACCAGTGGCCAAGTCTTACTTCCCGACGAAGTAAAAATCTGTGAAAGTGAGTTATAGTCCCACTTTTAAAATCTAATATTTTTGGGATGAGAATACATGCAGGTTTTATAAATGATTTACAAAATAGACACAAGTACGTGAAACTACATTCTATGGTTGAATTATCGAAATCGAATATGCCCCTTTTTATTAAGTCTGGTAATCTAAGAATTAGGGAACAAACACCCTAATTGACGCGAATCCTAAAGATAGATCTATTGGGCCTAACAAACCCCATCCAAAGTACCGGATGCTTTAGTACTTCGAAATTTATATCATATCCGAAGGGTGTCCCGGAATGATGGGGATATTCTTATATATGCATCTTGTTAATGTCGGTTACCAGGTGTTCACCATATGAATGATTTTTATCTCTATGTATGGGATGTGTATTGAAATATGAAATCTTGTGGTCTATTATTATGTTTTGATATATGTAGGTTAAACCTATAACTCACCAACATTTTTGTTGACGTTTTAAGCATGTTTATTCTCAGGTGATTATTAAGAGCTTCCGCTATCGCATACTTAAATAAGGACGAGATTTGGAGTCCATGCTTGTATGATATTGTGTAAAAACTGCATTCAAGAAACTTATTTTGTTGTAACATATTTGTATTGTAAACCATTATGTAATAGTCGTGTGTAAACAGGATATTTTAGATTATCATTATTTGATAATCTACGTAAAGCTTTTTAAACCTTTATTGATGAAATAAAGGTTATGGTTTGTTTTAAAATGAATGCAGTCTTTGAAAAACATCTCATATAGAGGTCAAAACCTCGCAACGAAATCAATTAATATGGAACGTTTTTAATCAATAAGAACGGGACATTTCAGTTGGTATCCGAGCGTTGGTCTTAGAGAACCAGAAAATTCGCATTAGTGTGTCTTATCGAGTTTGTTAGGATGCATTAGTGAGTCTGGACTTCGACCGTGTTTTCTTTAAAAATGATTGCTTAACATTTTTGTTGGAAACTATATATTTTTAACATATGAATATTATGTGATATATTAATCTCTTAACGTGTTCGATATTATGTGATAGATGTCTACCTCTAGAACAAGTCCCATTGACTCACCTAATAATAATGAAGAGTCAAATGTAAATTGGAATGATTCGTGGACTGATTCACAAGCTCCCGAAGAGGAACCGGAAGAAGAGTCGGAACCGGAAGAAGAATCGGAACCGGAAGAAGAATCGGAACGGGAAGAAGAAATAGAACCGGTGGGGGAAATAATAAAATGGTTAAGTAAAAGAGAATCATCAACCAACCGACCAAGGTTAATTATGGTCAATGGTGTTTCCGCCAAAGAAGCAAAATATTGGGAGGATTACCAATTCTCCGATGAATCAGATTCCGACGAGAATTCCGATGATGTTATAGAAATTACCCCAACTGAATTTAAAAAGGAAAAAGAAAATAATAAGGGAAAGGGCATAAAAATAGAGAAATCTAATTCCAACCCCGATGAACTTTATATGTATCAACCCCCGAAGTCCTTAAGTTGTAACAATGACCGGGGAACCTCTAAACCACCAGGTTTTTCTAAACCAATGTGGACAACGACGGCTCGTATTAGGGGAACATCATATATCCCTAGAAACTTGGCAAAACGAACTAAAACCGAAGAAGAAGAAACAAGCGAGTCGGAATAAGATAGTTGTATTCGTGTGGTGTAATATATGTAATATAGTGTGCTTACGCTTTATGATATATGTAAAAATTGCTTGTATTAATAAGTATTTTTTTTTATGAATCTAACTCTTGTCTATTTTACAGTATAAAAACACAAAATGGATAGACAACCCAATATTTTAAGAGACCTACCCGGAGACATGATTGATGAAATCTTATCTAGAGTCGGTCAGAATTCTTCGGCACAACTATTTAAGACGAGATCAGTTTGTAAGACATTCGAAGAACGTTCCAAGAATGCCTTGGTTTATAAAAGGCTTTCGTTCGAAAGATGGGGGATATCACATTGGGAAATCCATAAGTTACGATGTGTTTACTTTGACGCATATATTGCGGGGAACCCAAATGCTATTTTACGCAACGGGTTAAGAAATTATTTTGACTCAGTATATCCGAATATAGGACTTCGTGATTTAGAAAAAGCGGCTAACATGCAACATAAAGAAGCATGTTATGCTTACGGGTTAGTAATGTTCGCTTCTCACCAAAGTGAGAACAAGAACATCGGGCTACAACTATTAAACAAAACGTTCCCACAAGTGACGGAGTCGGTAATTGGGGTAAGAAATGAGGTTTTTAGATTGTTACGGGACTGTTGGACATTACGTAACCCTCGTCCCTTTGACGACGTTACAACACGCTGTCTTATCAATGGCCATAACGGTTATGTTCCACAAGACCAAGGATGGGAAGTAATCCTAGTAAAACCAGAATGCATGACTTGTTTCTGGACGTATGAATTACGTGTCTTTATTGCCTTTGCTGAACGACTTGTGTACTAGCTAGAATTATCTTCACAACCATCTTGTATCAAATTTATTGTGTGCTATATTTCATGCTATATGTATAATAAGCGGTATTGTAAGTTTGTAAAATATTGTGTAAAAGTTTGAACGCGAAATATTATTATAATCAGTTTTTCATATATAATTGTAGTAGTTGAATTGTATATTAGCTACTAAGTATGAACTTAACGGGTAGGTACTACCCGAATTTAAACTTATAAAATGCTAATATGAAGAAAAAGCTTTTATAAATGAGTTCATATTATGCTACGAAATACTATTAACTACTCTTAATATTCTGTATGATTAACTTGTTCCATTTGACTATTTTGAAGGAAATGGCACCGACTACTCGACACACCGTGAATATGAATGAAGAGGAATTCCGTACTTTTCTAGCTTCAAACATAGCCGCAGTACAGGCTGCACTACATACCAACAATAACCTTGGATCTAGCAGTACAGGAAATCGTGTAGGATGCACCTACAAAGAATTCACTGCCTGCAAACCTTTGGAATTTGATGGAACCGAAGGACCGATCGGATTGAAACGGTGGACCGAGAAGGTCGAATCGGTGTTTGCCATAAGTAAGTGTACTGAAGAGGACAAAGTGAAGTACGCTACGCATACCTTCACAGGTTCTGCGTTAACATGGTGGAATACCTATCTAGAGCAAGTGGAACAAGACGATGCGTACGCACTACCGTGGTCAGCATTCAAGCACTTGATGAACGAGAAGTACCGTCCCAGAACCGAGGTCAATAAGCTCAAGACAGAACTTAGAGGGTTACGAACCCAAGGATTTGATATTACCACGTACGAAAGACGATTCACAGAATTGTGCCTATTGCGTCCGGGAGCATTCGAAGATGAGGAAGAGAAGATTGACGCGTTTATGAAAGGATTACCGAAAAGAATCCAAGAAGATATAAGTTCACACGAGCCCACCTCCATACAACAGGCATGTAGAATGGCTCACAAACTAGTGAACCAGATTGAAGAAAGAATTAAAGAACAGACTGCTGAAGAGGCCAATGTGAAGCAAGTCAAAAGAAAGTGGGAGGAAAACGGTGATAAGAATCACCAATACAACAACAACAGCAATTACAACAATAATCGCAACAATTATCCCAACAATCGCAACATCAATCGCAACTACAACAAATGGCCCAACAACAACAACAACAACAACAACAGCAACTACAACAATCATCCCAACAACAATAATAACCGCAACAACAACAATCAGAAGCAGCTATGCCAAAGGTGTGAAAAGTATCACTCAAGGTTCTGCACCAAATTTTGCAACAAGTGTAAAAGAAATGGTCATAGCGCGGCGAAGTGTGAGGTCTATGGACCAGGGGTTAATAGAACGAAAGGAACAAATGGTGTCGGAACGAGTAATGGTGGAGCAAGTAGTGTCGGAGCAAGTTATGCCAATGTAGTTTGTTATAAATGTGGAAAACCGGGCCACATTATTAGAAATTGCCCGAACCAGGAGAACACGAATGGACAAGGCCGCGGAAGAGTTTTCAATATTAATGCGGCAGAGGCACAGGAAGACCCGGAGCTTGTTACGGGTACGTTTCTTATTGACAATAAATCTGCTTACGTTTTATTTGATTCGGGTGCGGATAGAAGCTATATGAGTAGAGATTTTTGTGCTAAATTAAGTTGTCCATTGACACCTTTGGATAGTAAATTTTTACTCGAATTAGCAAATGGTAAATTAATTTCAGCAGATAATATATGTCGGAATCGAGAAATTAAACTGGTTAGCGAAACATTTAAGATTGATTTGATACCAGTAGAGTTAGGGAGTTTTGATGTGATAATCGGTATGGACTGGTTGAAAGAAGTGAAAGCAGAGATCGTTTGTTACAAAAATGCAATTCGCATTATACGAGAAAAAGGAAAACCCTTAATGGTGTACGGAGAAAAGAGCAACACGAAGCTACATCTTATTAGTAATTTGAAGGCACAAAAACTAATAAGAAAAGGTTGCTATGCTGTTCTAGCACACGTTGAGAAAGTACAAACTGAAGAAAAGAGCATCAATGATGTTCCCATTGCAAAAGAATTTCCTGATGTATTTCCGAAAGAATTACCGGGATTACTCCCACATCGATCCGTTGAATTTCAAATAGATCTTGTACCAGGAGCTGCACCAATAGCTCGTGCTCCTTACAGACTCGCACCCAGCGAGATGAAAGAACTGCAAAGCCAATTACAAGAACTTTTAGAGCGTGGTTTCATTCGACCAAGCACATCACCGTGGGGAGCTCCTGTTTTGTTTGTCAAGAAGAAAGATGGTACATTCAGGTTGTGTATAGACTATCGAGAGTTGAACAAACTTACCATCAAGAACCGCTACCCACTACCAAGAATCGACGACTTATTTGATCAACTACAAGGCTCGTCTGTTTATTCAAAGATTGACTTACGTTCCGGGTATCATCAAATGCGGGTGAAAGAAGATGATATTCCAAAGACTGCTTTCAGAACACGTTACGGTCATTACGAGTTTATGGTCATGCCGTTTGGTTTAACTAATGCACCAGCTGTGTTCATGGACCTTATGAACCGAGTGTGTGGACCATACCTTGACAAGTTTGTCATTGTTTTCATTGATGACATACTTATTTACTCAAAGAATGACCAAGAACACGGTGAACATTTGAGAAAGGTGTTAGAAGTATTGAGGAAGGAAGAATTGTACGCTAAGTTTTCAAAGTGTGCATTTTGGTTGGAAGAAGTTCAATTCCTCGGTCACATAGTGAACAAAGAAGGTATTAAGGTGGATCCGGCAAAGATAGAAACTATTGAAAAGTGGGAAACCCCGAAAACTCCGAAACACATACGCCAGTTTTTAGGACTAGCTGGTTACTACAGAAGATTCATCCAAGACTTTTCCAGAATAGCAAAACCCTTGACTGCATTAACGCATAAAGGGAAGAAATTTGAATGGAATGATGAACAAGATAAAGCTTTTCAGTTATTGAAGAAAAAGCTAACTACAGCACCTATATTGTCATTGCCTGAAGGGAATGATGATTTTGTGATTTATTGTGACGCATCAAAGCAAGGTCTCGGTTGTGTATTAATGCAACGAACGAAGGTGATTGCTTATGCGTCTAGACAATTGAAGATTCACGAACAAAATTATACGATGCATGATTTGGAATTAGGCGCGGTTGTTTTTGCATTAAAGACTTGGAGGCACTACTTATATGGGGTCAAAAGTATTATATATACCGACCACAAAAGTCTTCAACACATATTTAATCAGAAACAACTGAATATGAGGCAGCGTAGGTGGATTGAATTATTGAATGATTACGACTTTGAGATTCGTTACCACCCGGGGAAGGCAAATGTGGTAGCCGATGCCTTGAGCAGGAAGGACAGAGAACCCATTCGAGTAAAATCTATGAATATAATGATTCATAATAACCATACTACTCAAATAAAGGAGGCGCAACAAGGAGTTTTAAAAGAGGGAAATTTAAAGGATGAAATACCCAAAGGATCGGAGAAACATCTTAATATTCGGGAAGACGGAACCCGGTATAGGGCTGAAAGGATTTGGGTACCAAAATTTGGAGATATGAGAGAAATGGTACTTAGAGAAGCTCATAAAACCAGATACTCAATACATCCTGGAACGGGGAAGATGTACAAGGATCTCAGGAAATATTTTTGGTGGCCGGGTATGAAAGCCGATGTTGCTAAATACGTAGGAGAATGTTTGACGTGTTCTAAGGTCAAAGCTGAGCATCAGAAACCATCAGGTCTACTTCAACAACCCGAAATCCCGGAATGGAAATGGGAAAACATTACCATGGATTTCATCACTAAATTGCCAAGGACTCCAAGTGGTTTTGATACTATTTGGGTAATAGTTGATCGTCTCACCAAATCAGCACATTTCCTGCCAATAAGAGAAGATGACAAGATGGAGAAGTTAGCACGACTGTATTTGAAGGAAGTCGTCTCCAGACATGGAATACCAATCTCTATTATCTCTGATAGGGATGGCAGATTTATTTCAAGATTCTGGCAGACATTACAGCAAGCATTAGGAACTCGTCTAGACATGAGTACTGCCTATCATCCACAAACTGATGGACAGAGCGAAAGGACGATACAAACACTTGAAGACATGCTGCGAGCATGTGTTATTGATTTCGGAAACAGTTGGGATCGACATCTACCATTAGCAGAATTTTCCTACAACAACAGCTACCATTCAAGCATTGAGATGGCGCCGTTTGAAGCACTTTATGGTAGAAAGTGCAGGTCTCTGATTTGTTGGAGTGAAGTGGGGGATAGACAGATTACGGGTCCAGAGATTATACAAGAAACTACCGAGAAGATCATCCAAATTCAACAACGGTTGAAAACCGCCCAAAGTCGACAAAAGAGCTACGCTGACATTAAAAGAAAAGATATAGAATTTGAAATTGGAGAGATGGTCATGCTTAAAGTTGCACCTTGGAAAGGCGTTGTTCGATTTGGTAAACGAGGGAAATTAAATCCAAGGTATATTGGACCATTCAAGATTATTGATCGTGTCGGACCAGTAGCTTACCGACTTGAGTTACCTCAACAACTCGTGGCTGTACATAACACTTTCCACGTCTCGAATTTGAAGAAATGTTTTGCTAAAGAAGATCTCACTATTCCGTTAGATGAAGTCCAAATCAACGAAAAACTCCAATTCATCGAAGAACCCGTCGAAATAATGGATCGTGAGGTTAAAAGACTTAAGCAAAACAAGATACCAATTGTTAAGGTTCGATGGAATGCTCGTAGAGGACCCGAGTTCACCTGGGAGCGTGAAGATCAGATGAAGAATAAATACCCGCATCTATTTCTAGAAGATTCGTCAACACCTTCAACAGCTTAAAATTTCGGGACGAAATTTATTTAACGGGTAGGTACTGTAGTGACCCGAACTTTTCCATGTTTATATATATTAATTGAGATTGATATTTACATGATTAAATGTTTCCAACATGTTAAGCAATCAAACTTGTTAAGACTTGATTAATTGAAATATGTTTCATATAGACAATTGACCACCCAAATTGACCGGTGATTCACGAACGTTAAAACTTGTAAAAACTATATGATGACATATATATGGATATATATATAGTTAACATGATACTATGATAAGTAAACATATCATTAAGTATATTAACAATGAACTACATATGTAAAAACAAGACTACTAACTTAATGATTTTTAAACGAGACATATATGTAACGATTATCGTTGTAAAGACATTTAATGTATATATATCATATTAAGAGATATTCATACATGATAATATCATGATAATATAATAATTTAAAATCTCATTTGATATTATAAACATTGGGTTAACAACATTTAACAAGATCGTTAACCTAAAGGTTTCAAAACAACACTTACATGTAACGACTAACGATGACTTAACGACTCAGTTAAAATGTATATACATGTAGTGTTTTAATATGTATTTATACACTTTTTAAATACTTCAATACACTTATCAAAATACTTCTACTTAACAAAAATGCTTACAATTACATCCTCGTTCAGTTTCATCAACAATTCTACTCGTATGCACCCGTATTCGTACTCGTACAATACACAGCTTTTAGATGTATGTACTATTGGTATATACACTCCAATGATCAGCTCTTAGCAGCCCATGTGAGTCACCTAACACATGTGGAAACCATCATTTGGCAACTAGCATGAAATATCTCATAAAATTACAAAAATATGAGTAATCATTCATGACTTATTTACATGAAAACAAAATTACATATCCTTTATATCTAATCCATACACCAACGACCAAAAACACCTACAAACACTTTCATTCTTCAGTTTTCTTCATCTAATTGATCTCTCTCAAGTTCTATCTTCAAGTTCTAAGTGTTCTTCATAAATTCTACAAGTTCTAGTTGCATAAAATCAAGAATACTTTCAAGTTTGCTAGCTCACTTCCAATCTTGTAAGGTGATCATCCAACCTCAAGAAATCTTTGTTTCTTACAGTAGGTTATCATTCTAATATAAGGTAATAATCATATTCAAACTTTGGTTCAATTTCTATAACTATAACAATCTTATTTCAAGTGATGATCTTACTTGAACTTGTTTTCGTGTCATGATTCTGCTTCAAGAACTTTCAACCCATCCAAGGATCCTTTGAAGCTAGATCTATTTTTCTCATTTCCAGTAGGTTTATCCAAGGAACTTGAGGTAGTAATGATGTTCATAACATCATTCAATTCATACATATAAAGCTATCTTATTCGAAGGTTTAAACTTGTAATCACTAGAACATAGTTTAGTTAATTCTAAACTTGTTCGCAAATAAAAGTTAATCCTTCTAACTTGACTTTTAAAATCAACTAAACACATGTTCTATATCTATATGATATGCTAACTTAATGATTTAAAACCTGGAAACACGAAAAACACCGTAAAACCGGATTTACGCCGTCGTAGTAACACCGCGGGCTGTTTTGGGTTATTTAATTAAAAACTATGATAAACTTTGATTTAAAAGTTGTTATTCTGAGAAAATGATTTTTATTATGAACATGAAACTATATCCAAAAATTATGGTTAAACTCAAAGTGGAAGTATGTTTTCTAAAATGGTCATCTAGACGTCGTTCTTTCGACTGAAATGAATACCTTTACAAAAACGACTTGTAACTTATTTTTCTGACTATAAACCTATACTTTTTCTGTTTAGATTCATAAAATAGAGTTCAATATGAAACCATAGCAATTTGATTCACTCAAAACGGATTTAAAATGAAGAAGTTATGGGTAAAACAAGATTGGATAATTTTTCTCATTTTAGCTACGTGAAAATTGGTAACAAATCTATTCCAACCATAACTTAATCAACTTGTATTATATATTATGTAATCTTGAGATACCATAGACACGTATACAATGTTTCGACCTATCATGTCGACATATCTATATATATTTCGGAACAACCATAGACACTCTATATGTGAATGTTGGAGTTAGCTATACAGGGTTGAGGTTGATTCCAAAATATATATAGTTTGAGTTGTGATCAATACTGAGATACGTATACACTGGGTCGTGGATTGATTCAAGATAATATTTATCGATTTATTTCTGTACATCTAACTGTGGACAACTAGTTGTAGGTTACTAACAAGGACAGCTGACTTAATAAACTTAAAACATCAAAATATATTAAAAGTGTTGTAAATATATTTTGAACATACTTTGATATATATGTATATATTGTTATAGGTTCGTGAATCAACCAGTGGCCAAGTCTTACTTCCTGACGAAGTAAAAATCTGTGAAAGTGAGTTATAGTCCCACTTTTAAAATCTAATATTTTTGGGATGAGAATACATGCAGGTTTTATAAATGATTTACAAAATAGACACAAGTACGTGAAACTACATTCTATGGTTGAATTATCGAAATCGAATATGCCCCTTTTTATTAAGTCTGGTAATCTAAGAATTAGGGAACAGACACCCTAATTGACGCGAATCCTAAAGATAGATCTATTGGGCCTAACAAACCCCATCTAAAGTACCGGATGCTTTAGTACTTCGAAATTTATATCATATCCGAAGGGTGTCCCGGAATGATGGGGATATTCTTATATATGCATCTTGTTAATGTCGGTTACCAGGTGTTCACCATATGAATGATTTTTATCTCTATGTATGGGATGTGTATTGAAATATGAAATCTTGTGGTCTATTATTATGTTTTGATATATGTAGGTTAAACCTATAACTCACCAACATTTTTGTTGACGTTTTAAGCATGTTTATTCTCAGGTGATTATTAAGAGCTTCCGCTATCGCATACTTAAATAAGGACGAGATTTGGAGTCCATGCTTGTATGATATTGTGTAAAAACTGCATTCAAGAAACTTATTTTGTTGTAACATATTTGTATTGTAAACCATTATGTAATAGTCGTGTGTAAACAGGATATTTTAGATTATCATTATTTGATAATCTACGTAAAGCTTTTTAAACCTTTATTGATGAAATAAAGGTTATGGTTTGTTTTAAAATGAATGCAGTCTTTGAAAAACATCTCATATAGAGGTCAAAACCTCGCAACGAAATCAATTAATATGGAACGTTTTTAATCAATAAGAACGGGACATTTCATAAATTTGGTCGGAAATTCCCGGGTCATCACATCATGTTCATATGAAATATCATTTTTCTAGAAGAACAACCTCTAAATCAAATATTATGATATTTTCTAATGATCCAACCCAAAACAGTCCCCGGTTTTACTACGACGGCGTATGTCCGGTTTTACGGTGTTCTTCGTGTTTCCAAGTTTTAACTCATTAAGTTAGCATATCTTATAGATATAAAATATATGTTAAGTTGTTTTTAAAAGTCAAGTTAGAAGGATTAACTTTGTTTGCGAACAAGTTTAGAATTAACTAAACTATGTTCTAGTGATTACAAGTCATATTTTTTGAATAATATTGATGTTAAAGCGAAGGGGTACAAAATAGTTATATTTTTACTAGGAAATACTATTAAATACGATACAATTTTACACAAGTTATTTATTTATTTATAGAGTGGATATACCGAAACCTTGCTACAACATTTATAGGCAGTGTACCTAATCGTATACTAGTGTAGTTTTTAGTAAGTCCGGTTCGTCCACAGGGAACTTGCCAAGTTTAACGCTATATTTTTAACTTATAATTATAAAAATAAAAATATATATATAAGTAGTATTATTATTATAAAATGGAGTTTTTACCGTTTAATGACCGGTTTGTCGATTTTAAAACTTTAGTCGATGTTAAAACCTAATGTAAAATATTAAAAATAAATACAACTTAATTTTAAGCGTAAAGTAAATAACGATAATAAAATTGCGATAAATAAAAATGCGATAAATAAAATGATGATAAATAAAATTGCGATAATTAAAAAGTACAATAATTAAAATGACAATAAATTAAAGTGCGATAATTAAAAGTGCAGTTAAATATGAAATAAAGGAATTATGCTTATTTAAACTTCTGTAATCATGATGTTTGACGTGTTGATTTTAGTTTATTACCATGGGTTAATTGTCCTTTGTCCTGGATTATTCAATATGTCCGTCTGGTTTTTGTCCATAACAGTCCATCAGTCATAAATATAAAGTGCGAGTGTCCTCGTCAAATTATCCTTATATCCGAAGTCAAATATTCCAACTAATTGGGGACTTAAACTATAATTACACCAAGTGTCCTTGCATATAATTCACCCCTGTTTTAATAAGTCCATAGACTATTAATCCATTCCCGTGTTCGGTTAAGTGAACGATTATTAGTACTTATAAATATCCCGCCCATCGTGTCCGATTGAGTGTGTATGGTTATTTATAGGTACATCCAATTGTAAATCTTTATATTAAATTAACAAACTATCATTTAATTAAACAAATATAAAGCCCATTAATAGTCCATAGTCTAATTTCTACAAGTGTCGTTCTTTTGTCCAAACCCCAATTATGGTACAAAGCCCAATTACCCAATTTTAATATTTAGCCCAACATCATGATTACTTCGGCTTAAATAAGCATAATAATAACTTAGCTACGAGACATTAATTTAAAAAGATTGAACATAACTTACAATGATTAAAAATAGCGTAGCGTTACACGGACAGAATTTCGACTTACACCCTTACAACATTCGCTAACATACCCTTATTATTATTAAAATTAAAATTAAAATTATATATATATATATATATATATATATATATATATATATATATATATATATATATATATATATATATATATATATACGTTTGAGATGAAGAGAAGAAAAAGATGTAAAACATTCGGCCAAAACATGCGAAATTTATAGGACCTGACCCAACTTTAGGGGCCATGCGATCGCATGGGTTTTGTTCTTCCAGGCCATGCGATCGCATGGCCAGCTGGATCCAGCCCAAGTGCTTTTTTTCACTAGATTGCTAACGTTTATAATATATAATATAATATATATATATAATTTTAAGAATTAATTATATATCATATTATATTCATGTGCATAGTTGACTTGTAATTTTTAGTCCGTTGCGACGAGCGTTGAGAGTTGACTCTGGTCCCGATTTTGGATTTTCGAACGTCCTTGCGTACTATTTAATATCTTGTATTTTGCATTTTGCATCTTGTATTCTTGTAATTTTGAGACGTTTCTCATCAATAATTTGAACCACTTTGATTGTACTTTGTACTTTTTAGCTTTTTGGTCGTTTGCGTCTTCAAATTGTCGAATCTGTCTTTTGTTTTCACCTTTTATTATTTAAACGAATATCACTTGTAAATAGAACAATTGCAACTAAAAGCTTGTCTTTCTTGAGGGATAATGCTATGAAATATATGTTTGTTTTTATCATTACCAAATATTCCCACACTTGATCGTTTCTTGTCCTCAAGCAATATAGTCTTGAAATAAAAATACTAGAATCACTTCTTTATTCTTCACACTTTGTACATCAGTGATTTCTATACGGCGGTATGAACAATGGTAGTAACGTTGTGGTTTACAGTCCCACATGACTATGAAAATTTAGATCCTTAAGGAAATTGGATCTTTATGAAAACATTTGATCTTTTGTAAATTCAATCTAGCTTTTACCCTAGATAAGTTTTTCGGAATAACCCTTCACCGGTGTTTGCAAAATTGTTTTTGTAGGTTTTGTGGGTTTCAGATTTGAAAATTTTAGCTCAAAACTTATGGTTTTGTGTCACCCACTTGCTAACCTTGTATTAGGAAAGCAACATGTCCAGTATACTTGCTCCGTATATTACCTTTCGGTAAACTACCGTCCAGTTGTAAAGGAAAGAGTTGAACAAGCAACTGTTAAGGCAATGTCCTGTGACATGCTTTTGTTTATGGTCTATAACGTATCGGATGCAATTACTATCCTTGGTAGGAGCAATAGTAAAGCTCACCCTATAGTTTTTCGGTCTGGCACAAGGTCCTGTCTTCGACCATGCTATGCAACCACCGTTCTTACGATTGACACCCGATTTGGTTCAGGTGACCTAATGAATTCCAGGTGAATTCCTAGGATTTTACGTTCAATGGTAATGAACGCATTGAAAATAGGTTTTTCATAAATCAAATCGGTTTGTAATTTTGATCAAAATATTTTCTCGTTCAAGCTCGATTTTAGATATTATTGAATTCCATGAGTTTGTAATTCTCAATCTTTAAAAGTCAATCTCAAGGATTGAGTAATATCAGTCTTAAAAGTTGATTTTTAATCTTTAAGGAGATTATCCTTTCTGGGGGTCTGATTCATTAGTTTTATCAAGCTAATTTGCACGGCGCCCTCCCCATTTTACGAGACAGATCCTCTTATGGTTAGGATAAGTCTGACCACTTGGCGACCCTGTTTGATGCTGAGGTCCGTGGATTTCCAGCTGATTTTTGAGAAAACTTTTCAAGGTTTTTCGTAGACTCTACAACTGGTCTGGACGACAACTTCCTGACCTAAATCAAGAAGCGCGTGTCTTTTTTGAAAGACTTTACTTCCTTTTAATGATGGAATTGATTCATCGTGTAGATCCATCTTTCTTTCAAATATATTATAAGAAATTGGGTAAAACTGGATAAAATTTTGTTCAAAACAAAAGTATCTTCAATTATTTGTACAAAAATATGTGATATATGTTTTAAATAACTTGGTAAATTTTTCCCACACTTGGCTTTTATTTTCCTTTCTTTGCCTTTTTATTGTCCTCTATTCCATTTTAAATGAATTCTAACATTTTTGGTTGTTTCTCAATTTATGTCCTTTTCGAGGTAACAATAATTTCGGTGTTAACACCTAGTTTTATCGTTCATAAATATGTATAAACATGATTTTGAATTCATTTAATTAAAAATTTTAAAAATTTTTACTAGAATTGGGTAGTCAGTATATAAGACTAGGGCTGTTCTTTATTATCAGAGAGCACTAGATTCTAATACAACTACTGCATTACTAGTTTTTTAATGGTAACCAAGTGTTTAAGTTTAAAATTTTTTAAAAATCCGAAAGAATTTAATCTCTTCCCACACTTAAGATCTTGCAATGCCCTCATTTGCAAGAAATCAGTAACAATTTAAATTATTGAGGGTGATTAGCGTAGAAAAATGATTGAATTTTACCAAAGTTTCCAAACATATTGGCGTTTGTTTGCTAAATGATAAATGTTGCCCATCATTTGTTCATTCCGTCTTGTTGTTACATCACATTTGTTTTTCGTTTTGTCATCAAAATTACTAGCTTTTGCTGAACTTAATGCCAGTCTTTGAAAATGCGCTGTTTTACCCTGTTGTGTACATAAGATAAACTACAAACATACATAATATTATTATTATTATTATTATATTTTTTTTATAAAATCTCTATTTATTAAAACAATTTAAATGAATAATTTTTTTAAAATTTTGTTTCCTTTTACTTTAGGTAGTTTCGGTATGTTTACCTAGTCCGTCCCTCGACAAAATTTAAAATTTGTCGTTTTTAAAGCGATTGTTTTAAAAGCAAAGATTTTTGGGTTTTTTTAAATGTTTTTGGCATACTTTAAATCAATAAGATTAAAAATAATGATAACAAAATTTCTCGTCCCGCCCTTGGGTAAAGCAATTTCGGTTCAACGACCTAGTCTTCAACTCATGACGAATTTTAGAAATCATATTTTTAACTCAATGAAATAAAGTAAATTTTTTTTTTTAAATTCACACCAAACTTAAATTTAAAATGCATAAAATTAAAAATTCATATAAATATCATTAATATTTTTATACATTAATTTTACAAACTTATATTAAAAATATTAATTTTTAAAATATTTAAAAACTTAAATATATTGATTTTAAAAATTTACATTAATAATTTGATATTTATATATTAATTTTAAAAACAAGGTAAAAATTAAAATTAAAAATCTTTTTGGTCTTTTATCCCACTTTAATCAATCAAATATTATCAAAAATATACGCCCCTCTTTTCGGTAAAGTAATTTCGGTTCCATAACCTAGTTTTACTCCTGACGAATTTCTGAAATATTTTTGGATTGATTGATTAAAGATATTTATACCTTAAGAATAAACGGTAAATTTTGCAGTGATGTAATAATTTTTTGTATGATATCAATAATTTCGGTTACGCATACCTAATTTTATTGAATACCAATTTAATACTTTATAGCGAACAATTCAGCGTTTATTATCAAAAGGTTAAAAGCAATAAAAATAAAAATAAAAACTGTACATACTTATCTGTGAGAAAGAATTCTCAGAGACCTGCTTTAGCCGACTCATAGGAGAGTCGTGTGATTTGGTTCTCTATAGCTATGTAAGCATAACCTCGAATATTCAATATCTTTTCTTCTAAACATATGAACGGTCCTTCTCTGCATAGAGTAACAAATTCGGTATTTGAATATGTTTGATTATTTGAACATTTACCTTCGTGTGACCATTTTCCGCATTTGTAACATCTTTCAAGGTGTCGTGCTCTTCTTTTTGTTGCGGATTTTGATTTTCCTTTACCAAAATGTATCTTATGATGATCTTTTCTGAGTTCTTTTCTTACTCCGTCCATTTTGCCTCTTATGAAGGATACCAGTTCACTCGGGAGTGTGTCATTATTACATTTAGTAATCATAGCGTGTAGCATTAGACCATGGTTTAGATCAAAGGAATTCTTCATCTCGTAAAACCTAAAAAAAAAAAAAATTCAGAATGGGGGGAGAAGACTAGTTCTTTAGGGTCTGCTTGAGAAAGACCATTCGGATTCCATTCTCGAGAACTACACGAAAACAAAATATCTAACTCTAAGAGAAATATATATTACCCTAAAAGATTCGAACCTTCCCACACTTAGTTAGCTGTGGTGTCAAAATTGTGATTGACTTCATCTTCAACTTCCATTGGATTATCTATATAATATTTAACTCTGTGACCATTAACTTTAAATTCAATCCCATTTGAATTTATTAACTCTACTGTTCCGTACGGGAAAACTCTTTTGACTATGAATGGTTCAGACCATCTTGATTTCAATTTTCCAGGAAATAGCTTGAATCGTGAATTGAAAAGAAGAACTCTGTCTCCTTCTTTAAATTCTTTTGACCTTCTGATTCTTTTATCATGCCATTTCTTCGTTCTTTCCTTATAGATTGACGAATTTTTGTATGCTTCATGTCTTAATTTTTCTAATTCGTTTAGTTGACTTAACCGCAGACGTCCAGCTTCATGTAAATCAAGATTACATGTCTTCAAAGCCCAAAATGCTTTGTGTTCAATTTCTACTGGTAGATGACATGCTTTTCCATAAACGAGTCTAAAAGGTGTGGTTCCAATTGAAGTTTTGTAGGCTGTTCTAAAAGCCCAGAGTGCATCCTCCAATTTCATGGACCATTCCTTCGGATTTGATCCTACGGTTTTCTCTAGAATACGTTTTAATGCTCGGTTGGTATTTTCAACTTGTCCACTTGTTTGTGGATGATAAGCGGTTGAGATTTTATGAGTTACCCCATATCTTTTGAGAACTTTTTCAAGTTGATTATTACAAAAATGAGTACCCCGATCACTTATTAAAGCTTTCAGTGTTCCGAACCTTGCAAAAAGACGTTTTAAAAAGTTGACTATAACTCGTGCATCGTTAGTTGGGAGAGCTTGTGCTTCCGCCCATTTAGATACATAATCAATGGCAACGAGAATGTAGAGATTATTATGAGATTTTGGAAATGGACCCATAAATTCAATACCCCAAATGTCAAATACTTCACATACTTGAATGACATTTTGTGGGATTTCATCACGTTGACTTATTTTTTCGGCCCTTTAACAAGCATCACAGGATTTGCAAAGAAGGTGTGCGTCTTTGAAAATTGTAGGCCAAGAGAATCCAGCGTCGTAAACTTTTCTTGCTGTAAGTTGAGGCCCATAATGCCCTCCTGTTGGTCCTGTGTGACAATGGTTTAAGATTTGACTAGCTTCATCTCCGAATACACATCGGCGTATTATTCCATCGGGACAACTTTTAAACAAATGTGGATCTTCCCAGAAATAGTGTTTTATATCACTAAAGAATTTCTTTCGTTTTTGGTACGACAATCCTTTTTCAAGGAATCCACATACTAAGTAGTTTGCATAGTCTGCAAACCATGGAATTTCATTATAATCTATCTTCAATAGATATTCATCAGGAAAGTTATCTTGTTTGGCCGATTCATTTAGAACTTCTAATTCGGGATTTTCTAGACGAGAAAGATGATCAGCGACGAGATTTTCTGATCCCTTTTTATCTCGGATTTCAATATCGAACTCTTGTAAGAGTAAGATCTAACAGATTCATCGTGGTTTAGCATCTTGTTTTGAAAATAGGTATCTAAGAGCAGAATGGTCAGTATAGACCACCGTTTTAGCTAGAACGAGATATGAACGAAATTTGTCAAAAGCAAAGACAATGGTAAGGAGTTCTTTTTTAGTAGTTGTGTAATTTGTTTATGCTCCTTGTAATGTATTACTAGCATAATAAATAGGTTGAAATCGTTTTTCAATCCTTTGTCCTAAAACGGCTCCCATTGCAAAATCACTTGCATCACACATGAGTTCAAACGGTAGATTCCAATTTGGAGTTATCATCATCGGTGCATTAGTGAGTTTCTCTTTAAGAATATTAAAAGATTTGATGCATTCATCTGAAAAGATGAATGGAGCATCATTTTCTAGGAGTTTATTCATAGGAGTGACAATTTTAGAAAAATCTTTTATGAAACGTCGGTAAAAACTGGCATGCCCTAGAAAACTCCTAACTCCTCAAACATTGGTGGGATGTGGAAGTTTAGCAATTACATCTACTTTAGCTCTATCCACTTCAATTCATTCCTTCGAAATTTTACGACCAAGAACGATGCCTTCTTTAACCATGAAATGGCATTTCTCCCAATTAAGAACTAGATTTGATTGTTCGCATCTAATAAGCATTCGTTTAAGATTAACTAGACATGTTTCAAAAGTATCACCGAAGACTGAAAAGTCATCCATGAAAACTTCCATGCATTCTTCTATCATGTCGTGAAAAATCGCCATCATGCACCTTTGAAAGGTCGCAGGGGCATTACAAAGTCCAAATGGCATGCGTTTGTAAGCAAAAGTACCATAAGGGCATGTGAACGTGGTTTTCTCTTGGTCCTCGGGTGCTATTGGAATTTGATAATATCCGGAAAAACCATCAAGAAAATAATAGTAACTATTTTCGGCTAATCTTTCCAACATTTGATCAATGAAAGGTAAGGGAAAGTGATCTTTTCTGGTGGCGTCATTTAATTTTCTATAATCAATACAAACATGCCATCCTGTTACAGTCCTAGTAGGAATACGCTCATTTTTTTCATTTGTGATGACAGTCATGCCACCCTTCTTAGGTACGCATTGAACTGGGCTTACCCATGGACTATCAGAGATTGGATAAATTAAACCTGCATCTAGCAGTTTAATAATTTCTTTCTTAACAACATCTTGCATATTTGGATTTAGTCTTCGTTGGCGTTGCACATACGTTTTATGACCTTCTTCCATAAGGATTTTATGTGTGCAATACGAAGGACTTATTCCTTTAATGTCATGAATCTTCCATGCAATAGCTGGTTTATGAGCTTTTAGCACAAAAATGAGTTGAGATTTTTCATTTTCAGTAAGAGAAGACGATATTATTACAGGTAATTCAGATTCACCATGTAAATAAGCATATTCCAAATGATTTGGAAGTGGCTTTAACTCTAATGTCGGTGGTTCTTCTATCGATGATTTATATCGATATCTGTCTTCCTCTTTTAGCATTTGAATTTCTTCTGTTATTGGTTCATATCCATTAGCCATAAGTGTAGCTAACATTTCAGCTTCATTAATTGGTTCAGTTCCTTCTCCTAAAGAACATTCTCCTGTTCCTTGTAATTCTGGAAATTCTTCTAACAATTCTGCATGTGAATCTATAGTTTGAATATAATAACATGTATCATCTGCAGATTGCGGTTGTTGCATGGCTCTATCAACAGAAAAGGTAACACTCTCGTCCTCTATACTTAGGGTCAGTTTCTTACCAAACACGTCTATTATTGTTTTAGCCGTGTTTAAGAATGGTCTTCCTAATATGAGAGGAACTCGAGAATCTTCTTCCATGTCCAGAATAACAAAATCTACTGGAAATACTAAAGTACCAACTTTAACTAGCATGTTCTCCATTATCCCTCTAGGATATTTTACTGATTGATCGGCTAGTTGTGTGCTTATTCGTGTTGGTTTCAATTCTCCAAGGTCTAGTTTAGCGTATAGTGAATACGACATTAAATTTATACTAGCACCTAAGTCTGCCAATGCTTCTATTGAACTAAGACTACCCAGAAAACATGAAATCGTGAAACTTCCTGGATCTGATAATTTTTCTGCTATCTTATTCAACAGTACTGCAGAACAATTAGCATTCATAGTAACAGCAGAGAGTTCTTCCATTTTCTTTCTATTTGTGATTAGATCTTTCAAGAATTTAGCATATCTTGGCATTCCTGAAATTACATCAATGAAAGAAAGATTGACATTTATTTGTTTAAACATATCTGAGAATTTGGATTGCTCGGCTTCAAGTCTCTCTTTTTTCATCTTACTTGGGTAAGGAAGTGGTGGTTGGTATGGTTTAACATAAGGTTTAGCCTTAACTGTGTTTTCTTCATTAACCTTTTCAACTACCGGTTCTGTTTCCTTATCTTGTTCAGGTTGTGGTTCTTGTGGAGTAGGAATAGCTTCATCAGAAATTACAGGTATTTCAGGTGGTTTAAGTGTAATACCAACTCTTGTGGTAATGGCTTTAGCTGTTTCATTCCGGGGGTTAGCATTTGTATCACTAGGTAGACTTCCCGATTTTCTTTCACCTATTAACCTTGCTAGGTTACTTACTTCTTGTTCCAGATTTTGAATAGAAGCTTGTTGATTTCTAAATGCTTGAGCATTTTTTTCATTCGTTTGTTTCTGAGATGTGAAAAATTGAGTTTGAGATTCAACTAGCTTCGACATCATATCTTCTAAATTTGGTTTTTTATCATCGTTTTGTGGTGGTTTATTTTAAAAAATAGGTCTTTGCTGATTGTAAGTATTATTGAATACTTGTTGATTGCTAGGACCTTGTTGGTTGTTGTATGGAACATTTCAGTTATAATTCTGGTTTTGATTATAGATTGGTCTTGGCGGTTGATAATTATTCTGATAATTATTTCCAGGCCTTTGGTTCATGTATGAAACATTCTCTCTTTGTTCCATTGTTTGTTCAATACTGAGACAATCTTTTGTCAAATGTGGTCCTCCACACTGCTCACAACTAATTCGTATTGAGTGAATATCCTTAGTCATCTTTTCCATTCGTCTCTCGACAGCATCTATCTTTGCGGAAATGGAATCAAAGTCATGGCTAGAATCGGCTCTAGCTGCTTTAGATGATCTAACGATATCTTTTTCTTGATGCCACTCATGTGAGTGGGAAGCAGTGTTATCAATAATTTTGTAAGCGTCAGTTGCGGTTTTCTTCATAATGGAACCACCAGCTGCTATATCGATGTCTTTTCGTGTAGTGATGTCGCATCCTTGGTAGAATATTTGTACTATTTGACAGGTGTCTAAACCATGTTGCGGACATCCTCTTAATAACATTCCAAATCTTGTCCACGCCTCATATAGAGTTTCATTTGGCTTTTATGTGAACGTAACAATTTCTCCTTGAAGTCTCACGGCTTTAGATGCCGAAAAGAATTGTTTAAGAAATTTTTTAACTAAAACATCCCATGTATCAATCGCCCCTTCAGGTAATGATTCTAACCAATCTTTGGCTTCTCCCTTTAAAGTCCAGGGAAATTACATGAGATATATCTGTTCATCCTCCACTTCTCTTATTTTAAATAGAGTACAGATCCTATTAAAAGTTCGAAGATGTTCATTTGGATCTTCCTTCGGCGCACCACTAAATTGGCACTGATTAGTTACCATGTGTAGGATTTTTCCTTTGATTTCATAATATGGCGCATTAATGTCTGGTTGAGTAATTGCGTGACCTTGGCCAGTGCGTTTAGCTCGCATTCGGTCTTCCATACTTAGAGGTTCCAGATTTTCCATGATTGAATTTATTGAATCTGAATCACTAGAGGATTCTGATTTAATGGGTTGTTCCTTGACAATCTCTGTTTGAATGATTGGTGGTTCCGGAGGAAATATTAATGGTCTAGGATCTCTGAATTGTCCCTGAATATCCTCCGGATTCTCAATTGTGAGGTCGGGTTCAAAAAATGGATTATCGGAAATTTGAATTGGAGTACTTGGTCGACTGGATGACGATTCTAAAGAAAAATCAACGGCAACAATATTGGCTAGATGTCTTGATCTGGTTACAGGTGGTGAACGTATGAAAGGTGGTAAACGTTTTGTTCGGTGCATTCACTGAATATCCTATTAGTTATAAAAATAAAAATTATATAAGTTATCAAATTAATAGACTTTTCTGATTTTTCCCACATTTCCAATAGCCAATAGATGCAGCAGGTAGCCAGGACCCTTTAAATCGAAAGCCCACAACTCGCCACTAACAAATCCAACTATTACTACGAACCAAAAAATTTTGGATGTCTATCAATTTAACCACTTAAAATAATTTTTCGTTGAAATTTAAAGAAATTTTAGAGAAGAAATAGAAAATTCTATGTCCTAAAAACTAGAGCGGCGAAAAATAAGAAAGAAAAAGAGTGCGTCGGAAAACGTCGAAAAATAAAAGGTCGAAAAATAATAAAAAGAACGTAGCGCGTCGAAACTTAAAAGTCTAAAAACTTAAGAATTAAAAGTTGCGTCTAAAAATATTAAAGCTTAAAAGGAATTCTAAATCCAAAACGGCAATAACTTAAAAAGTACTAAAATTTATAAAACGGCGTCGCAAAATTCTAAAGCACTTAAATCTTAGTCTATAGAAAAAGTACTTAAAGGATTTTACGGCAAAGCCTAAGAGTCTAGAAATAAAAATAACTACGGCAAATACTATATTAAAACTAATTACGAGCGAAAAATATAAATATTACGCTAAAACAAATAAAGAGATACAAAATATAAAAATAAACTTAAAGTTGTAAAAAGTACAATTTTTATAAAAATATTATTTTTATATTATTTATTTTATAAAAGTATTAATTTTATATATTTATAAAACTAATTAAACTAAAAATACAAATTAAAACTAAAAACTAAATTAATTATTTAATTAATTAATCCTAATTAGGGTTTAGAATAATAATAATAATTAATACTTCATAATTATTGCAGTACCCGGTCAGATGTAGCGTGCCAGATCAGCTCATAAGATCGCATGAGCTGAATGTTGTAAATCCATGCGGTCGCATGGAGTAGGGTTTCGGGCCAGGTGTTGGGCTACTACAGTTCTCGGGTCGAGGCTTTTATATTTTTTTCTCTATTTTTAAAATAAATAAATATTTATATAAAATAATAAAATACTTATATTTAAAAACTAAAATAGAAATAAAAATACTATTTAACTTTATATATTTTAAACAAACTTTTAAAATAAATATATAGATATTTTTTTTTATATTTTTGTATTAAAATGTATTTTTACAAAAGTAAACTAAGAATTTTTTTTTTTATATAAATAGCGTTTCGCTTCTGGCGTTTAAGCAGTCCCCGGCAACGGTGCCAAAAATACTTGATGTTAAAGCGAAGGGGTACAAAATAGTTATATTTTTACTAGGAAATACTATTAAATACGATACAATTTTACACAAGTTATTTATTTATTTATAGAGTGGATATACCTAAACCTTGCTACAACACTTATAGGATGTGTACCTAATCGTACAGTAGTGTAGTTTTTAGTAAGTCCGGTTCGTCCACAAAGAACTTGCCAAGTTTAACGCTATATTTTTAACTTATAATTGTAAAAATACAAAAATATATATAAGTAGTATTATTATTATAAAAGGGGTTTTTACCGTTTAATGACCGGTTTGTCAATTTTAAAACTTTAGTCGCAGTTAAAACCTAATGTAAAATATTAAAAATAAATACAACTTAATTTTAAGCGTAAAGTAAATAACGATAATGAAATTTCGATAAATAAAAGTGCGATAAATAAAATGACGATAAATAAAATTGCGATAATTAAAAAGTACAATAATTAAAATGACAATAAATTAAAGTGCGGTAATTAAAAGTGCAATTAAATATGAAATAAAGGAATTATGCTTATTTAAACTTCTGTAATCATGATGTTTGACGTGTTGATTTTAGTTTATTACCATGGGTTAATTGTCCTTTGTCCTGGATTATTGTGACGACCCGGAAATTTTCGACCAAATTTAAACTTTAATCTTTATATTATTCCGACACGATAAGCAAAGTTTGTTAAGTTAAATCTCAAGAATTTTAAACTGTGTTCATACATTCATTATAACCTCGACCAAATTCCGACGATTCACGAACCGTTATATATAAATAGATATGTATATGTATATATATATTATAACTTGAGAATATTAATAAAGTATTAAACGTATAATACCTTACACGAACGTATTTGTTTCAATATAATTTTCGATGAAATTAAAAAAATATATTAAATGATTGAATTATCAGAAACATTGAATTATGATTACAAGTCTCTATTGAGAGGTCTACCATGATTTGAGAAAATCTATTCCTCTTAACGATATTCAGAATAATTTGTAAAGCTATTTATAAATAAAAACAAAAAGTGTCATTTACGAAAGTTAGACAAAATTTAGTGGAGAATTGGTTTCCATAATATTCTATTAATTTAGTTTCCAAAGTACAAAAAACGTTTTCAGTTTAAAAAGAACTTTATTATTAAAATGTATATATCTTTTATAAATATCTAGAATCACTTTTGACAACTCATTACTTAACCAGTATGATAAAGATAACGATATTTATATTTTATTTTATTAAATATATATAATGATTTAAATTAATATTATATATACTTATACGCGTATTATACGTATATAGTTTTATACTTTTACTATACTTTAACTTTACCTTTACTTTACTTGTATTTTACTTTAACTTTAATAATTCATACTTTAATAATTCAATTTAATAATTCATACTTTAATAATTCACTTTAATAATTCATACTTTAATAATTCACTTTAATAATTCACTTTAATAATTCATACTTTGATAATTCACTTTAATAATTCACTTTAATAATTCATACTTTAATAATTCATATTTAATAATTCACACTTTAATAATTCACTTTAATAATTCATACTTTAATAATTCATTTTAATAATTCATACTTTAATAATTCACTTTAATAACTCAAAAATCTGTTATAAATAGAATTCAATAAGTTTCATTATTTCATAGAAACTTGAAAATATATTTCTCTAAACTCTCTCAATCGAATTACATATATATATATTTTCTTTGTATTATTTCAAGATATTATTAGTATACATAAAATATTACGACGGAATGCTGTTCGAGTGATTTCAAAATAGTTTTTTTGAATGAGTCGAAGCTAAGGAAATTATGGGTTATAGCTATGGAGGTGATGGGTATGGTTCATGGGTATGCTCGTGAGGTCAATCTAGTGTTTATCATCTCCGTTGCGTCTACGTACTTTCCTGCAATATTGAATCTCAATATTGATACGTTCGTGAATCCGAGTCCAACCTTGCACTTGTTAAAAGACGTTATATGTATTTTTACTACGAAATACAGTATTGTGAGTTTCATTTGCTCCCTTTTTAATTGTTTTTGCAATATATATTTTTGGGCTGAGAATACATGCGCTGTTTTATAAATGTTTTACGAAATAGGCACAAGTACTAAAACTAATTCTACGTGGGTTTAAACCAGAAATATACCCTTAGCTTGGTAACATTAAACTACTTGTCTATGTACGGCAGGCGCGAATCCTAAAGATAGATCTATTGGGCCTGACAAACCCCATCCTGACTATGGGATGCTTTAGTACTTCGAGGTTATTTTAAACACACCTGATCTGGTGTACTTCAGAGGGTAAAACATGAACGTTAGGACTTGTTACGGGGTGCCTACAACTTATAGAATACTTTTATACACTTGCGAGTGTACATATATTTATAAACGGAAATCTTGTGGTCTATTAATATATTGAAATGATTGTTATGATAAACCTATGAACTCACCAACCTTTTGGTTGACACTTTAAAGCATGTTTATTCTCAGGTATTAAAGAAATCTTCCGCTGTGCATTAGCTCATTTTAAGGATATTACTTGGAGTCATTCATGGCATATTTTGAAAGACGTTGCATTCGAGTCATTGAGTTCATCAAGATTATTATTAAGCCAATTATAGTTGGATGTATTATGAAATGGTGTGCATGCCGTCAACTTTCTTTGTAAAGAAAGTTTGTCTTTTAAAACCGAATGCAATGTTTGTAAAATGTATCATATAGAGGTCAAATACCTTGCGATGTAATCAACTATTGTGAATCGTTTATAATGTATATGAACGGGTCCTTTCAGTTGGTATCAGAGCGGTGGTCTTAGTGAACCAGGTCTGCATTAGTGTGTCTAACTGATAGTCGTTAGGATGCATTAGTGAGTCTGGACTTCGACCTTGTCTGCATGTCAAAAGTTTTGCTCATCATTTTTGTCAGAAATTATCTGCTTATCATTCTTAGTCTAGACACATCTTATTGCATTGATTGCATGAATAGTGTATAGACAAAATTCATATCTTAGCGTATCTGCTAATTCATATCTTAGCGTATCTGTTACTGTAAACATTGCCTGACATATTCCGTAAATTCCTCCGTAATCTACGAAACCTTTTGCTCTATATAATTAGAATACCACCTGATAGCCGAAAAATCATTTCATATAGAAAAATTCTTTATTCAATCGTACGAAATGGAATTCGTCATTAGTTCAAGTCCCTCGGATTCCGAAATGGAATCCCACTCAAGTTCCGAAAGCAGTGTGACCGGAATGGATCAACCAATTAGTCATCATCTATTCTGGATGAATTGGGGATGGGTTCGTAGCCTCCTTAATCATTGGAGACAAGAAGAAGGTGATCCCTTCCATCCACCACATTGCCCTCTTGGCGAAGAACCTGAAGCACTTACCGGTAAACCTATTCGAAACACCATTTTCTCTCTCATTTCCAGAGTATCTCGTCATGATTATATACTACACCAAATTCTAAATCTTATTTATCCGCTCGTCCGAACCGAAAATCACCCCGGTGTAATAGAAGAAGTCAACGAGCTTCGCCATCGGGTAGTGGCTTTGGAGAATATGGTGCAAAGGTTACAAACACCAGCAACAGCACCAACAACATAACCAGTACCACCAGCAACATCAACAGTACCATTACCACCACCAGCAACAACCGCATCGCAAACCTCAACTTCACAATCTGTCCCATGAGCATCGACGTCATACGCCCTGTAGATACTAAGGAATACCACAACGATGAAGTATTGATTCATAACTTCATTGGGAAAACATTCTATGACGATTATGTAATTTCTAAAGTTTAGAAATTATCTATCCTAGCCTTAACCATAAATTAAGTGAGTTTAATTTAATATTAACTCATTAAATCAATATTACATCTAAAGAAATATACACATATATTTCCATAAAGACTGTAATAAAATTCTTTTGTACAAAATATTAATTGTGACAATTTTTTTTAACGGGTAGGTAATACCCGAGAGATATATAAATTCACAATTAATATGTTACATTCTTCGAATCTGATTCAGCAAATCATCCATTATACTCTCTACTTTCACAACAATATACATTCTTTTATAGAAATCAAAACAACCATACTCATTCAAAAATCTAATTACATATTCTGATTTTGAAATCGCCGAATTCAATTCAAGTTATAACCGGTATCATCACTTTTAGATTCTTACATCTTTCAAAGCTATACTTTAACTTCAAAACTGTGTTAGAACATCGTATGTATATTAACGATTATAATCTGTGTTCAAGCCCTTCGAAATACCTGAAGACACTTCAAATAATGAACAATCGAGATGATGATCCAACCACATGTTATCCACAGTTACGTACCTGAAAAACTCTTGAAACCAAAGTCATAATTTAACATGTATCCATGTCAGACCTTTTGGCATTTACTAGCTAAAATAACTTTTCAATCCCTTCTAAAAATAGACGGTTTTGTCACAGCTCCAGCAAACCAACTTCAATTGTTCAATCGAATAAGCCTTATTATAATGATTACCTCTTCATCAATATTACCGGGGAACCTTTCATATCTCGCCACATTAGCAGTAAACTTATTAATAACTTCATTGATCTTTGACTTTCCGAAAAATCTTTATATTTATCAAAACCCCATCATTTACTCATCTGCATCTTGTAACGAGAATTGCCATACGAATCATCGGAAATTAGCAATCAGTATTTTGAAATCTCGCAGCATGTCTACGCCAACAATTATATGTGTCTATCTTCTGGACTTATATACTTTGAATGTGAAGTTTCTGAAAAACACCCTAAACTGCGAACTAGTTCTCGAAATACTGATGAAGCAGCAAAAACTATAAACGACCTTAACAGTAAAAAGTTTGATGATAAAGAGTAGTGTGTTGGCAAAGCTCAGAAAAAGAGAATATTTGGTACTGAAAAATACGGATTGAGCAAACCATGAAGAAGGCTGTGGATAAATCACAAGGACAAAATCTACCTTCAAAGAATCCAAATGATTCCGTGTCTGCTGAAGTCATTATCGAATACCTTGCTCCTGACTCTAAACCCTTACGGACAATATTCTTCATCATCCTCTGATATTAGAAATTTTAAGATATCATCGTATCTTTCATTATAAATATCCTCCATATTTCTGAAGATATGTCCATAATTATTCTTATCTGAAATCATTTACCTCTTCGTGCTGTATGTATTACATCATAAAAGAAACTATTTTAGTTTCTAAATTCTGAAACTTTCGAATTTAAAATAGGAATATTTTTGAACTAGTGTTGTGAACAGAAGCATGAACTAGTATAATATAATGACACTTGATCAATGTGAATATATTACAGTAAGTCATGCTGAGTTTCTAAATGGAACGTGATGATTCACAGATCATAACGTCATCATGTGCTATGTTACACGACTCTTGTATTCTCTTTAACCTCTAAAATATCAAGAAAATATTTCTTGATGATTCGGCCTTTTTCGAGGTATTCTAGTAATTTGACAAGTCAAGATCGTGCCATTACAACTTCCTTCTTAGAACATTAACAATGTTCATTCCGAATTTCATATATGCGAATTCTGAACCATTACAAGCGGTGCTTAATCGCAAGAAGAAGAAACGAAAGGACAAAACTCCGAAATAGAAATTGGGGTATAAATGGCAGCAAATAAAAGAGAGCATTAATTGGGGATGACAATGATTATAGAAGAAGCAAGGACTTTGAAATATAAGGGAAGATATAAAACCCAACAATAACCCCGAAATCACAAACCGTATATATCAATGCATATAGCAATATAAAGACACGGGAGAACTAAAAACACTATAAAACCAAGAGTATAGTAGAAGTAAATAGATTCTTTCGGAGGCAGATGAAAAAGAAGAGCGAAAGATATGAAAGTGAGGAGTATATCAAGAATCAGCACTGGATGAAGCATATTGACAAATACTTTAAAATATGAGTTGAGAAGGTGTGAGTTGTAAGAAAACAAATGAGGTGGATTTATAGTGAAATATCCGACAGAAAAATCAAAATGGATTATCGCATTAATTCGAAGAGGATCATAATTTCCTTAATCGCCGAATAATCAAATCCAATATAGATTACAAAGATTTTCTTTTCGGAGATCAATCGTGATGACGTCAAAAGATACGACGAATCACTATTATCTTATTTCATTCATTTACGATAACTTCACTTACACGTTTCGATTAATCGAATTATTTTATCCATTCTTCTTGAACATGATAAAACTCTATAATCGTTATAATAACATTCTCATTGTTAGTCATGACGACCTCTATCAAATTTCGGGGACGAAATTTCTTTAACGGGTAGGTACTGTGACGACCCGGAAATTTCCGACCAAATTTAAACTTTAATCTTTATATTATTCCGACACGATAAGCAAAGTTTGTTAAGTTAAATCTCAAGAATTTTAAACTGTGTTCATACATTCATTATAACCTCGACCAAATTCTGACGATTCACGAACCGTTATATATAAATAGATATGTATATGTATATATATATTATAACTTGAGAATATTAATAAAGTATTAAACGTATAATACCTTACACGAACGTATTTATTTCAATATGATTTTCCATGAAATTAAAAAAATATATTAAATGATTGAATTATCAGAAACATTGAATTATGATTACAAGTCTCTATTGAGAGGTCCACTATGATTTGAGAAAATCTATTCCTCTTAACGATATTCAGAATAATTTGTAAAGCTATTTATAAATAAAAACAAAAAGTGTCATTTACGAAAGTTAGACAAAATTTAGTGGAGAATTGGTTTCCATAATATTCTATTAATTTAGTTTCAAAAGTACAAAAAACGTTTTCAGTTTAAAAAGAACTTTATTATTAAAATGTATATATCTTTTATAAATATCTAGAACCACTTTTGACAACTCATTACTTAACCAGTATGATAAAGATAACGATATTTATATTTTATTTTATTAAATATATATAATGATTTAAATTAATATTATATATACTTATACGCGTATTATACGTATATAGTTTTATACTTTTACTATACTTTAACTTTACCTTTACTTTACTTTTATTTTACTTTAACTTTAATAATTCATACTTTAATAATTCAATTTAATAATTCATACTTTAATAATTCACTTTAATAATTCACTTTAATAATTCACTTTAATAATTCATACTTTAATAATTCACTTTAATAATTCATACTTTAATAATTCACTTTAATAATTCACTTTAATAATTCATACTTTAATAATTCATACTTTAATAATTCACTTTAATAATTCATACTTTAATAATTCATACTTTAATAATTCACTTTAATAACTCAAAAATCTGTTATAAATAGAATTCAATAGGTTTCATTATTTCATAGAAACTTGAAAATATATTTCTCTAAACTCTCTCAATCAAATTACATATATATATATATATATATATATATATATATATATATATATATATATATATATATATATATTTTCTTTGTATTATTTCAAGATATTATTAGTGTACATAAAATATTACGACGGAGTGCTGTTCGAGTGATTTCAAAATAGTTTTTTTGAATGAGTCGAAGCTAAGGAAATTATGGGTTATAGCTATGGAGGTGATGGGTATGGTTCATGGGTATGCTCGTGAGGTCAATCTAGTGTTTATCATCTCCGTTGCGTCTACGTACTTTCCTGCAATATTGAATCTCAATATTGATACGTTCGTGAATCCGAGTCCAACCTTGCACTTGTTAAAAGACGTTATATGTATTTTTACTACGAAATACAGTATTGTGAGTTTCATTTGCTCCCTTTTTAATTGCTTTTGCAATATATATTTTTGGGCTGAGAATACATGCGCTGTTTTATAAATGTTTTACGAAATAGGCACAAGTACTAAAACTAATTCTACGTGGGTTTAAACCAGAAATATACCCTTAGCTTGGTAACATTAAACTACTTGTCTATGTACGGTAGGCGCGAATCCTAAAGATAGATCTATTGGGCCTGACAAACCTCATCCTGACTATGGGATGCTTTAGTACTTCGAGGTTATTTTAAACACACCTGATCTGGTGTACTTCAGAGGGTAAAACATGAACGTTAAGGCTTGTTACCGGGTTCCTACAACTTATAGAATACTTTTATACACTTGCGAGTGTACATATATTTATAAACGGAAATCTTGTGGTCTATTAATATATTGAAATGATTGTTATGATAAACCTATGAACTCACCAACCTTTTGGTTGACACTTTAAAGCATGTTTATTCTCAAGTATTAAAGAAATCTTCCGCTGTGCATTAGCTCATTTTAAGGATATTACTTGGAGTCATTCATGGCATATTTTGAAAGACGTTGCATTCGAGTCATTGAGTTCATCAAGATTATTATTAAGCCAATTATAGTTGGATGTATTATGAAATGGTGTGCATACCATCAACTTTCGTTGTAAAGAAAGTTTGTCTTTTAAAAACGAATGCAATGTTTGTAAAATGTATCATATAGAGGTCAAATACCTTGCGATGTAATCAACTATTGTGAATCGTTTATAATGTATATGAACGGGTCCTTTCAATTATTCAATATGTCCGTCTGGTTTTTGTCCATAACAGTCCATCACTCATAAATATAAAGTGCGAGTGTCCTCGTCAAATTATCCTTATATCCGAAGTCAAATATTCCAACTAATTGGGGACTTAAACTATAATTACACCAAGTGTCCTTATATATAATTCACCCCTGTTTTAATAAGTCCATAGACTATTAATCCATTCCCGTGTCCGGTTAAATGAACGATTATTAGTACTTATAAATATTCCGCCCATCGTGTCCGATCGAGTGTATATGGTTATTTATAGGTACATCCAATTTAAATCTTTATATTAAATTAACAAACTATCATTTAATTAAACAAATATAAAGACCATTAATAGCTCATAGTCTAATTTCCACAAGTGTCGTTCTTTTGTCCAAACCCCAATTATGGTACAAAGCCCAATTACCCAATTTTAATATTTAGCCCAACATCATGATTTCTTCGGCTTAAATAAGCATAATAATTACTTAGCTACGAGACATTAATTTAAAAAGGTTAAACATAACTTACAATGATTAAAAATAGTGTAGCGTTACACGGACAGAATTTCAACTTACACCCTTACAACATTCGCTAACATACCCTTATTATTATTAAAATTAAAATTAAAATTATAATATATATATATATAAATATATAAATATATATATATATATATATATATATATATATATATATATATATATATATATATATATATATATATATATATATATATATATTTATATATATATATATACACGTTTGAGATGAAGAGAAGAAAAAGATGTAAAACATTCGGCCAAAACACGCGAAATTTATAGGACCTGACCCAACTTTTGGGGCCATGCGATCGCATGGCCAGCTGGATCCAGCCCAAGTACTTTTGTTCACTATCTTGCCGACGTTTATAATATATATATAATATATATATAATTTTAAGAATTAATTATATATTATATTATATTCATGTGCATAGTTGACTTGTACATTTTAGTCCGTTGCGTAGAGCATTGAGAGTTGACTCTGGTCCCGGTTCCGGATTTTCGAACGTCCTTGCGTACTATTTAATATCTTGTATTTTGCGTTTTGCGTCTTGTATTCTTGTAATTATGAGACGTTTCTCATCAATAATTTGAACCACTTTGATTGTACTTTGTACTTTTTAGCTTTTTGGTCGTTTGCATCTTCAAATTGTCGAATCTGTCTTTTATCTTCACCTTTTATTATTTAAATGAATATCACTTGTAAATAGAACAATTGCAACTAAAAGCTTGTCTTTCTTGAGGGATAATGGTATGAAATATATGTTCATTTTTAGCATTATCAAATATAGTTATATATATGAATTGAATGATGTTATGAATATCGTCACTACCTCAAGTATAGTAGGTAAATCTACTGGAAATTATGAGAAATAAACTTGAGCTTCAAAGGATCTTTGATGGCTTGGAAGTTCTTGAAGTAAAATCATGACACAAAAACAAATTTAAGTAAGATTACTACTTGAATTAAGATAGTTATAGTTTATAGAAATCGAATCAAAGTTTGAATATGAATATTACCTTAAATTAGAAAGATAACCTACTGTAAATAACAAAGGTTTCTTGATCTTAGATGATTACTTGGAATGCATTTGAAAGCTTGGAAGTAATCTAGTAAACTTGAAATGATTCTTCAAGTGTTCTTGAATGGTTGTTTTTATGATGATTAAAGCTTGTAATTAAAGCTAAAAGATGGGGAAAATGCTTGGAGATGATCAAGTATGAAGTTAGGAGTATTTTGGGAGAGAATTTGGAGTGTAAGTATGAAAAAATAGAATGAAGAAATGGTGTACATGCATAAAAACATTTTTACTTATTATAAAGAAATAAAAGATTCTTAAGTTTGTTTTCTTGCTAAATAATTTATGCTAGTTGACAAATGGTTGATTCTTAAGTATTTTGCGTTTTGCGTCTTGTATTCTTGTAATTTTGAGACGTTTCTCATCAATAATTTGAACCACTTTGATTGTACTTTGTACTTTTTAGCTTTTTGGTCGTTTGCATCTTCAAATTTTCGAATCTGTCTTTTGTCTTCACCTTTTATTATTTAAACAAATATCACTTGTAAATAGAACAATTGCAACAAAAAGCTTGTCTTTCTTGAGGGATAATGGTATGAAATATATGTTCGTTTTTAGCATTATCAAATATAGTTATATATATGAATTGAATGATGTTATGAACATCGTTACTACCTCAAGTATAGTAGGTAAATCTACTAGAAATTATGAGAAATAAACTTGAGCTTCAAAGGATCTTTGATGGCTTGGAAGTTCTTGAAGTAAAATCATGACACGAAAACAAATTTAAGTAAGATTACTACTTGAATTAAGATAGTTATAGTTTATAGAAATCGAATCAAAATTTGAATATGAATATTACCTTAAATTAGAAAGATAACCTACTGTAAATAACAAAGGTTTCTTGATCTTAGATGATTACTTGGAATGGATTTGAAAGCTTGGAAGTAATCTAGTAAACTTGAAATGATTCTTCAAGTGTTCTTGAATGGTTGTTTTTATGATGATTAAAGCTTGTAATTGAAGCTAAAAGATGTGGAAAATGCTTGGAGATGATCAAGTATGAAGTTAGGAGTATTTTGGGAGAGAATTTGGAGTGTAAGTATGAAAAAATAGAATGAAGAAATGGTGTACATGCATAAAAACGTTTTTACTTATTATAAAGAAATAAAAGATTCTTAAGTTTGTTTTCTTGCTAAATAATTCATGCTAGTTGACAAATGGTTGATTCCACATGTTCCTTAATCATTTAGGGCTGATAAGGAGCAGATTTTTATGTGTATATACCAATAGTATATACATCTAGAAGCTGGGTATTATATAGGTACAATTACCGAATGAATACGAGTAGAATTCTTGATGAAAACGAATGGGAATGCATTTGTAACCATTTTTGTTAAGTATAAGTATTTTGATATATGTCTTTAGGTCTTTAAAATGTGTATTAATAAATCTTAATACACTACATATATATACATTTTAATTAAGTCGTTAATTCATCGTTAGTCGTTACATGTATGTGTTGTTTCGAAACCTTTAAATTTACGATCTCGTTTAATGTAATTAACCCATTGTTATTATACCTAATGAGATGTTAAATTGTTATATTATCATGATAACATAGTTTATTAATATATCCTAATACGATATATCTATATATATACACATTATTACATCGATAATCGTTACATATATATATCGTTTGGAAATCCTTAAGTTAGTAGTCTTATTTTATGTATATAGTTCATTGTTAATATACTTAATGAGATACTTAATTATCATTTCATCATGTTAAACATATATATATATATATATATATATATATATATATATATATATATATATATATATATATATATATATATATATATATATACATATATATATATATAAGTTATAACGTTCGTGAATCATCGAACAAACTGGGTGGTCAAACGTTTACATAAAATTCGTTTCAATTAATCAAGCCTTAACAAGTTTGATTGCTTAACATGTTAGAAACATTTATGCATGTAAATAATCAGCTTATATAATATATAATCTTGGAAAAGTCCGGGTCATCACAGTACCTACCCGTTAAATAAATTTCGTCCCGAAATTTTAAGCAGTTGGAAGTGTTAACGCATCATCTGGAAATAAGTGCGGGTATTTCTGCTTCATCTGATCTTCACTCTCCCAGGTGAACTCAGGCCCTCTACGAGCATTCCATCGAACCTTAACAATTGGTGTTTTGTTTTGCTTAAGTCCTTTAACCTCACGATCCATTATTTTGACGGGTTTTTCAACGAATTGTAGTTTTTCGTTAATCTTAATTTCGTCTAAAGGAATAGTGAGATCTTCTTTAGCTAAGCATTTCTTCAAATTTGAGACGTGGAAGGTATTATGTACGCGGCTAGTTGTTGAGGTAATTCAAGTCGATAAGCTACCGGTCCGACACGATTAGTAATCTTGAATGGCCCAATGTATCTCGAGTTTAGTTTTTCGCGTTTTCCAAATCGAACGACACCCTTACAAGGTGATACTTTAAGCATGACCATGTCATCAACCTCTACCTCAAATTCTAAATATTTTCTTCTAACATCCGCATAGCTCTTTTGTCGACTTTGGGTGGTTTTCAACCGTTGTTGAATTTGAATGATTTTCTCGGTAGTTTCGTGGATAATTTCTGAACCCGTAATTTGTTTATCCCCCACCTCGCTCTAACAAATTGGAGATCTGCACTTCCTTCCATAAAGTACTTCGAACGGTGCTGCATTAATACTTGAGTGGTAACTGTTATTGTAGAAAAATTCTGCTAACGGTAGATGTCGATCCCAACTATTTCCAAAATCAATAACACATGCTCATAGCATGTTTTTAAGTATCTGTATCGTCCTTTCACTCTGCCCATCAGTTTGTGGATGATAGGCAGTACTCATGTCTAGACGAGTACCCAATGCTTGATGTAACGACTACCAAAATCTTGAAACAAATCTGCCATCTCTATCAGAGATAATAGAGATTGGTATTCCATGTCTGGAGACGACTTCTTTTAAGTATAGTCGTACCAACTTCTCCATTTTATCATCTTCTCTCATTGGTAGAAAGTGTGCTGACTTGGTAAGACGATCGACTATTACCCAAATTGTATCATAACCACTTGCAGTCCTTGGCAATTTAGTAATGAAATCCATTGTAATGTTTTCCCATTTCCATTCCGGGATTTCAGGTTGTTGAAGTAGACCTGATGGTTTCTGATGTTCAGGTTTGACTTTAGAACAAGTCAAACATTCCCCTACGTATGTGGCAATATCGGCTTTCATACCCGGCCACCAAAAGTTTTTCTTGAGGTCTTGGTACATTTTCCCCGCTCCGGGATGTATTGAATATCTGGTTTTATGTGCTTCTCGAAGTACCATTTCTCTCACATCCCCAAACATTGGTACCCAAATTCTTTCAGCCAAATACCGGGTTTCGTCTTTTCGAATATTAAGTTGTTTCTCCGATCCTTTGAGTATTTCATTCTTCAAATTTCCTTCTTTTAAAACCCCCTGTTGTGCCTCTGTTATTTGAGTAGTAAGGTTAGTATGAATAATTATATTCATAGATTTTACTCGAATAGGTTCCCTATCCTTTCTACTTAAAGCGTCGACTACCACATTTGCCTTCCCCGGGTGGTAACGAATCTCAAAGTCGTAATCATTTAACAGCTCAATCCACCTACGCTGCCTCATGTTTAGTTGCTTTTGATCAAATATATGTTGGAGACTTTTGTGGTCGGTATATATGATACATTTGACCCCATATAAGTAGTGCATCCACATTTTTAATGCAAAAACAACAGCGCCCAATTCCAAATCATGAGTCGTATAATTCTGCTCATGAATCTTCAATTATCTAGACGCATAAGCAATTACCTTCTTTCGTTGCATTAATACACAACCGAGACCTTGCTTTGAAGCATCACAATAAATCACAAAATCATCATTCCCTTCAGGCATTGACAATATAGGTGCCGTAGTTAAATTTTTCTTCAATAATTGAAACGCTGTCTCTTGCTCATCCTTCCATTCAAATTTCTTCCCTTTATGCGTTAATGCAGTTAAGGGTTTTGCTATTTTGAAAAAATCTTGGATGAATCTTCTGTAGTAACCATCCAATCCTAAAAATTGGCGTATATGCGTCGGAGTTTTCGGGGTTTCCTACTTTTCAAAGGTTTCAATCTTTGCCGGATCAACCTGAATACCTTCTTTGTTCACTACGTGACTGAGGAATTGAAATTCCTTCAACCAAAATGCACACTTTGAAAATTTAGCGTATAGTTCTTCATTCCTCAACAATTCTAGCACCATTCTTAAATGTTCTCCGTGCTCTTGATCATTCTTAGAGTAAATAAGTATGTCATCGATGAAAACAATGACAAACTTGTCAAGATATGGTCCACACACCCGGTTCATGGGGTCCATGAACATTGCTGGTGTGTTAGTCAAACCAAACGGCATAAACATAAATTCATAATGACCGTAACGCATTCTAAAAGCAGTCTTTGGAATATCATCCTCCTTCACCCGCATTTGATGATATCCAGATCGTAAATCAATCTTCAAATAAACAGACGAATCTTGCAGTTGATCAAATAAGTCATCGATTCTTGGTAGTGGATAAAGGTTCTTGATGGTAAGTTTGTTCAACTCTTGGTAGTTGATACACAACCTGAATGTACCATGATTCTTCTTGACAAACAAAATAGGAGCTCCCCACGGTGAGGTGCTGGGTCGAACGAAACCACGCTCGAAAAGTTCTTGTAATTTGCTTTGTAATTCCTTCATTTCGCTGAGTGCGAGTCTGTAAGGAGCACGAGCTATCGGTATAACTCCTGGTACAAGGTCTATTTGAAATTCAAAGGATTGGTGTGGAGGTAGTCCTGGTAATTTTTTCGAAAATACATCGGGAAATTCCTTTGCGACGGGAATATCATTGATGTTCTTTTCTTCGGGTTTGACTTTTTCTGCGTGGGCTAGAACGGCATAGCAACCTTTTCTTATTAGATTTTGCGCCTTCAAGCTACTAATAAGATTTAATTTTGCGTTGCTCTTTTCTCCGTACACCATTAAGGGTTTTACCTTTTCGCGCATAATGCGAATCGCATTTTTGTAACAAACGACCGCTGCTCTCTCCTTTTTAACCAGTCCATGCCAATTATCACATCAAAACTCCCTAACTCTACTGGTATCAAGTTAATCTTAAACGTTTCGCCAACCAGTTTATTTTTCAGTTCCGGCAAATTTTACCGGCTTTAATTAATTTACTGTTTGCTAATTCGAGTAAAAACTTATTATCCAAAGGCGTTAAAGGACAAATTAATTTGGCACAAAAATCTCTACTCATATAGCTTCTATCCACACCCTAATCAAATAAAATATAAGCAGGTTTTTCATCAATAAGAAACGTACCCATAACAAGCTCCGGGTCTTCCTGCGCTTCTGTCGTATTAATGTTGAAGACTCTTCCATGGCCTTGCCCATTAGCATTTCCTTGGTTCGGGCACTTACTCCTAATATGGCCCGGTTCTCCACACCCATAACAAATAATGGCAACATTATTCGTTCATGTATTCTTGTTAGTCATTGGTCCGAAAAACTCACACTTTGTTGCACTATGGCCCGATCTATTACACTTGTTACATATCACCCTACAAAAATTCTCCGGCTGATATCCTTCGCACCTTAGGCATGGGGTTTTCTGCCTCTTGTTGTCATTGTTATTATTGTTACGGTGGTTGTTGTTGCGGTTGTCATTATTGTTGGGACGGTTGTTGTAGTTGTTGTTGTTGGGTTTGTGATTTTTGTGGTTGTGATTAATGTTGCGATTGTTGTTGTGATTGTTGTTGTTGTATTAGTGACTTTTGTCACCATTATCTTCCCACTTTCTCTTACCTTCCTTCATTTTGGCCTCTCCGGCCACCAACTCTTTATTTCTTCCCTCAATCTGTCCCATGAGTTTGTGAGCCATTCGACTCGCTTTCTGCATTGAGGTGGGTGCGGATGCGCTTACATTCTCTTGTATTCTAACTGGAAGCCCTTTCACAAATGCGTCGATCTATTCTTCCTCGTCCTCAAACATACCAGGACACATTAGAGACAATTATGTGAATCGTCGTTCATATGAGGTGATATCATACCCCTGAGTTTTTAATTCACTAAGCTCTGCCTTGAGCTTATTAACTTCATTCCTGGGAAGGTACTGCTCATTCAACATGTGTTTGAATGCGGACCACGGTAACGCGTAAGCAGTATTTTGTCCCACATGCTCCAGATAGGTGTTCCACCATGTTAATGCAGTACCTGTGAAAGTATGCGTGGCGTATTTTGTAGTGACCCGAACTTTTCCATGTTTATATATATTAATTGAGATTGATATTTACATGATTAAATGTTTCCAACATATTAAGCAATCAAACTTGTTAAGACTTGATTAATTGAAATAGGTTTCATATAGACAATTGACTACCCAAGTTGACCGGTGATTCACGAACGTTAAAACTTGTAAAAACTATATGATGACATATATATGGTTATATATATAGTTAACATGATATTATGATAAGTAAACATATCATTAAGTATATTAACAATGAACTACATATGTAAAAACAAGACTACTAACTTAATGATTTTGAAACGAGACATATATGTAACGATTATCGTTGTAACGACATTTAATGTATATATATCATATTAAGAGATATTCATACATGATAATATCATGATAATATAATAATTTAAAATCTCATTTGATATTATAAACATTGAGTTAACAACATTTAACAAGATCGTTAACCTAAAGGTTTAAAAACAACACTTACATGTAACGACTAACGATGACTTAACGACTCAGTTAAAATGTATATACATGTAGTGTTTTAATATGTATTTATACACTTTTGAAAGACTTCAATACACTTATCAAAATACTTCTACTTAACAAAAATGCTTACAATTACATCCTCGTTCAGTTTCATCAACAATTCTACTCGTATGCACCCGTATTCGTACTCGTACAATACACAGCTTTTAGATGTATGTACTATTGGTATATACACTCCAATGATCAGCTCTTAGCAGCCCATGTGAGTCACCTAACACATGTGGGAACCATCATTTGGAAACTAGCATGAAATATCTCATAAAATTACAAAAATATGAGTAATCATTCATGACTTATTTACATGAAAACAAAATTACATATCCTTTATATCTAATCCATACACCAACGACCAAAAACACCTACAAACACTTTCATTCTTCAATTTTCTTCATCTAATTGATCTCTCTCAAGTTCTATCTTCAAGTTCTAAGTGTTCTTCATATATTCTACAAGTTCTAGTTACATAAAATCAAGAATACTTTCAAGTTTGCTAGCTCACTTCCAATCTTGTAAGGTGATCATCCAACCTCAAGAAATCTTTGTTTCTTACAGTAGGTTATCATTCTAATACAAGGTAATAATCATATTCAAACTTTGGTTCAATTTCTATAACTATAACAATCTTATTTCAAGTGATGATCTTACTTGAACTTGTTTTCGTGTCATGATTCTGCTTCAAGAACTTCGAGCCATCCAAGGATCCGTTGAAGCTAGATCCATTTTTCTCTTTTCCAGTAGGTTTATCCAAGGAAATTAAGGTAGTAATGATGTTCATAACATCATTCGATTCATACGTATAAAGCTATCTTATTCGAAGGTTTAAACTTGTAATCACTAGAACATAGTTTAGTTAATTCTAAACTTGTTCGCAAACAAAAGTTAATCCTTCTAACTTGACTTTTAAAATCAACTAAACACATGTTCTATATCTATATGATATGCTAACTTAATGATTTAAAACCTGAAAACACGAAAAACACCGTAAAACCGGATTTACGCCGTCGTAGTAACACCGCGGGCTGTTTTGGGTTAGTTAATTAAAAACTATGATAAGCTTTGATTTAAAAGTTGTTATTCTGAGAAAATGAGTTTTATTATGAACATGAAACTATATCCAAAAATTATGGTTAAACTCAAAGTGGAAGTATGTTTTCTAAAATGGTCATCTAGACGTCGTTCTTTCGACTGAAATGACTACTTTTACAAAAATGACTTGTAACTTATTTTTCCGACTATAAACCTATACTTTTTCTGTTTAGATTCATAAAATAGAGTTCAATATGAAACCATAGCAATTTGATTCACTCAAAACGGATTTAAAATGAAGAAGTTATGGGTAAAACAAGATTGGTTAATTTTTCTCATTTTAGCTACGTAAAAATTGGTAACAAATCTATTCCAACCATAACTTAATCAACTTGTATTGTATATTATGTAATCTTGAGATATCATAGACACGTATACAATGTTTCGACCTATCATGTCGACACATCTATATATATTTCGGAACAACCATAGACACTCTATATGTGAATGTTGGAGTTAGCTATACAGGGTTGAGGTTGATTCCAAAATATATATAGTTTGAGTTGTGATCAATACTGAGATACGTATACACTGGGTCGTGGATTGATTCAAGATAATATTTATCGATTTATTTCTGTACATCTAACTGTGGACAACTAGTTGTAGGTTACTAACGAGGACAGCTGACTTAATAAACTTAAAACATCAAAATATATTAAAAGTTTTGTAAATATATTTTGAACATACTTTGATATATATGTATATATTGTTATAGGTTCGTGAATCAACCAGTGGCCAAGTCTTACTTCCCGACGAAGTAAAAATCTGTGAAAGTGAGTTATAGTCCCACTTTTAAAATCTAATATTTTTGGGATGAGAATACATGCAGGTTTTATAAATGATTTACAAAATAGACACAAGTACGTGAAACTACATTCTATGGTTGAATTATCGAAATCGAATATGCCCCTTTTTATTAAGTCTGGTAATCTAAGAATTAGGGAACAGACACCCTAATTGACGCGAATCCTAAAGATAGATCTATTGGGCCTAACAAACCCCATCCAAAGTACCGGATGCTTTAGTACTTCGAAATTTATATCATATCCGAAGGGTGTCCCGGAATGATGGGGATATTCTTATATATGCATCTTGTTATTGTCGGTTACCAGGTGTTCACCATATGAATGATTTTTATCTCTATGTATGGGATGTGTATTGAAATATGAAATCTTGTGGTCTATTGTTACGATTTGATATATATAGGTTAAACCTATAACTCACCAACATTTTTGTTGACGTTTAAAGCATGTTTATTCTCAGGTGAATATTAAGAGCTTCCGCTATTGCATACTAAAATAAGGACAAGATTTGGAGTCCATGTTTGTATGATATTGTGTAAAAACTGCATTCAAGAAACTGATTTCGATGTAACATATTTGTATTGTAAACCATTATGTAATGGTCGTGTGTAAACAGGATATTTTAGATTATTATTATTTGATAATCTACGTAAAGCTTTTTAAACCTTTATTTATGAAATAAAGGTTATGGTTTGTTTTAAAAATGAATGCAGTCTTTGAAAAACGTCTCATATAGAGGTCAAAACCTCGCAACGAAATCAATTAATATGGAACGTTTTTAATCAATAAGAACGGGACATTTCAGTTGGTATCAGAGCGTTGGTCTTAGAGAACCAGAATTTTGCATTAGTGTGTCTTATCGAGTTTGTTAGGATGCATTAGTGAGTCTGGACTTCGACCGTGTTTACTTGAAAAATGATTGCTTAACAAATTTTGTTGGAAACTATATATTTTTAACATGTGAATATTATGTGATATATTAATCTCTTAACGCGTTTGATATTATGTGATAGATGTCTACCTCTAGAACAAGTCCCATTGACTCACCTAATAATAATGAAGAGTCAAATGTAAATTGGAATGATTCGTGGACTGATTCACAAGTTCCCGAAGAGGAACCGGAAGAAGAGTCGGAACCGGAAGAAGAATCGGAACCGGAAGAAGAATCGGAACCGGATGAAGAAATAGAACCGGTGGGGGAAATAATAAAACGGTTAAGTAAAAGAAAATCCTCAACCAACCGACCAAGGTTAATTATGGTCAATGGTGTTTCCGCCAAGGAAGCAAAATATTGGGAGGATTACCAATTCTCCGATGAATCGGATTCCGACGAGAATTTCAATGATGTTATAGAAATTACCCCAACTGAATTTAAAAAGGCAAAAGAAAATAATAAGGGAAAGGGCATAAAAATAGAGAAATCTAATTCCAACCCCGATGAACTTTATATGTATCGTCAACCCCCGAAGTCCTTAAGTTGTAACAATGACCCGGGAACCTCTAAACCACCAGGTTTTTCTAAACCAATGTGGATAACGACGGCTCGTATTAGGGGAAAATCATATATCCCTAGAAACTTGGCAAAACGAACCAAAACCGAAGAAGAAGAAGAAACAAGCGAGTCGGAATAAGATAGTTGTATTCATGTGGTGTAATATATGTAATATAGTGTGCTTATGCTTTATGATATATGTAAAAATTGCTTGTATTAATAAGTATTTTTTTTATGAATCTAACTCTTGTCTATTTTACAGTATAAAAACGCAAAATGGATAGACAACCCAATATTTTAAGAGACCTACCCGGAGACATGATTGATGAAATCTTGTCTAGAGTCGGTCAGAATTCCTCGGCACAACTATTTAAGGCGAGATCAGTTTGTAAGACATTCGAAGAACGTTCCAAGAATGTCTTGGTTTATAAGAGACTTTCGTTTGAAAAATGGGGGATATCACATTGGGAAACCCATAAGTTACGATGTGTTTACTTTGACGCATATATTGCGGGGAACCCAAATGCTATTTTACGCAACGGGTTAAGAAATTATTTTGACTCAATGTATCCGAATATAGGACTTCATGATTTAGAAAAAGCGGCTAACATGCAACATAAAGAAGCATGCTATGCTTATGGGTTAGTAATGTTCGCTTCTCACCAAAGTGAGAAAAAGAACATCGGGCTACAGCTATTAAACAAAACGTTCCCACAAGTGACGGAGTCGGTAATTGGGGTAAGAAATGAGGTTTTTAGATTGTTACGGGACTGTTGGACATTACGTAACCCTCGTCCCTTTGACGACATTACAACACGTTGTCTTATCAACGGCCATAACGGTTATGTTGCACAAGACCAAGGATGGGAAGTAGTCCTAGTAAAACCAGAATGCATGACTTGTTTCTGGACGTATGAATTACGTGTCTTTATTGCCTTTGCTGAACGACTTGTGTACTAGCTAGAATTATCTTCACAACTATCTTGTATCAAAGTTATTGTGTGCTATATTTCATGCTTTATGTAAAATAAGCGGTATTGTAAGTTTGTAAAATATTGTATAAAAGTTTGAACGCGAAATATTATTATAATCAGTTTTTCATATAGAATTGTAGTAGTTGAATTGTATATTAGCTACTAAGTATGAACTTAACGGGTAGGTACTACCCGAATTTAAACTTATAAAACGCTAATATGAAGAAAAAGCTTTTATAAATGAGTTCATATTATGCTACGAAATACTATTAACTACTCTTAATATTCTGTATGATTAACTTGTTCCATTTGACTATTTTGAAGGAAATGGCACCGACTACTCGACACACTGTGAATATGAATGAAGAGGAATTCCGTACTTTTCTAGCTTCAAACATAGCCGCAGTACAGGCTGCGCTACATACCAACAATAACCTTGGATCTAGCAGTACAGGAAATCGTGTAGGATGCACCTACAAAGAATTCACTACCTGCAAACCTTTGGAATTTGATGGAGCCGAAGGACCGATCGGATTGAAACGGTGGACCGAGAAGGTTGAATCGGTGTTTGCCATAAGTAAGTGTACTGAAGAGGACAAAGTGAAGTACGCTACGCATACCTTCACAGGTTCTGCGTTAACATGGTGGAATACCTATCTAGAGCAAGTGGGACAAGATGATGCGTACGCACTACCGTGGTCAGCATTCAAGCACTTGATGAACGAGAAGTACCGTCCCAGAACCGAGGTCAATAAGCTCAAGACAGAACTTAGAGGGTTACGAACCCAAGGATTTGATATTACCACGTACGAAAGACGATTCACAGAATTGTGCCTATTGTGTCCGGGAGCATTCGAAGATGAGGAAGAGAAGATCGACGCGTTTGTGAAAGGATTACCGGAAAGAATCCAAGAAGATATAAGTTCACACGAGCCCGCCTCCATACAACAGGCATGTAGAATGGCTCACAAACTAGTGAACCAGATTGAAGAAAGAATTAAAGAACAGACTGCTGAAGAGGCCAATGTGAAGCAAGTCAAAAGAAAGTGGGAGGAAAACGGTGATAAGAATCACCAATACAACAACAACAGTAATTACAACAATAATCGCAACAATTATCCCAACAATCGCAACATCAATCGCAACTACAACAAACGGCCCAACAACAACAACAACAACAACAGCAACTACAACAATCATCCCAACAACAATAATAACCGCAACAACAACAACAATCAGAAGCAGCTATGCCAAAGGTATGAAAAGAATCACTCGGGGTTCTGCACCAAATTTTGCAACAAGTGTAAAAGAAATGGTCATAGCGCGGCGAAGTGTGAGGTCTACGGACCAGGGGTTAATAGAACGAAAGGAACAAATGGTGTCGGAACGAGTAATGGCGGAGCAAGTAGTGTCGGAGCAAGTTATGCCAATGTAGTTTGTTATAAATGTGGAAAACCAGGCCACATTATTAGAAATTGCCCGAACCAGGAGAACACGAATGGACAAGGCCGTGGAAGAGTTTTCAATATTAATGCGGTAGAGGCACAGGAAGACCCGGAGCTTGTTACGGGTACGTTTCTTATTGACAATAAATCTGCTTACGTTTTATTTGATTCGGGTGCGGATAGAAGCTATATGAGTAGAGATTTTTGTGCTAAATTAAGTTGTCCATTGACGCCTTTGGATAGTAAATTTTTACTCGAATTAGCAAATGGTAAATTAATTTCAGCAGATAATATATGTCGGAATCGAGAAATTAAACTGGTTAGCGAAACATTTAAGATTGATTTGATACCAGTATAGTTAGGGAGTTTTGATGTGATAATCGGTATGGACTGGTTGAAAGAAGTGAAAGCAGAGATCGTTTGTTACAAAAATGCAATTCGCATTATACGAGAAAAAGGAAAACCCTTAATGGTGTACGGAGAAAAGGGCAACACGAAGCTACATCTTATTAGTAATTTGAAGGCACAAAAACTAATAAGAAAAGGTTGGTATGCTATTCTAGCACACGTCGAGAAAGTACAAACTGAAGAAAAGAGCATCAATGATGTTCCCATTGCAAAAGAATTTCCCGATGTATTTCCGAAAGAATTACCGGGATTACCCCCACATCGATCCGTTGAATTTCAAATAGATCTTGTACCAGGAGCTGCACCAATAGCTCGTGCTCCTTACAGACTCGCACCCAGCGAGATGAAAGAACTGCAAAGCCAATTACAAGAACTTTTAGAGCGTGGTTTCATTCGACCAAGCACATCACCGTGGGGAGCTCCTGTTTTGTTTGTCAAGAAGAAAGATGGTACTTTCAGGTTGTGTATCGACTACCGAGAGTTGAACAAACTTACCATCAAGAACCGCTACCCACTACCGAGAATCGACGACTTATTTGATCAACTACAAGGCTCGTCTGTTTATTCAAAGATTGACTTACGTTCCGGGTATCATCAAATGAGGGTGAAAGAAGATGATATTCCAAAGACTGCTTTCAGAACACGTTACGGTCATTACGAGTTTATGGTCATGCCGTTTGATTTAACTAATGCACCAGCTGTGTTCATGGACCTTATGAACCGAGTGTGTGGACCATACCTTGACAAGTTTGTCATTGTTTTCATTGATGACATACTTATTTACTCAAAGAATGACCAAGAACACGGTGAACATTTGAGAAAGGTGTTAGAAGTATTGAGGAAGGAAGAATTGTACGCTAAGTTTTCAAAGTGTGCATTTTGGTTGGAAGAAGTTCAATTCCTCGGTCACATAGTGAACAAAGAAGGTATTAAGGTGGATCCGGCAAAGATAGAAACTGTTGAAAAGTGGGAAACCCCGAAAACTCCGAAACACATACGCCAGTTTTTAGGACTAGCTGGTTACTACAGAAGGTTCATCCAAGACTTTTCCAGAATAGCAAAACCCTTGACCGCATTAACGCATAAAGGGAAGAAATTTGAATGGAATGATGAACAAGAGAAAGCGTTTCAGTTATTGAAGAAAAAGCTAACTACGGCACCTATATTGTCATTGCCTGAAGGGAATGATGATTTTGTGATTTATTGTGACGCATCAAAGCAAGGTCTCGGTTGTGTATTAATGCAACGAACGAAGGTGATTGCTTATGCGTCTAGACAATTGAAGATTCACGAACAAAATTATACAACGCATGATTTGGAATTAGGCGCGGTTGTTTTTGCATTAAAGACTTGGAGGCACTACTTATATGGGGTCAAAAGTATTATATATACCGACCACAAAAGTCTTCTACACATATTTAATCAGAAACAACTGAATATGAGGCAGCGTAGGTGGATTGAATTATTGAATGATTACGACTTTGAGATTCGTTACCACCCGGGGAAGGCAAATGTGGTAGCCGATGCCTTGAGCAGGAAGGACAGAGAACCCATTCGAGTAAAATCTATGAATATAATGATTCATAATAACCTTACTACTCAAATAAAGGAGGCGCAACAAGGAGTTTTAAAAGAGGAAAATTTAAAGGATGAAATACCCAAAGGATCGGAGAAGCATCTTAATATTCGGGAAGACGGAACCCGGTATAGGGCTGAAAGGATTTGGGTACTAAAATTTGGAGATATGAGAGAAATGGTACTTAGAGAAGCTCATAAAACTAGATACTCAATACATCCTGGAACGGGGAAGATGTACAAGGATATCAAGAAACATTTTGGGTGGCCGGGTATGAAAGCCGATGTTGCTAAATACGTAGGAGAATGTTTGACGTGTTCTAAGGTCAAAGCTGAGCATCAAAAACCATCAGGTCTACTTCAACAACCCGAAATCCCGGAATGGAAATGGGAAAACATTACCATGGATTTCATCACTAAATTGATACTATTTGGGTAATAGTTGATCGTCTCACCAAATCAGCACACTTCCTGCCAATAAGAGAAGATGACAAGATGGAGAAGTTAGCACGACTGTATTTGAAGGAAGTCGTCTCCAGACATGGAATACCAATCTCTATTATCTCTGATAGGGATGGCAGATTTATTTCAAGATTCTGGCAGACATTACAGCAAGCATTAGGAACTCGTCTAGACATGAGTACTGCCTATCATCCACAAACTGATGGGCAGAGCGAAAGGACGATACAAACGCTTGAAGACATGCTACGAGCATGTGTTATTGATTTCGGAAACAGTTGGGATCGACATCTACCATTAGCAGAATTTTCCTACAACAACAGCTACCATTCAAGCATTGAGATAGCGCCGTTTGAAGCACTTTATGGTAGAAAGTGCAGGTCTCCGATTTGTTGGAGTGAAGTGGGGGATAGACAGATTACGGGTCCGGAGATTATACAAGAAACTACCGAGAAGATCATCCAAATTCAACAACGGTTGAAAACCGCCCAAAGTCGACAAAAGAGCTACGCTGACATTAAAAGAAAAGATATAGAATTTGAAATTGGAGAGATGGTCATGCTTAAAGTTGCACCTTGGAAAGGCGTTGTTCGATTTGGTAAACGAGGGAAATTAAATCCAAGGTATATTGGACCATTCAAGATTATTGATCGTGTCGGACCAGTAGCTTACCGACTTGAGTTACCTCAACAACTCGCGGCTGTACATAACACTTTCCACGTCTCGAATTTGAAGAAATGTTTTGCTAAAGAAGATCTCACTATTTCGTTAGATGAAATCCAAATCAACGAAAAACTTCAATTCATTGAAGAACCCGTCGAAATAATGGATCGTGAGGTTAAAAGACTTAAGCAAAACAAGATACCAATTGTTAAGGTTCGATGGAATGCTCGTAGAGGACCCGAGTTCACCTGGGAGCGTGAAGATCAGATGAAGAAGAAATACCCGCATCTCTTTCCAGAAGATTCGTCAACACCTTCAACAGCTTAAAATTTCGGGACGAAATTTATTTAACGGGTAGGTACTGTAGTGACCCGAACTTTTCCATGTTTATATATATTAATTGAGATTGATATTTACATGATTAAATGTTTCCAACATATTAAGCAATCAAACTTGTTAAGACTTGATTAATTGAAATAGGTTTCATATAGACAATTGACTACCCAAGTTGACCGGTGATTCACGAACGTTAAAACTTGTAAAAACTATATGATGACATATATATGGTTATATATATAGTTAACATGATATTATGATAAGTAAACATATCATTAAGTATATTAACAATGAACTACATATGTAAAAACAAGACTACTAACTTCATGATTTTGAAACGAGACATATATGTAACGATTATCGTTGTAACGACATTTAATGTATATATATCATATTAAGAGATATTCATACATGATAATATCATGATAATATAATAATTTAAAATCTCATTTGATATTATAAACATTGAGTTAACAACATTTAACAAGATCGTTAACCTAAAGGTTTAAAAACAACACTTACATGTAACGACTAACGATGACTTAACGACTCAGTTAAAATGTATATACATGTAGTGTTTTAATATGTATTTATACACTTTTGAAAGACTTCAATACACTTATCAAAATACTTCTACTTAACAAAAATGCTTACAATTACATCCTCGTTCAGTTTCATCAACAATTCTACTCGTATGCACCCGTATTCGTACTCGTACAATACACAGCTTTTAGATGTATGTACTATTGGTATATACACTCAAATGATCAGCTCTTAGCAGCCCATGTGAGTCACCTAACACATGTGGGAACCATCATTTGGCAACTAGCATGAAATATCTCATAAAATTACAAAAATATGAGTAATCATTCATGACTTATTTACATGAAAACAAAATTACATATCCTTTATATCTAATCCATACACCAACGACCAAAAACACCTATAAACACTTTCATTCTTCAATTTTCTTCATCTAATTGATCTCTCTCAAGTTCTATCTTCAAGTTCTAAGTGTTCTTCATATATTCTACAAGTTCTAGTTACATAAAATCAAGAATACTTTCAAGTTTGCTAGCTCACTTCCAATCTTGTAAGGTGATCATCCAACCTCAAGAAATCTTTGTTTCTTACAGTAGGTTATCATTCTAATACAAGGTAATAATCATATTCAAACTTTGGTTCAATTTCTATAACTATAACAATCTTATTTCAAGTGATGATCTTACTTGAACTTGTTTTCGTGTCATGATTCTGCTTCAAGAACTTCGAGCCATCCAAGGATCCGTTGAAGCTAGATCCATTTTTCTCTTTTCCAGTAGGTTTATCCAAGGAAATTAAGGTAGTAATGATGTTCATAACATCATTCGATTCATACGTATAAAGCTATCTTATTCGAAGGTTTAAACTTGTAATCACTAGAACATAGTTTAGTTAATTCTAAACTTGTTCGCAAACAAAAGTTAATCCTTCTAACTTGACTTTTAAAATCAACTAAACACATGTTCTATATCTATATGATATGCTAACTTAATGATTTAAAACCTGAAAACACGAAAAACACCGTAAAACCGGATTTACGCCGTCGTAGTAACACCGCGGGCTGTTTTGGGTTAGTTAATTAAAAACTATGATAAGCTTTGATTTAAAAGTTGTTATTCTGAGAAAATGAGTTTTATTATGAACATGAAACTATATCCAAAAATTATGGTTAAACTCAAAGTGGAAGTATGTTTTCTAAAATGGTCATCTAGACGTCGTTCTTTCGACTGAAATGACTACTTTTACAAAAATGACTTGTAACTTATTTTTCTGACTATAAACCTATACTTTTTCTGTTTATATTCATAAAATAGAGTTCAATATGAAACCATAGCAATTTGATTCACTCAAAACGGATTTAAAATGAAGAAGTTATGGGTAAAACAAGATTGGTTAATTTTTCTCATTTTAGCTACGTAAAAATTGGTAACAAATCTATTCTAACCATAACTTAATCAACTTGTATTGTATATTATGTAATCTTGAGATATCATAGACACGTATACAATGTTTCGACCTATCATGTCGACACATCTATATATATTTCGGAACAACCATAGACACTCTATATGTGAATGTTGGAGTTAGCTATACAGGGTTGAGGTTGATTCCAAAATATATATAGTTTGAGTTGTGATCAATACTGAGATACGTATACACTGGGTCGTGGATTGATTCAAGATAATATTTATCGATTTATTTCTGTACATCTAACTGTGGACAACTAGTTGTAGGTTACTAACGAGGACAGCTGACTTAATAAACTTAAAACATCAAAATATATTAAAAGTGTTGTAAATATATTTTGAACATACTTTGATATATATGTATATATTGTTATAGGTTCGTGAATCAACCAGTGGCCAAGTCTTACTTCCCGACGAAGTAAAAATCTGTGAAAGTGAGTTATAGTCCCACTTTTAAAATCTAATATTTTTGGGATGAGAATACATGCAGGTTTTATAAATGATTTACAAAATAGACACAAGTACGTGAAACTACATTCTATGGTTGAATTATCGAAATCGAATATGCCCCTTTTTATTAAGTCTGGTAATCTAAGAATTAGGGAACAGACACCCTAATTGACGCGAATCCTAAAGATAGATCTATTGGGCCTAACAAACCCCATCCAAAGTACCGGATGCTTTAGTACTTCGAAATTTATATCATATCCGAAGGGTGTCCCGGAATGATGGGGATATTCTTATATATGCATCTTGTTATTGTCGGTTACCAGGTGTTCACCATATGAATGATTTTTATCTCTATGTATGGGATGTGTATTGAAATATGAAATCTTGTGGTCTATTGTTACGATTTGATATATATAGGTTAAACCTATAACTCACCAACATTTTTGTTGACGTTTAAAGCATGTTTATTCTCAGGTGAATATTAAGAGCTTCCGCTGTTGCATACTAAAATAAGAACAAGATTTGGAGTCCATGTTTGTATGATATTGTGTAAAAACTGCATTCAAGAAACTGATTTCGATGTAACATATTTGTATTGTAAACCATTATGTAATGGTCGTGTGTAAACAGGATATTTTAGATTATCATTATTTGATAATCTACGTAAAGCTTTTTAAACCTTTATTTATGAAATAAAGGTTATGGTTTGTTTTAAAAATGAATGCAGTCTTTGAAAAACGTCTCATATAGAGGTCAAAACCTCGCAACGAAATCAATTAATATGGAACGTTTTTAATCAATAAGAACGGGACATTTCATATTTCACCTTATCTTCTTCAGCACATTTGCTTATAGCAAACACAGATTTGACCTTCTCGGTCCATCGTTTCAGTCCAACTGGTCCTTCAGTTCCATCGAATTCCAGAGGTTTACAGGCAGTGAAAGCCTTGTAGGAGCATCCTACACGATTTTCTGTAGAGTTAACTCCACTACTAGACCCTGAGTTATTGTTGTTGTTTTGCATTGTAGCCTGTACTGTGGCTATGTTCGCTACAAGGAAAGAACGGAAAATCTTACTCGCTCATATTCAAGTTCTGTCGAGTAGTCGGTGCTATTTCCTTTAAAAATAGTCAAAAGAGTTAAGTTAATCATATAGAATCTTAGGAGTAGTCAATAGTATTTCGTAGCATAATATGAACTTATTTATAAAAGCCATTTCTTCATATTAGTGTTTTATAATTTTAATTCGGGTAGTACCTACCCGTTAAAGTTCATACTTAATAGCTAATATACAATTCAACTACTACAATTCTATCATGAAAAACTAATTACAATAATATTACATGTTCAAACTTTGATACAATATTATACAATCATACAATACCGCTATAATACAAGGCAGCTGTTAAGACAATTCTAGTTAAACTCAAATTGTTCAGTAAAGGCAGTAAAGACACGTAGTTTATAGGACCAGAAACAAGTCACGCATTCGGGTTTCACCAATACTATTTCCCATCCTTGGTCAAGTGGGAAATAACCGTTGTGGCCTTAGGTGAGGCAGCACGTTGTAACGTCGTCAAAAGGACGGGGGTTATGTAATATCCAACATCGCCGTAACAAGTCAAAAACCTTATCTCTCACCTCAACTACTAAGTCCGTTACCAGTGGGAATGTTCTATTAAGAAGTTCTAACCCGATGTTCTTTTTCTCAATTTGATGAGAGGCAAACATAACTAACCCGTAAACGTAACATGCTTCCTTAAGTTGCATGTTTGAAGCCTTCTCTAATGAACGAAGTCCTACATTGGGATACTCGGAGTCAAAATAGGCCCTCAACCCGTAGCGGAAAATTGCATTAGGGTTTCCAGAGCACATATCCTTAAAGAAAATATGGGCTAACTTAGGGTGTCCCCAGTGTGAGATACCTCACCGATCGGAGGAAAGCCTTCTATAAACCAAGGCATGCTTGGAATGCCTTTCGAATGCTTTGCAAACTAATTTCGCCATAAACAATTGAGCTGATGAATCCTGACCGACTCTAGACAAGATTTCATCAAGCATTTCCTGTGGTAGGTCTTCTAAAATATTCGATCGTCTATCCTTAGGGTCCATTTTATATTTTTATACTGTAAAAGAGAAGAAAATTAGATCTGTAAAAGATGATAGAATAACAAAACATCACAAGCAATTTTTACATATAGCATAAAAGTACAAGCACGCTACAATACATATATTACACGACATGGTAAGAGTAAATGAATACAACTCTTTTATTCAGACGTGTTTGCTTCTTCTTCCTTGGACACGGTTCATTTTGCTAATTTCCTAGGGATAAATGGGCCAGTACTCATACGAGCAGTCCTTTTCTCAAATTTTTTAGAAAAATCTGGTCTCTTAGATGTTCCTGGACTATAATCAAAGTTTAAGTAGTACAGGTGTTTACGGTATATTCCATTAGGGTATTTCATGATAACATAGGGTTCGTCGGGTTTGGGATCGGGTTTATCTATCTTGATAGATGGAGATTTTCCCTTATTGTTTTCCCTTTCTTTATTAAATTGGGCAGGGGTAATTTCTATCACTTCATCGGAATCCTCATCGGGATTCTCTTTCGGTTCCTCGAGAAATTGGTAATCTTCCCAATATTTTTCTTCCTCAGCGGAGACATCATCGACCATTTTTAATTTTGGTACATTGGTTGAGGATTTTTCCTTATTCAATTGTTTCTTTGTGATTTTTAGCACTTCCTCCTCCGGATCTTCTTCTTCCTGTTCTTCTTCTTCCGGTTCTTCTTCAGGTTCTTCTTCAATTTGTGAATCTTCCCAAAATGCATCCGACTCATCATTGTTATTAGGTAAGTCGATGAGATTGGTGCTAGAAGTAGACATCTATCATACATTAACTACTACATTAGTAACGTACCACATAATATTTATATGTTAAAAATATATAGTTTCCAACAAAAGTGTTAAGCAATTATTTTTACAATAGACACGGTCGAAGTCCAGACTCACTAATGCATCCTAACAAACTCAGTTACATACACTATTGCAAATTTATGGTTCTCTAAGACCAACGCTCTGATGCCAACTGAAATGGCCCTTTTATATCGATTATAAACGTTTCATATTAATTGGTTTCATTACGAGGTTTTGACATCTACATGAGACATTTTTCAAAGACTGCATTCGTTTTTAAAACAAACCATAACGTTTATTTTATCGACAAAGGTTTAAAAGATATAACGTAGATTATCAAGTAATGATAATCTAAAATATAACGTTTACACACTACCATTACATAATGGTTAACAATAATAATATGTTACAACAAATTAAGTTTCCGAATGCAGTTTTTAAACAATATAATACAAGCATGCTGACTCCAAATCTTGTCTTTAATTATTATGATTAATTGCCTGGTAACCAACATTAACAAGACGTCAAAGTAATATCCCCCAGCATACAGGCCGCACTCTGTATACTAATAACTCGAAGTACTAAAGCATTCCATTTTCCAGAATGGGGGTTGTTAGTGCCCATAGATCTATCTTTGGGATTCGCGCCAATTAGTGCATACACTAATTATTAAGTTACCAAGCAAAAGAAAAATAGGGATATCCTGTATAACAAATCCATCATAGAATGTAGTTTCATTACTTGTGCCTATTTTGTAAAACTTTTATAAAACTGTATGTATTCTCATCCCAAAAATATTAGATATTAAAAATGGGACTATAACTCACTTTCACAGATTTTCAATTCATCGAAAATCAGACTTGTCCACGGATCGATTCACAAACCTATAATAAATATATACATATATATCAAAGTATGATAGAAATATATTCACATCATAATTTTATTTACGTATTGACGATTTAAGTTGTTTAAGTTAGCAGTCCAATGTTAGTAGTCCACAATTAGTAGTCCACAGTTAGTAATCCACAGTTAGTAGTACATATATAGATCGATACATCACCCTGAAATAATTAAGACATAGTATACACGTATTGTATAAGACTCAATCGTGACCCACGATACATCTATTGTCATTGAAGTTATCTCGACGTATTGTATATGTGGTGTCTTTCGATTTATCCGACGTATTATGTATATGTCTTAACTAATCAAGATTATATTATATTGTCTCAGACTTAACCAAGACTAGTATATTATAAGGAAATACTAAAGACATGTTAGAATACATGTATAATACAAGAAAAGTTAGCTAGGATATGGTTAGTATAGATTTTATCAAAATAATCCCGTAGTCATTTTAGCCATTTTTAACCAATATTGTTTTGCTCATAACTTCTTCATTACAACTCCGTTTTGAGTGAATCAAATTGCTATGGTTTTGTAAAAAACCCAAATTTGTGAAACTAAACTGAAAAAGTAGTGGTTTATAGTCGAAGTTATAGGTTATAAGCCCATATTTAAAAGCGGTAGTTATTTCCGTCTCAAGAACGACATCTTGATGACCATTTTGAAAAACATACTTCTATTTTGAGTTTAACCATGATTTTTTGATATAGTATCATGTTCATATGAAATATCATTTTTCCAGAAGAACAAATTTTAAATCAAAGATTATGATAGTTTTTAATTATCCAACCCAAAACAGTCCCCGATTTTACTACGACGGCGTATGTCCAGTTTTACGGTGTTCTTCGTGTTTCCAAGTTTTAACTCATTAAGTTAGCATATCATATAGATATAAAATATATGTTAAGTTGTTTTTAAAAGTCAAGTTAGAAGGATTAACTTTGTTTGCGAACAAGTTTAGAATTAACTAAACTATGTTCTAGTGATTACAAGTTATATTTTTCGAATAATATAGTTATATATATGAATTGAATGATGTTATGAACATCCTTAATACCTCAAGTATAATAGGTAAATCTACTGGAAATGATGAGAAATAAACTTGAGCTTCAAAGGATCTTTGATGGCTTGGAAGTTCTTGAAGTTGAATCATGACACGAAAACAAATTCAAGTAAGATTACTACTTAAATTAAGATAGTTATAATTTATAGAAATCGAATCAAAGTTTGAATATGAATATTATCTTGAATTAGAAAGATAACCTACTGTAAATAACAAAGGTTTCTTGATCTTAGATGATTACTTGGAATGGATTTGAAAGCTTGGAGTAATTTAGTAAACTTGAAATGATTCTTGAAGTGTTCTTGAATGGTTGTTTTTATGATGATTAAAGCTTGTAATTGAAGCTAAAAGATAGGGAAAATACTTGGAGATGATCAAGTATGAAGTTAGGAGTATTTTGGGAGAGAATTTGGAGTGTAAGTATGAGAAAATGGAATGAAGAAATGGTGTACATGCATAAAAACGTTTTTACTTATTATAAAGAAATAAAAGATTCTTAAGTTTGTTTTCTTGTTAAATAATTCACGCTAGTTGACAAATGGTTGGTTTCACATGTTCCTTAATCATTTAGGATTGCTAAGGAACATATTTTTATGTATATATACCAATAGTATATACATCTAGAAGCTGAGTATTATACTGGTACAATTACCTAATGAATACGAGTAGAATTCTTGATAAAAACGAATGGGAATGCATTTGTAACCATTTTTGTTAAGTATAAGTATTTTGATGTATGTCTTTAGGTCTTTCAAATGTGTATTAATACATCTTAATACACTACATATATATACATTTTAATTAAGTCGTTGATTCATCGTTAGTCGTTACATGTATGTGTTGTTTCGAAACCTTTAAGTTAACGATCTCGTTTAATGTAATTAATCCATTGTTATTATACCTAATGAGATGTTAAATTGTTATATTATCATGATAACATAGTGTATTAATATATCCTAATACGATATATATATATATATATATATATATATATATATATATATATATATATATATATATATATATATATATATATATTAAGACGTTATTACATCGATAATCAATACATATATATATATATATATATCGTTTCTAAATCCTTAAGTTAGTAGTCTTATTTTATCTATATAGTTCATTGTTAATATACTTAATGAGATACTTAATTATCATTTCATCATGTTAAACATATATATATGTCCACATATATATTACCATGTCATTTACAAGTTATAACGTTCGTGAATCATCGAACAAACTGGGTGGTCAAACGTTTACATAAAATCTGTTTCAATTAATCAAGTCATAACAAGTTTGATTTCTTAACATGTTGGAAACATTTATGCATGTAAATATTCAACTCATATAATATATAATCATGGAAAAGTCCGGGTCATCACAGTAATTACTTCATCTACAAATTTAACCGAAAAAGCGATCATTTTGCTTACAAAGTTTTGAACTTTATTGATTTAGGACTCAATATCGGGGGTAAAAAACGTGACTTTTTAGCCGATATCAAATATCCCATACTTAGACTTTGCTTGTCCTCAAGGAAACCTTCGAGCTTGTACCACCGGGGATTTTTATTTGTAGTGATCAAGCGATCTTTGTTTCTCAAGACGCAAGAGCTAAAACTTAGTTTTATTCTTTTTGTTATTCCCAAACCTTTTTTCGGAAGCATGAGAGGAGGTTACATAACTGAGGCTATCTCACCTCACTCAATTCACTAAAGTGTTTCGGGTGTCCTATAGTTCTAAGAAATGAAATCTCTCATAGCCAATCATGTTTGCATTCCTCGTCATAGGCTTGATCAAGACTCAAATCTCCATCACTTATTTGAGAGAATATTCAGTTATAGACTCAGCTTGTATCGTGAAGAGATGGTGATTTGGAGGTTTTGGGATGTGAAGGGTTTGATAGATAGGGGTTCTTTAGAAGATTGGTTTTGGTTATCCTTTCAGCTATTTGTCAGGAATTTCAGGACGAGCATCCTTCTTTTTGACTGCCAGGAGTTCTTTTCTCGAATCTTTCTGGTTCTGCTCCTTTTCTCAAAACCTTTATTCATCAGCATTTTTTGGCAAACATCTTTTGCTTTTCTCTTCGAAGTCTCCTTTTATTGGCGGTCTCTTCGATATTTAGCGTGGATGCTCTTATTTTCCAATTGCGTCTTCATAGAAGATTTCCCGCTATTTAAGGATCGTTGGGATTTTATTTCTTTATTTATGAAATGAAACGACTAGGTAGTGGTGGATGAATTTGTGGTGGTTTGGAGTGAAAAATGGGAATGAAGGTATGTAATGGGGGTGTTTTTGTCTTCATGAATAGCTGAGGTTTCTAACTTAGTAATTCTTTCCAAAAGGTGTGATTCCGAAATGTAGATCAAGAGCAAGTTCTGATTCAGAGATGCTAACATCGGCGCACTCAACAAGGATAATATAGTGAAGCACTAAAAATGAGTTCTTGTTAGGCCTTATTTGGGGTGCCTCACATCAATTATAATGGGTCGAATTGCGCCTTTCGTTATGTAATGCTCTTTTGGAAAATTTGGTTTGGTTTTTCGTAAAAAAATTTTTACCTTGTTTTACTCTTTTGTCTATTTTGTAACAAAAACTTTTTGATCATTTATAGAATTTTATAATCCCTAGTGTTTTATAGCTCGAAAAGTTTTTAAATTTTGTGAAAAATTTAGTTTATAAACACTTGAGGATTTTACGAGAATCATTATGTGCAATATTTGCTATCCCACACTTTAAAAATAACATTGTCCTCAATGTTAAGGATACGACATATCCCACACTTAGGTTTTGAAAGAGGTGTTTTGTTATTAAAAGTTGATGTTAACGGGGTTGCTAATCCCACACTTAGTGTTTAGAGTGGTCTAGTATATTGCGTATATTCTATTGAAAAAAATGGTGAAGACGTAGTACTCCCCTATGGTTTGCAAGGTGTGTATAGATGGTTCGCCCAATATGGTTTCTGATAATCTCGTGCTGGCGCCATTCTCGTTCAATGCGTCCTTGCTCCAAGTCGTGCTCCCATGTTGTTTGGTCTCAATCGTCGCTTGTTTGTGACGTTTTATTCATGCAATTTATTCTAATTATCATACTAACTCAAAAAGATAAAAGTAGTTATGCCCAAGATTGGGCGTACAGACATAGCATAGTAATGTAATAAAGTGTCATAAGATCACAAGTACTCATAAAATGTAGCAGAGAGATAGGGAAAGTCATGGCTGATCTGGATGGTAGGGGAGAGAGTAAGATATGCTCGTGTGGGGCTGCGTTGGGTTCCTCAAAGCTGATTGCCCCTCATCGGTCATCTCCTCATCGTTAGTGAATTGTCGTGCTAACTCTGATGTGTTCATGCCCAAAGATACCCTGAAATGAATCTCATCTGAGCGTGCCATCAGTCCCGTGAGTGATGAGGTGCTCATGTGAATCATAGACCCGGTACGCCAACCCTCCCCTTCCTGCAGATCTTTGATGTGTTCCTTTTGCATCGTCTTCGTAATTACTTCATCTACAAATTTAACCGAAAAGGCGATCATTTTTCCGACAAAGTTTTGAACTTTATTGATTTAGGACTCAATATCGGGGGTAAAAACGTGACTTTTTAGCTGATATCAATGCACATAGCCTTTTTGAGCCCAAGATAGTTATTGTTCCATCGCCTCTGAACAGGGAGGTATTTCACTTATGTGATATACCAGGACAATATATATTCGTGCGGTTGTCCCAAAACTGGGATGGCTTTGGATGCACAAAGCTTTAAAAACCCAAAATTTCTGGAAAACTCGTCTTGTGTAAAAACTCGACTTGTTTTCCCATTCTAAAATGAAAATTAGTTTTCTAAAGGCCTTGTTTTCCCTAAGGCCAAACTTTTTTTGTGTGGATAACTCATGACATTGGCGCTCCATACACCAAAGTAAAGCATTTAGGAAATCCTTGACTTGTTGATGAGGAGTGTTAAATGGTGGAGGTGAAGTTTGAAATTTGAGTTTGAAGAATGCTCCTAGAAAGGCTTGTACTAAAAGTTTGTTCCTTGCTTTATTTGATCTAAAATGTGAAATCTTGCGAATATTATTGGTTTAGAACCTTTCTAGGGAGCAAGTGATGTGTCAAAAGTGTGTGCAGTAGTGCTTAATTTACCTTTCAACTTTTAAATTTATAAAACCTTTATTTTTACTTTTAACACCCTAACAAGCAACAAGACTTGATCAGATGTAGTATTTTAGGTTATCGTCCCAAGAGAGCATAGATGCAGTTTTAAGTTGGTTTATTATGTAGTCTAGCTCTTATTAAAGAACTAGAGATAGATTTTTATGTTTTCGGTTGTTGTTTAGATTTTGAATATTATTTTTTTAAAAAGAGATAAGCAAAGGTATGTTATTAATGAAGTGAATAATAAAATATTAAGAAATAAATAAAGATTAAGATAAATAATTATAAAATAAAAGCAGTTACATAAACGAATAACTCATATAGGAATCATATTAGACAAGTTTCATAACTTATATTAACACAAAGCAAGATAATAATCATAGACCAACTATTATTCTTAAGCAGGTTAAACTAAGTGTTGTATATCATTCAATAGATAGGACTTAAAGCATATGTTAGCTAAGTGATGTTCAAGGCTAACATCTCGATTCTTAGTGTTCAATTCAATCACATGATACATATCAATTTAATCTTATTATGAGGATCAATTAACATGCAAATAGATTAACAAATAAATATACTATTAAACTTAAGTAGATCAACTTAAGTTACAAGCTGAAAGCTACTCTTTACCCAGTTTTCATGCAATCTTTAATTAAACACATTCAAACAAAGGTTCTTTGACTAAGCCTAACAATATTAAATTCTATTATATAAGTGTTATTCAAATCCAACAAATTTATCACTACCAATATTGTTTAACCTAATTATATGCAATCCAATTACAAAGTTTGATGGACTAGATCTAAACAAGTAAAGTGAATCGAATGATAGATCATCGGATTAAGTGTTAATAAATCCTAAAATCATGTTATTTAATCATTAAGCATGGCAAACAAGTGTATTAAAACATAGCATTATCAAAACAGTTTAAATAATCCTCACATAAACTCAGTTTATACAGATCTGGAAAAACCAAAAACTGCACAGAATGAAGCACGAAGCAGGCGACTTTGCTCAGTTAAGCCAGCGGCTTGAACTGAGGAAGCCGATGGCTTCATCTGATTCCCAGAAAAAGTTTAGTTTTCGTCCACGTAACCACTATGAATTTTTAGTTCATAATGGTAAACGAACACTAATTAAAAACAGTGAATACAACGAAAGAACAATAAAATAATAAAATACACATGTACCTTAAAGGTAAATTGAAGATAAAACTTGAATTAAAACTGGATTACAATGTTAGAACTTGAATAAAAACCCTAAAAACAAAGAGTTTTCATATTTAGGTGAAAACCCTAGAGAATAAACGAAATTGTAATTTGAAAACTGTAAAAATTCCACATCTATTTATAGTGTACAGATCTGGTAGCCAAGCCGGTGGCTTCAGGTTGAAGTCGGCGGCTTCAGGTTGAAGCCGGTGGCTTCCCTTGGTCGGTTACTCCTTCATCAAGTTAAACGTATTCCTCAAGCCCAAAAATGCGTATCTACGCTGGCCAAGCCGGCGGCTTCAGTGATCAGCTGACGGCTTTATTGATACGGGATCTTTCTGATTTTGTTGCCTTTTTTAGCTATTTCTTGGGCTTTAAGTACACGAAACTGCATCTAGCTGGAGGCTTAGGTGTCAAGTCGGCTGCTTCATTTCCCTTTCTTCAAATCATTCGAGTTTCTGTGTTTTTCTGGATTATTCTAGAATATTCTGGATTTCTTCACCAAGCCGGCGACTTCCTTTAATCCATGCCGGCGTCTTCATCAATTTTCTGCAACTTTTATCTATTTTTGACCCTGTTTAATACATATCTCGAACAAAAATATTAAAAATACTGTTTCCCCATTTTTTTCCCATTTTGGTGTGTTTAAGTATTAAAATGTCTTTAAAATACCAAGATAACTCCTTAAAATGTTATGAAAAAGCTGTATAATTTAGGAGTTATCAAATTCTCCACAGTTAACCTTTTACTTGTCTTCAAGTAAATGAAAAACTTTAAATAAATCAAGAGATGGCCAATAGGTTGGATATTTATGCATATAACTTTAAATCCTAAAGGAAAGTCAAGTTCAAAAGAACTTCTATCCTATGATGGGAATGGAATTTAAAGAGGAATTTAAATTCTGGTGTAAGTGCCCAATAAAATTTTCAAAGAAAAATGTTAATAAAACTTTATGAGATTTAGAATCCTTAATTGATTATCTTATTTTTACAGAAAAATAAATTAATTAATATATTCATATGATTTAAATTAAGAATCTAATTATATTTAGAATCATACATATGCTTGTGTATTTATCCACTTTAACTTTTTAGATAGTCAAACTCATGCCCTTGTCTATATTAATATTAAAGTGCATAATAGATGGATGAAGTTTTTATGACAATCATCTCCATGAAATTTAGAGTTTAGGTGCAATAAGAATATACTCTATACCTTTAGTGGTCCATGCTTATTATGTCATATGGTAGTAGCTATAAGTTTGCAATTGTTTTGGTATAATAAAGATATATAATAATGTACAACGAGTTTTTCTTTTTCAAGAGTTTCATGTATGAACTCTTAAAAATATTATCAGTGTAATTATAACTTTTTTGAATTGTCATGGGCGGAAATGCATAAGCATTTTTAATTAATGGACTTTTTTAATTATTATTATGAAATTATGCACTTCAATATTAATAAGTAAATCGTGGTGTCCATATGTGGAACCTAGGAACCATTTTGGGTCGGAACTAAGTAAAAAGGCACAAACACTATCTATAAAAGCTAAATATACTTAGGTTAATAATTTAAACTTAATTCATTTTTAAGTAAAAATAAGGTACTTCATTACTTAGTCTAAACAAAATAAAGTAAAATTAAAAAATTTCTTATTCTATTTTTCATCATTTATAATAATCTTACATTGACTATAAATTCAATTTTAAAAATTACAAGTCTATTATCTTCATTATTTTCATTTGAATACTTGTAATAATTGGAACATGAAGTTTACTTGTGAAATTTTGTATTTGATTAGTGTAAGTTTTGCCATGTTTGGCTAATTTGATTGTGTTTGCTTATCTATGAAACTCTAATGTAAGGATTAGCCCTAAATTAATTGAATAATTGTTGTTTGAATGAAATACTTGAGAAATTGTTATTGAGTTAGCTAATGATCCATTGCTAGTTAATGTTTTGAACTTAACCTTGATTATATGAGTTGTTGATCATTACTAAGTGATTTCTAATGAGATTCAATTTTAAATTCAACATGTTTGCATGATCTATACAATCAAGGAAAGGATTATAAGTGATTGTGTCTTTTAATTGTATTGGTTTCAAGGTGTTCTTAACTAGTGGTGCTTAGTCTTCTTAAGTGAGTTTGATTACTAATGGATTTTAAGTGATTTTAATCCAAGCATAATCTCAAAGACTTCTCATGGTTCAACTTGATCTTGTAATTCGATGCTTATGTGAGTTTGCAAAGTGTAATTTGATTTAGGTTTAATAGTGATATTAAACATCTAATAGTTCAACAACGAATGTGATAGCAATTGGGATAAAACATGGCAATCCAAGCATAGGGATGGATTAGATAAGTGGGCACCACTTAGTTACTTGATTTATATTTGATATCAAGTTATTTGCTTTTTGTTGCAAGTTTTAGTTGTTAGTCAAAATTAATCAAAACCCCCAATCAAACTAGGACGATTATTAGTTTCAATCATTCAATTGACCTACTCTCTTGGGACGAACTTGACTTGAATGATCACATGGAAAGTACTATAATGACCAGGACCTAGTTGCTCGTTAGTTTTGTGTGCTTATTGTGGTATTTGAATCTAGTTATAAATTTAAGAGTATTTGGTGCAACACATCAAACTTTTTGGCGCCGCTGCCGAGGAGTGGTGTTGTTAATTGGATTTTGATATTTGATAGTAGTTGTTCGATCCTTTTGTGAGTATTTATTCTCGAAAAAGTTACTTTTCTTGTTTTATATATATTATGTGCGGAAAAACGTTTTGTGGTTGTTTTGTGATGTAGGTTAGGTGGTGCATGAAATTACGGTCCAACAAAGATTAAAGTTGTGAGAATCCATTATTCGAGCCTGAGAAAGCAATTCACGGTTATTATCGACCAAGGGACGAAAGGGTTATTAGATCAAATTCTAAAGCTTTGCCTTTGTATTCGTCGATACGAAGGGCGAAAATCCATTTGGGGTAGGGCCTCAAGATCCTCAAGTTCCACCACTGATGGTAGATCCTAATGATGTTCAAATTTGGAACGCTAGACTCATTGCACCACTGACGGTTGCACCTTCGATTACTAGGCCTCCAATCAAGGTCGAGAATTGGAAGATCGAGGGAAATTTCATGACATTCTTAAAAGATGTCCAATTTGGAGGAAAATTGCAAGAAAATCCATATGATCATCTTGAAGCTTTTAATGAGTTATGTGATTTACATAAGTATAATGGGGTGTTCGAAGATGCTTTCAAGCTTAGAGCATTCCATTTTTCAGTTACAGGAGATGCTAAGGATTGGCTTAAGAATCAACCACCGGGTTCGATTTTGACTTTCCAAGATCTAAGTGAAAAGTTTCTACATCGTTTTTATCCACCAACAAAAGTAGAGTGTTTGAAAATGGATATCAACACATTTAGTCAAAGAAGTGGGGAATCTCTTCATGATGCATGGGGGAGATTAAAGAAGTTACTAAGAGCTTGTCCTCAACACGGTTTGGACAAGAAAGATCAAATTCATATATTCTACCGGGGTATCAATGAGCAAACAAGAACTATCATTGACTCCTCCACGGGAGGTGTATTCATGTACAAAACACCTAAAGAGGCGGAGCAATTATTGGAGGACATGGCCATTCATATTTTTCAATGGACTCCACCTGAAAGAGAGTTCCCAAGACGAAATGTGTGACAACCCGGAAATTTCTGACCAAATTTAAACTTAATCTTTATATTATTCCGACACGATAAGCAAAGTTTGTTAAGTTGAATCTTAAAAATTTTAAACTAGGTTCATACATTCATTAACCTCGACCAAACCCTGATGATTCACGAACCATTATATGTAACTTGTTTTGTACATAAATGTATATATATTATAACTAGAGAACGTTAATAAATGTACTAGGTATATGTTACCGTACATTAAACATTTTGGTTTGAATACATATTGGATATATTAATCTACGGAGTTGAAAGATAATATCAGATGATTGAATTATCAGATACATTTAAATATGATTACGGGTCTCTATTGTGAGGTCCACGTTGATTTGAGAAATCGTTCCTTTTTAACGGTATTCGGAATAATTGGTAAAGTGATCTGCATATGAGAATAAAGTGTCAAATAATGAGAATTAGACAAAAGTTAGTGGGAGACTAAATTTCATAATAATCAACTGATTTAGTTTCAAGTGTACGAAAACGTTTTTTGATATAATAGAACTTGTTTATTAAAATGTCTTGGTTTAAATAACGTGAGTTGGAATATTAGTGTTAGACATATATAAATAGCTTGTAACGTATATTTAAAACGTGTTTATGTATAATAGATATATATGATTTCAAATTAGTTAAGTAAACGATAGTAACACTTGTTTATTTATTCGATTGATTTTAGAAATGTTATTTAGAACGTTTAAGAAGTTAAATTAAACATTGGCGCATAAATGAATCATATCAAATTAAGTTCTAGAGTGTAAAACGTTAGGTGATATAATAATATCTATTATTTATACGATTTTAAATATATTAAACTTTGAAATATAATTAGTTTTTGAAAAACTAAATATTATATTAGTAAATAAATATTTCTAAAATATAAAAGTTTATAATTCTAAATGATAATATAATTAATTTACAAAGTGATAAAATATAATAGTAACTTAGTCGTAAAACATTTTGGATTTAAAATAATATTATTATAATATATATTGGTAAATAACGAGAATCGATTTATAGAAGCAAATGACCAAACACTCGAATGTTCAAGTTACATTTTGAGTGGGATAGTCTTCATTGATTTAAGTCTAATTATTGATAAAAGTACACGTCGAAAAACGTAAAGTACAAGTTTTCTTAGCATCGAAAGGACGTTCGGAAAACCAAAATTGGTACGTAAGTCGAGCGTCAACGTACAATTCATCGGTGCTTAAATTACAAATCAACTATGCACGAGAATATAATATAATATTTAATTAATTATATAGATTAAATAATATTTCTATATATAATAGTAAAATAAAGTGTCGGTAGAACTTGTTATCAAATTGTGAATGTAAACAAAGACTCATGCGATCGCATGAGTCTCTCCACACAACCTCATGCGATCGCATGAGGGGTAGGTGAGGTTTACTTCCTTTAAATGCTCGACGTTTTGCGTTCTAATTCATTCATTCAACTATCTGCTTATCGAAATCCCTCTCTATAGATATTTATATTATTATTATTATTATTATTATTGTTATTATTAAGATTAATATTATTATTATTAATCGTATTATTATGATTATTAGTAATATTATTATTAGTATTAAGTAATATTATTATTAGTATTATTATACATAAAATACTACGACGAGGTTCTGCTCGCATATTTCCAAAATGGGTTTTTCGAGAGGGATAGAGCTAAGGAAATTATCGATTATAGCTATGGAGGTTATGGGTAATGTTCGTGGGTATGCTCGTGAGGTTAATCTAGTGTTCATCATCTCTTTCGCGTCTACGTACTTTTCCTGCAATATTGAATCACAATATTGTTACGTGAGCATTCAAATCTTACTTTTCATATATTAATAGTGTATCCCCGACTAGTGCTCGAGTAGATATGTTTATGCATGTTTGTATGTTTAATTTAGTCGTTAGATAGTTTTGATGAATCATGAGTTTGATACATATGCTACTGAGATAGGGTATATGATATGCATGTCGTTGGAAAGGTGGCAAAAAATTAATAACTTTTCATTTAGATAGCGTATAGTTTCGATGGACGGACTAAAAGATATAACCAATTGAATTATCATTAATTTTAGTATTATTACTAAAACGATTATTATTATTATCGTCGTTATTATCGTCGTTATTACTATCTAATAATAATTATTATTATTATCGTTATCGTTATAAGTATTGTTATTAAAAATTGTCATTGTTATTAGTATTACTACTGTTATTATCATTAAGATTATTATTAACATTATCATTATTATTACTACTACTATTATTATTATTATTATTATTATTATTATTATTATTATTATTATTATTATTATAAGTATTAGTATTATCATTAATATTATTATAATACTTATTAGATCATTATCATAAAAACTTATATTAGTATCATCTAATTATTATGAATAATATTATTATCATTATTATGAATACGATATAAAGAGAACTAAAAGCTATTAAACAAATCAATTAGGAAATAATGAGTATGAGTATCATGATGAAATTAAAATATTGTAAGATATTGAATAAGAGAAAAATATCGATTTCATTATTTTTATCATTATTATTATTAAAAGTATTACTAATATTAAAACTATCATATTTATTAAAATTATCTTTTTAATAGAAATATCATTGTTATTATAAAATATCATTATTATTATCATTTTAGTATTATTAATAAAATAATAATTATTATTATTATCGATAATATTAAAAAGTGTTGTTATTATTAAGATTATCATTGTTAGAGAATGTATTCATTAAAATTATCGTCTTATGAATAATATTAATATTATTAATAATAATAATATTATTATCACTGTTATTATCATTAATATGCTTATAATAATATTATTTATTATTAAAATTATTATTATCATTAATAAACATAAATAATGTTATTATTATTATTGTTATTATTATTATCATTACGATTATTAAAATAATTAATATTACTATTACAAAATAATACAACTTTTGTTCATTATTATTATTATCAATATTATTTTATCAAATAATTATATGATACAAGGATATTTTTAACACACGTAATATAATAACATTAATAATACATACCACTATATTTTATGATATTAAGTGAACTTTATAAATTTTACTACTTAAGATATATAAAAGTATATTTCTATCATATATAAATTTTAATATAAATGTTTACTTATTAATAAATGACTTGTATTATTTACTCTAATAAAATCTGATAAATATATGTAAATATATAAAATGACTACTTTTAAGTTATATAATAAACATGTATAAATCTTGGAAGTCATTTTGGGACAAGTTGACTTTTATTGACTTCTGCATGATAATCTCGAGCATTAGGATTGTGATACACTATGACCGGACCTAAATTGTTAGACAGATATTGACCAACATATGAATATATATACTTAATATAGGTTCGTGAATCCAAGGCCAACCCTACACTTATTCAATGCCGTCATATGTATTTTTACTACAAAATACAGTATCGTGAGTTTCATTTACTCCCTTTTTAAATGCTTTTGCAATATATATTTTTGGGACTGAGAATACATGCACTGCTTTTATAAATGTTTGACGAAATAGAGATAAGTACTTAAAACTACATTCTATGGTTGGATTACTATACCGAATATTGCCCCTTCAAGTCTGGTAACCTAAGAATTAGGGAAATGGCCCCTAATTGACGCGAATCCTAAAGATAGATCTATGGGCCTAACAAACCCCATTCTGGAATTTGAAATGCTTTAGTACTTCAATTTAAAAAGGTAATTGCGATTGCCGTTATATATGGCATACTTGCGAGTATGCGGGGAATATTCTATATGCATTATGTTAATGTCGGTTACCAGGTGTTCATCATACGAATGATTTTTATACACTTGCGAGTGTAATGTTATTTATGAAAAATGAAATCTTGTGGTCTATTAAAATTATGGAAATGATTGATTACGATAAACTAATGAACTCACCAACCTTTTGGTTGACACTTTTAAGCATGTTTATTCTCAGGTTTGAAAGAAATCTTCCGCTGTGCATTTGCTCATTTTAAAGATATTACTTGGAGTCATTCATGGCATATTTCAAAAGACGTTGCATTCAAGTCAGTGAGTTCAATAGAGATTATTATTAAGTAAATGACAGATTAGATCATTTATAAGTTGGATATTATGAAATGGTATGCATGCCTGTCAACTTTCGATGTAATGAAAGTTTGTCTTTAAAAACGAATGCAATGTTTGTAAAATGTATCATATAGAGGTCAAATACCTTGCAATGTAACCATATGTTATTGTATTCATCCTTATGGATTAGGACGGGTCGCTTCATGTGGTATCAGAGTGGTGGTCTTAGCGAACCAGGTCTTGTATTAGTGTGTCTAACTGATAGTTGCTTAGATGCATTAGTGAGTCTGGACTTTGACCGTGTCTGCATGTCAAAAGTTTTGCTTATCATTTCGTGTCAAAAATTACCTATTTATCATCCTTAGAAAATTACCTTCTTATCATTCTTAGGGAATCACTTGCTTATCATTCTTAGTCTAGACACATCTTACTGTATTTATTGCATGAATAGTGTATAGACAAAATTCATATCTTAGTGTATCTGTTACTGTAAACTTTGCCTAGTATGTTCCGTAAATTCCTCCGTAATCTATGAAATCTTTTGTTCTATTTATATAGATATTCTACATAATTAGAATACCACCCGATAGCTGAAAATCATTTCATATCGAAAATCCTTTATTCACTCGTACGAAATGGAACTCGCCATTAGTTCAAGTTCCTCGGATTCCGACAGCTATTCCGATATGGAGTTTCACTCGAGCTCCGAAAATAGTGTAACCAGAATGGATCAACCAATCAGTCATCATCTATTCTGGATGAATTGGGGATGGGTTCTGAGACGACCCGTCCTAATCCATCTGGACAAATACATTACATTTGGTTACATTGCGAGGTACTTAACCTCTATATGATACATTTTACAAACATTGCATTCGTTTTTAAAAGACAATCTTTCATTTCATCGAAAGATGATGGCATGCATACCATTTCATAATATATCCAACTATAATTGACTTAATAATAATATTGATGAACTCAATGACTCGAATGCAACGTCTTTTGAAATATGCCATGAATGACTCCAAGAAATATCTTTAAAATGAGCAAATGCACAGCGCAAGATTTCTTTCATACCTGAGAATAAACATGCTTTAAAGTGTCAACCAAAAGGTTGGTGAGTTCATAGGTTTATCATAAATAATCATTTTCATTATTTTAATAGACCACAAGATTTTCATATTTCATAAACATCATTCTCATATCAGGCATTTCGCAAACTGCATAGAGATAAAAATCATTCATATGGTGAACACCTGGTAACCGACCTTAACAAGATGCATATAGAATATCCCCTATCATTCCTGGACTCCCTTCGGACATGATAAATTCGAAGTACTAAAGCATCCGGAACTTTGGATGGGGCTTGTTGGGCCCAATAGATCTATCTTTAGGATTCGCGTCAATTAGGGTGTCTGTTCCCTAATTCTTAGATTACCAGACTAAAAAGGGGGCATATTCGGTTTAATAATCTAGCCATAGAATGTTGTTTTAAGTACTTGTGTATATTTCGTAAAACAGTTATAAAAGTAGCGCATGTATTCTCAGTCCCAAAAATAAATATTGCAAAAGCACTTAAAAAGGAGCAAATGAAACTAACTATACTGTATTTTGTAGTAAAAATACATATGATGACATTGAACAATGCAGGGTTTGGCCTTGGATTCACGAACCTATATCATTTGTATATATATTAATACACACAACCGTAATCGAATAAGTTTATATAATTAATTTATTAATTATATCATTTTTATATTAATAATATATATGTGTCTCATATATTCTTTTTGTATATGAAAATATTTATTTTTGTTATGTTATATGTATTAATTCTATTTTGATATAATTAATATTTATTTGTTATAATATTAATAATAGGAATAATATTAACAATAACGATACTTATAATAATAATAATAATAATATTGATAATACTAATAATAATGTTAATATTGATAAAAATGATATTAATAATAAAATCTATAAAAAATTTTAATAAGAATAGTATAATAGTAATAATAATAATAATAATAATAATAATAATAATAATAATAATAATAATAATAATAATAATAATAATAATAATAATAATAATAATAATAATAATAATAATAATAATAATATATGTTAATTTTGAAATGATAATTTTAATAAAGATAATAACTTTACTAAAAATGTTAAGTTTAAAAAAAAAATGATAGGTTTAATAAAAATGATAACTATGATAATTTTACTTATAATGATATTTTTAATAGAAATAATAATAATAACAATAATTTTAATAATAATAATAAAAATGATAATTTTTGTAAAAATGATAATAAAGATAATAGTTTTTAATAATACCCATAATACTTATTTTAATGATAATATCGTCTTTAATACTTATAAATATAAATATGACATTAGTAATAATAATTATAATTCTAACAATCATAATAATAATAATCATAACAATAATTAATAATACACATAATTCTAATAATAATACTAATAATAATAATAATAATAATAATAATAATAATAATAATAAAAGTAATTGTGTATACCCTTAAAGCTTTGTTTAAAAGGAATGCTCCAGACGGGATTCGAACCCGCGACCTCCCGCTAACCCACAACCACTCATAACCATCTACTCCAATTTTGTTTTTTTGTTTTAATTCAAGATTTATTTCCATTTAAATCCGTTAATATGCTCAAGACCAACAGACGATTTGATTCACGGCCCATTTAATATCCCTACTATGTCACGGCTCAAGAACAATTACGGCCACTAACAGCCCACAAGCTGCAAAACTTTGGCCAGATTCATAATCGTAGTGGGGGACAAGTAGGGTTTCGATGTTGTGCTGTTTCCTTTTTTTTTACAACTTCAAACAGATAATGAAGCACTCATTGTTTTTTTTTATTTTTTAATCATTATCTTATATTATCAAAAATCATACTCATCTCGTCACTGTATTCCTTCTTCTTCGTATGATCATCATAAATCTAATCATACATCAACTTCACTTAGCTCCGTAAACCACCATTATTATTGTCGGTGCTGTACAGTAACTAAAACAGAAACAGTAGTAGCTGAAGCCATGTCTTCGAACAGCAACAGTTATGGTTATTTTGGGATCATGGATTATGGTCTGAACGAGAAGCAGAACATGCGTTTAGTAGCAATAATTAATAGTTGAGTTGTGGGTGTTATGGTATTCGAACGAGTAAGAAAACATAGAGTAGTAGCACATAGTGAAGTTAAACGGGTTTATGGCTGTTTGAATAAAAAAAATAATAATAATAATAACGTAACAGCTATAGTAACAACATGATGATGGTTGTGATGGATTCGACTACTGTAGCAGCAGCAGCCTTCAATGGAGTTTTATCGTTTGAAAGGAGGAAGAGAGAGAGATATATATATATATATATATAGAGAGAGAGAGAGATGGAGGTGGTTTCAAAGTGGTGGCGTGTGGATTTTATTTCAAACAGAAATCACTGGTACAACATCAGAAGAAAAAGTCTACATGGTGATCATATTAGGTTTTAGGGTGACGGTGAGATTGTGGTGGTTTTGTGGTGGTGGGTGTTCCGGCCAAATAGAAACAAAACCGAGCAGCAGTTTAAGGTATTAGAATAGCAATTTAATGGTGAAGGTGGTTGATGGTTATTAAAAATGGGTTGAAGATGGCATAAGTAGAAGAAAATGATGGTTGTGGTGGTTGCCGAATCAAAAGGGAAGGAGAAGGAAGAACATGAAGAGTAGTGGTTTGTGGATGTGTGATCATTTTTATATGTAGTTGTATATATGAATATATATATATATATATATATATATATATATATATATATATATATATATATATATATATATATATATATATGTATATATATATATATATATGTATATATATATATATATATATATATATATATATATATATATATATATATATATATATATATATATATATATATATATATATTTATGGAGAATGGATTTCAGTGGGGAGAAGAAAGAACCAAAAGCAAACAGTGATCGAATAGTAATAATATTAAACTCTTGAATTTCAGTTCTTGGTATGCTACCGACAGTTTTCACGGGAAGTGTACCATGTCCATTGCTAAACAGTTAAAATATAAAAGTGTTCCTAAAAATCTCAAATTTTTAAATTAAGTCCATTTATTTATTCTGGTCATTAACTGTTTGAAACCTAATCAAAAAGGTTCGTTAATTATTTATTTTCTGTTCTAAATAATATGTACGAAGTACTAAAATTTAAACTAAGAAGGCAAGAATATTTTTATCAAACCTAAAATCTTCGTAATCAATTTACAGTCCCACTTTATTTTAATCTTTCATAAACTCGTATTAGATCTATATGAACACTAACGAAATATCAATCGAGTATCACAATTGTTTACTTATTTAAGCTCGAAATCATTTATATTCAATATACTATATATATAGATTCATTTTAATATTAGGTTTTATTATATAACTAAATATATTAAACATATATTTTCAAATAAATAAATTTAATATTTAATCTTATATATTTATAATTAATATTCATGTATATATACATTTAAATATATATGTATCTATTTACCAATAGTTGTTCGTGAATCGTCTGGAATGGTCGAAAGTCAATTGAACATATGAAACAGTTCAAAATTTTTGAGACTCGACCTACAGACTATGCTTATCGTGTCAAAGATATTAAAGCGTATCGAGATTTTGGTTTAAAATTAGTCGAAATTTTCCGGGTCGTCACAGGTTTGTAGCCTCCTTAATCATTGGAGACAAGAAGAAGGAGATCCTTTCCATCCATCACATTGCCCTCTTTGCGAAGAACCTGAAGCACTTATCGGCGAACCTGTCCGAAACACCATTTTCTCTCTCATTTCCGGAGTGTCTCGTCACGACTACATATTATCTCAAATTCTAGATCTTATTCATCCGCTCGTCCGAACCGCCAATCATCTCGGTGTAATAGAAGAAATCAACGAGCTTCGCACTCGGGTAGTGACTTTGGAGGATAAGGTGCAAAGGTTGCAAGCACCAGCAGTAGCACCGGCAGCAACAGTACCACCAACAGTACCATCACCACCACCAACAGCAACATTCGCATCCCATACCTCAACATCACAATCTGTACCTTGAGGATCAACATCACATGCACCACAGATACCAAGGAGTACCAACAACAATAACCGATGAAGTATTAATCTATAATTTCATTGGAGAAACATTCGGTGGCGATTATGTAATCTCCAAAGTCTCAGAGATTATCTATTCTAGCCTTAACCATAAATCAGATGAGTAAATCAAAATGATAAAAGGAAGAGTAGAAACCCTGATAGGATGGTGCGCGATTTACAAGCTAGACTTTTTTTACCAACATCATCAACAGTACCGTCAACATCACCAGCACCCTCAGTACCATCAGCATGGTCAGCATCAGCAGCGCTTACAACATCACAAGCTCCACCAGATCTATAATCATCGCAAACATCATCACTAATCAACAATGCGTATATTGTATCAACGAGTTATGAAGTATTAACTCATTTTTGCTAAAGAATTTGTATGTATATCTTATATATATAAATTTTGAAACCATAATATATCTTTTCGTACGAAGCTATTATGTATGTATTAAAAAGGGGTAGATACTACTCGGTTAAATTCATATTATTAATATGCTATGATGTACATCCTTCGTTAATAACTAAACCATCGTTAATTACAATTTTTGTTTCAATTCAATGAATTCCATTTCATAATAAACTAAGTGTATTATTAAATTACATATTTGATTTTACACTTTCGATATACTCGAAACGTTTTAGAGAACATCATTCGTACCTTGCGAAGTTCACAAGAATCCCACGAACACCAACATCATTTACCTAGTAAATATCAATAAAAATGAATGATGAAGCATTGATTCATAATTTCATTTACGATGAAGTGATAATCCACGAAAATTAGGAAATTTCTAAAGTTTTAGAAATTATTCATTTCTAATTCCTGCCGAAAATCAAATGAGTTTAATTTAATATTAACTCATTAAATCTATATTATATCTGAAAAAAAATATACATACATATATATTTTCATAAAGACTGTAATAAAATTCATTTGTACAAAAATGTTATTTGTGAAAAAAAAATTTAACGGGTAGGTAATACCCGAGAGATATATAAATTCACAATTAATATGTTACATTCTTCGAATCTGATTCCGCAATCATCAACTATACTCACTACTTTCACAACAATGTACATCCTTTCATAGAAATCAAAACAACGTTTCTCATCCAAATTTGATTACATATTCTGATTTTGACAAATTAAAATCCAAGTCAAAATTTAACAGAAGACATCACTCTTAGATTCCTACACCTTTCAAAGCTATACTTTGACATCGAAATTGTGCTAGAACATCAATTCTATTCATAGAACCCAGAAAAATATTTGAATCATTCAAAATCTTAGAACATCATATGTATATTAACGATTACAATCTGTGTTCAAACCCTTCGAAATTCCTGAAGACACTTCAAATAATGAACAATCGAGATGATGATCCAACCACATATTTGTGACGACCCGGAAATTTTCGATCAAATTTAAACTTAATCTTTATATATTTCTGACACGATAAGCAAAGTCTGTCACGTTGAGTTTAAAAACTCTTGAATTGTTTACATGGATTCATTTACCCTTTGACTATTCCCGACGATTCACGAACAATTATTTGTAAATAAATATGTATAGGTGTATACATATGTAATTGTAAATAAATAAAATAATTGGAAATAATAAAATTTAATCATTTGAATTAAAAATTATTATTATTAAGTATTGACAGTAAGAATTATTATTATTATTATTCTTATTATTTTTCTTATACAATATCGTATAATTAATAAGATGTAAGTTTAATATCTAATATAATAAATTTAATTATAAGTTAAACTATAATTGTTATAATAATAATATTATTACTTTCAATATTAATATATATAACATAATTATTAATATTATTATGAAAAATGAATATAAATATAAGTTGTTATATTTACAATAATTAATAATAGTATTATAAGTATCATTAAGGTTATAATATGAAAATGGAATACAAGTAATTTGTTATATCTTTTATATCATTGGTATTATTAAATATTATTATTATTAAGAATTATCAGTATTATTATAATTTAATATTATCATTAATAATCTAATATCTTTTATTATTATTATTATTATTATTTTTACTATTTTTATCATTATCATTATTATTAAACTTATTAAAGATTATCAATATCATCATATTATTAATACCATTATTTTTAAGTCTATTAAATTTAGTATATTATCAATAATAATAAAATTATTATTATAAATGTAATTCTTAATTATTATTATTATTATTATTATTATTATTATTATTATTATTATTATTATTATTATTATTATTATTATTATTATTATTATTATTATTAATTATTAAAATTAATTATATAATTCCTAAAAGCAACAAGGAGTACAAATCGGTTACATGTTCTATCGACACTGTATCATCTTTTTGTTTTTGTCTACTAGAGTTGGTGAACTGAATTCTATTTTCCATATAGAAACAGATCAATTGTACGATTTAATTTGTTTATTATTATTTTTTTTTCTCTTTATTTCTTTTCACTGATTAATCCAGTCGATGTCCTCGGATATAAATCAAACGAGTGTCTCTGTACTCTCACAATTACACAAGTATTCACCTTTTATATCAATTACATCTATATTTTTTTACAGAAATCGAATCCCAATTTAACCAAATTTTATTTATTAACCTCTGTTCTTGATAATTTGAGTCAAAATTCGAATTCGAGTTATTTTTAAAAATATAGAAATGCAGTTGTGCTTGAAATCATCTTAGAAAACTTTCTGTAAAGTCTCATCCTCCAATTTTTCGAATTGAGTTTGAATTTGTGAGTCAAACTTTTATTTTCAAAAAGTCAACATATGTTCTTCAATAAAATTCGAAATTCCTGTTGTGTTTTAAGACAAATTGACAAGCCATAAACTTTCTGGAATCGATTTAGAATAAACTTCATGTAGAAACTTTTGTCTAAAAGTTTTTGGAAATTAAAAATCGAATTTGGAGTTCATATGGGCATACAGCGACAGTACCAGTTGTAATTTTTTTTTTATTATTCCAGCAATCATATAAATGTTTTTGTTTTAACAATATATCCTACATTAATTACATAATCAAGGATTAGTTTGGATTTAGTTATTGAGTCGATTTTTTTTTTTTTTTGATGAAGAAGAATAGAAACCAGGAGCACACGGTTTAAAAATAATTAGATTAGTGTTTAATCAAAAAGACTGTGAACAGAGCAATGGTATATGGTGTTTTTCGGGAGCGAGAGGTCGCGGGTTCGAGTCCCGTACCTGTCATTTTTTTTAGAAAGGGCTTCATGAGGTAGTTAACATCTTTATTATTATTATTATTATTATTATTATTATTATTATTATTATTATTATTATTATTATTATTATTATTATTATTATTATTGTCATTGATTATTATTATCATTGTTAATAATTATTATTATGATATAAGTTATTATTATTACTAATTATACGACTATTATCATCGCTAAAATAATTAATGTTATTAATACTATTGTTATTACTAAGTATTATTATAAGTATTACCAAGAACATAATTTTTACTATTTTAGTACTTTTATCAAAATTATGATTATGATAATTATCAATATGAAAATAATATCAATTATTATTATTTTTGTAAATATTAGTATTAGTATTTTTTTTTTTTACAAATAATAGAGTTTTTAACAAAGGTATTACTATTATTATTATTATCACGAGTATTATTATTATGTAATTACTAAAATCAATATCATAAATATCATTAATGGTAAAATTAATATTGTTACAAAGTATTATTATTAATATCATTGTTATTATCATTAATAGATTTATTATGAACATAAAAATATTATTAATGTTATTATCATTATATTTTACTAATATTAACTTAGTTTAATTTGAACTACTCTGTTGATAACAAAATGAAATACATAAATAGATATATTCAACACATATAACATAACATAATATGTTATTATATAAAAGGAATATATGAATTATAAATATATTATTAATATAAAAATAATATCCTTAATAAGCTATATATATAAACTTATTCAACTATGGTTATGTGTATTAATATATATACACAAATGATATAGGTTCGTGAATCCAAGGCCTACCCTGCATTGTTCAATGTCGTCATATGTATTTTTACTACAAAATACAGTACAGTGAGTTTCATTTGCTCCCTTTTTAAATGCTTTTGCAAAATATTTTTGGGACTGAGAATACATGCGCTGTTTTATAAATGTTTGACGAAATAGACACAAGTACTTAAAACTACATTCTATGGCTGGATTATTAAACCGAATATGCCCCTTTTTATTAAGTCTGGTAATCTAAGAATTAGGGAACAGACACCCTAATTGACACGAACTCTAAACATAGATCTATCGGGCCCAACAAGCCCCATCTAAAGTACCGGATGCTTTAGTACTTCGAAATTTATATCATATTCGAAGGAGCATCCCGGAATGATGGGGATATTCTTATATGCATATTGTTAATGTCGATTACCAGGTGTTCAATCCATATGAATGATTTTTGTCTCTATGCATGGGACGTATGTTTATGAGAAATGAAAATATGAAATCTTGTGGTCTATTAAAATTATGAAATGATTATTTATGTTAAACTAATGAACTCACCAACCTTTTGGTTGACACTTGAAAGCATGTTTATTCTCAGGTATGCAATAAATCATCCGCTGAACATTTGCTCATTTTAAGGACATTACTTGGAGACATTCATGGCATATTTCAAAAGATGTTGCATTCGAGTCGACGAGTTCATCAAGATTATTATTAAGTCAATTATAGTAGGATATATTATGAAATGGTATGCATGTCGTCAACTTTCATTGTAAAGAAAGATTGTCTTTTAAAATCGAATGCAATGTTTGTAAAATGTATCATATAGAGGTTAAGTACCTCGCGATGTAATCAACTGTTGTGGATCGTTTATAATCGATATGGACTTCGTCCGGATGGATTAGGACGGGTCCTTTCAGTTGGTATCAGAGCGGTGGTCTTAGCGAACCAGGTCTGCATTAGTGTGTATAACTGATAAGTTGTTAGAATGCATTAGTGAGTCTGGACTTCGACCGTGTCTGCATGTCAAAAGTTTTGCTTATCATTTCGTGTCGGAAATCATCTGCTTATCATCATTAGGAAATTACCTGCTCATTATTCTTAGTCTAGACACGTTTTACTGCATTGATGGCATGAATAGTGTATAGATAAAATTCATATCTTAGCGTATCTGACAATTCATATCTTAGTGTATCTGTTACTGTAGACCTTGCCTGATATCTCTCGTAAATTTCTCCGTAATTTAAGGGATCCGGGTACCATATATATATCTATGCATATTGTGCATTGAGAATACCATCCAACTATCAATTGCTGTCACTAAACTCTTCATACCAAGAATCTTTTTTGAGATCGCGTAAGATGGCCTCTACGAATCGACTAAGTTCCTCTGACTTCGAAGACAGCGTGACAGGAGCATACCAACCAATCAACTATCGTGATTACTGGAGAAAATGGGGGTGGGTTCGTGACATACTCACCCTATGGAGAAGATAAGAAGGTACTCCATATCATGAACCGAATCTACCACCTAATCTTGGAGTACTTGACCCGCTCACCGGCGAACCCGTTCGCAACACCGTTTATACCCTTTTTGCAAGAATTTTTCATCTTGAGGCTACCATTAACGGAAATAGAGGAGATATCCGACCTCTACCTCACACTGATAACCAACCAGGGTTAGTAGAAGAAGTTAGAGAACTCCGAGCTCGAGTATTAACTTTAGAGAGCATGGTACACAATTTGCAAGCACCAGCAGTATCACCAACACCAGTAACATCACCAGCCTCAGCACCAATGGCACCAGTACCACCAACAACCCAAGTCTCAACAATCCATGCCTCAACATCTCATTCTGTACCCCGAGTATAATCATCGTTCTACGTATCGTTCTACACCGATTATCTTCGTTCTTCATAACGATTAAATAATCTCTAAATGTTTTAGAGATTATGTATTTTAATTCTAACGGTAAACCAAATGAGTTTAATATCATATTAACTCAATGAATCCATGATTACATCTGAAGAAAATATATATGTATATATGTTTTCATAAAGATTGTAATTAAAAGTCTTTTGTTCATAAAGATTGTAATTAAAAGTCTTTTGTACAAACTGTTAATGGTAAAAAAATATTTTAACGGGTAGGTAATACCCGAGGAATATTCAGATTTCACATTAATAAGTTACAATGTATATTCTACGAATCTGATTCAATTGTTATTTACTATCCTACTTACAACCACAGCTATACAAATCCGTTCACCACAAAATAACCATTTTCATTCAATTTTATATTTGGATTTTGACTTATCAGAATCCAACAAGTGGCATAATGAAGAAATAATGGACACAATAAAAATTGATTAGAAACAGACTAATTGACAATATAAAATTCGGTTAAGAATCCACGCTAACAAAATCCTAGCTAACTGTTCCTAGCTAACTGTTAATTCCATATTACATTTTATTTATCGCAATTTAATTATCGCAATTTAATTTATCGTAATTTATATTCTCGCAATTTTATTTATCGTCATTTAATTTCTGTTATTTACTTTATGCATTTAATTTATCATCATTTAATTTCTGTTATTTATTTTACGCACTTTAAATATCGGGACACGTATACAAGGTTTTGACATATCATATCGACGCATCTATATATATTATTTGGAATAACCATAGACACTCTATATGCAGTAATGATCGAGTTCTCTATACAGGGTTGAGGTTGATTCTATAATAATATATATAATTTGAGTTGTGATCGAGTCTGAGACATGTACACGAGTCACGATATGTATTAATTAATTCGAATATTATATATTAAACTATATATGAATTATTGGACTGTTAACTGTGGACTATCAACATTGGACAATTAAAATGAATTAAAATATTGATTATAACATATGAAACTAAACAATTCTTCAATTTTTCCACTTGATTTCATCTTAAACCTCATTTGTATCTTGACGATTCAAATCTGCGTGCAAACCTTTCATGATTTAAAAAAAACACTTCAATCGAGAGGATGAACCAACCGCACTACATTTACGGAAGAAAAGATTGATGCATATAGTTATGCACCTGAAAACACTTGGAACCTGTGTAAACGTTTAACACGTGTCCGTTCTAGCTCCTTTGGCATTGTTATTACCGAAAATAACATTTCAACTCTTTTTCCAATTAGCCAATTTTGTCATAGCTTCAGCAAATCAACTTCGACTTCCATTCAAATTAGCCTTATTATAACCTCGATATATAAGTTTGCCAGTCATCATCATTATCGGGAAACCGTTTATATTCCACCACATTAGCAGTAAACTTACCAGCAACTTCAATGAATTTGGACTTTCTGAAAAATCATTATATTCATTGAAACTCCATCATGTATACATCTATACCCTGTAACAATAATTGTCATACCAATTACCGAGAATCAGCAATTAGTATTTCGAATTTCGTAGTATTTCTACATCAATAGTTATATGTATACATATAACAATCATCTCCTAGAATTACGACCTTCAATTCTGAAATTTTAAAAAGCACCCAGCCTACGAATCAATACATTGAACTTTGAAAAAGCTGAATGAAGCAGCAGAAACTGCGGGCAACTGTAAACGACCTTAGTCGTCTGAAGTTTGATAATAAAGAATAATATGTTGGAAAAGCTCAGAAATGTTGGAACTGGAAAATGGATAGAGTTAACCATGAAGGAGACCAAGGACAAATACAAAGACCATACCCTATATTCAAAGAATCCAGATAATTCTGGATCCGTTGAAATCTTTAGAGAATATCTTGCTCCGAAGTCATGTCAAAATCCTGTGGAAAATCTTTCTCCATCAACCATCGAACTTAGAAATTCCAAAATATCATCATCAATATCTTCGATATTTCTGAGGATATTTTTATAAATATTCTCGTCCGAAGTTATATACCTCTTCGTGCTTCCTGTGTATCATTATATTGGAAACATTCAATAGAAAATTTAGTACCGAAAAGCAGATTATGCGAAACTATGAAGAAAGCCATGGACAAATCACAAAGAATAAGTTTGACTTCAAAGAATCCAAATGATTTAATGTCTGCTAAAGCCTTTAGTGAATATTTTGCTCCTTACTCTAAACCCTTGCAGGCAATAGTTTCTATCATCCTCTGATCTTAGATATTCCGAGATATTATCGTATCTTTCATTATAAATATCCTCCATATTTCTGGAGATATTTTTATACTATTCTTATCTGAAATCATTAATCTCTTCGTGCTATCAGTATTACATCATATAGAAACTGTTAGTTTCTATATTCTGTAAAATTTCGAGCTTAAAATATGAATGTTATTGAAGTAATGTTGGGAACTGATGCATGAGTTAGTATAATATAATGACACTTGATCAACGTGATTATATTACAGTAAGTCATGCTGAGTTTCTAATGGAATGTGATGATTCACAGATCATAACGTCATCATGTGCTATGTTACACGACTCTTACGTTCTGTCTAATCTATAAATATATCAAGAACATATTTTTCTTGATAGTCCTATCTTTCCTCGAATTTTGGTAATTTGACAAGTCAAATTGTACTATTACCATTTCTTTCTTAGGACATTAGCAATGTTCATTCTGAAACTTGTATCTGTGAATTCTGGACCATTCCAAGAGATGCCCAATCGCAAGAAGAAGAAACGAAGGGACAAAGCTCCGAGATAGGAATTGGAGTATAAATCGCAGCAAATAGGGGGGAGTATTAACTGGGGATGACAATGATTATAGAAAACCGAAGCAAGGAACTTCGAAGTATAAGGGAAGATATAAAGCCCGATAACAACACATAAGTTACAAATCGTAGATATTAATACGAATAGCAATATCAAGACACGGTAGAATTAAGAATAGTATCATCCCAAGGTAATAGTAGAAGTAAATAGATTTTCCTGGTGGATGAATGTAAAGAAGGATGACAGAAATGATAATTAGGAAAGTATCAGGGATTAGAACGGGATTAAGCATTTTTCACGATCTTTTGGATGTATGAACTAAGAAAGAAAGTATAGAAATGGTGAGGATAATGGAACGAAAGAGTTTAATTTATAGTGGAAATGTCAGACAGAGTAATCGAAGCAGATCACCGTATTAATTGTAGAGATCCTAATTTCCTTATTCGCCGAAGAAATCAAATCTTTTAGATTTCGAAGATTTTCTCCAAATCTATTGAATTCCAGAATTCAACCCTCTACGTCAAAAGTTAAGACACGCCTTATTTTCTAAATTCAACCCTGACTCTATCAAAAGTTAAGATGAATCTTTAATTTACTATTTCACTCTTTGGTGATAGCTTCATTCGTACTCTTCGAATAATCGAATTATTTTTATCCATATTACTCAATGATGATAAAACTCTATTTATCAGCTTATATTCGTCATGGAAACATTTTTAATGTTAACCATGACCACCTCACTCAAATTTCGGGACGAAATTTCTTTAACGGGTAGGTACTGTGACGACCCGGAAATTTTCAATCAAATTTAAACATAATCTTTATATATTTCTGACATGATAAGCAAAGTCTGTCACGTTGAGTTTAAAAACTCTTGAACTGTTTACATGGATTCATTTACCCTTTGACTATTCTCGACGATTCACGAACAATTATTTGTAAATAAATATGTATAGGTGTATACATATGTAATTGTAAATAAATATAATAATTGGAAATAATAAAATTTAATCATTTGAATTAAGAATTATTATTATTAAGTATTGACAGTAAGAATTATTATTATTATTATTCTTATTATTGTTCTTATACAATATCGTATAATTAATAAGATGTAAGGTTAATATCTAATATAATAAATTTAATTATAAGTTAAACTATAATTGTTATAATAATAATATTATTACTTTCAATATTAATATATATAACATAATTATTAATATTATTATGAAAAATGAATATAAATATAAGTTGTTATATTTACAATAATTAATAATAGTATTATAAGTATCATTAAGGTTATAATATGAAAATGGAATACAAGTAATTTGTTATATCTTTTATATCATTGGTATTATTAAATATTATTATTATTAAGAATTATCAGTATTATTATAATTTAATATTATCATTAAGAATCTAATATCTTTTATTATTATTATTATTTTTACTATTTTTATCATTATCATTATTATTAAACTTATTAAAGATTATCAATATCATCATATTATTAATACCATTATTTTTAAGTCTATTAAATTTAGTATATTGTCAATAATAATAAAATTATTATTATAAATGTAATTCTTAATTATTATTATTATTATTATTATTATTATTATTATTATTATTATTATTATTAATTATTAAAATTAATTATATAATTCCTAAAAGCAACAAGGAGTACAAATCGGTTACATATATCTATCGACACTGTATCATCTTTTTGTTTTTGTCTACTAGAGTTGGTGAACTGAATTCTATTTTCCATATAGAAACAGATCAATTGTACGATTTAATTTGTTTATTATTTTTTTTCTCTTTATTTCTTTTCACTGATTAATCCAGTCGATGTCCTCGGATATAAATCAAACGAGTGTCTCTGTACTCTCACAATCACACAAGTATTCACCTTTTATATCAATTACAGCTATATTTTTTTTACAGAAATCGAATCCCAATTTAACTAAATTTTATTTATTAACCTCTGTTCTTGATAATTTGAGTCAAAATTCGAATTCGAGTTATTTTTAAAAATCTAGAAATGCAATTGTACTTGAAATCATCTTAGAAAACTTTCTGTAAAGTCTCATTCTCCAATTTTTCGAATTGAGTTTGAATTTGTGAGTCAAACTGTTATTTTCAAAAAGTCAACATATGTTCTTCAACAAAATTCGAAATTCCTGTTGTGTTTTAAGACAAATTGACAAGCCATAAACTTTCTGGAATCGATTTAGAATAAACTTCATGTAGAAACTTTTGTCTAAAAGTTTTTGGAAATTAAAAATCGAATTTGGAGTTCATATGGGCATACAGCGACGGTACCAGTTGTTTTTTTTTTATTATTCCAGCAATCATATAATTTTTTTGTTTTAACAATATATCCTACATTAATTACGTAATCCAAGGATTAGTTTGGATTTTGATATTGAGTCGATTTTATTTTTTTTAATGAAGAAGAAGAATAGAAACCAGGAGCACACGGTTTAAAAATAATTAGATTAGTGTTTAATCAGAAAGACTGTGAACGGAGCAATGGTATATGGTGTTTGTCGGGAGCGAGAGGTCGCTGGTTCGAGTGCCGTACCTGCCATTTTTTTTAGAAAGGGCTTCATGAGGTAGTTAACATCTTTATTATTATTATTATTATTATTATTATTATTATTATTATTATTATTATTATTATTATTATTATTATTATTATTATTATTATTATTATTATTATTATTATTGTCATTGATTATTATTATCATTGTTAATAATTATTATTATGATATAAGTTATTATTATTACTAATTATACGACTATTATCATCGCTAAAATAATTAATGTTATTAATACTATTGTTATTACTAAGTATTATTATAAGTATTACCAAGAACATAATTTTAACTATTTTAGTACTTTTATCAAAATTATGATTATGATAATTATCAATATGAAAATAATATCAATTATTATTATTTTCGTAAATATTAGTATTAGTATTTTTTTTTTACAAATAATAGAGTTTTTAACAAAGGTATTACTATTATTATTATTATCACGAGTATTATTATTATGTAATTACTAAAATCAATATCATAAATATCATTAATGGTAAAATTAATATTGTTACAAAGTATTATTATTAATATCATTGTTATTATCATTAATAGATTTATTATGAACATAAAAATATTATTAATGTTATTATCATTATATTTTACTAATATTAACTTAGTATAATTTGAACTACTCTGTTGATAACAAAATGAAATACATAAATATATATATTCAACACATATAACATAACATAATATGTTATTATATAAAAGGAATATATGAATTATAAATATATTATTAATATAAAAATAATATCCTTAATAAGCTATATATATAAACTTATTCAACTATGGTTATGTGTATTAATATATATACACAAATGATATAGGTTCGTGAATCCAAGGCCTACCCTGCATTGTTCAATGTCGTCATATGTATTTTTACTACAAAATACAGTACAGTGAGTTTCATTTGCTCCCTTTTTAAATGCTTTTGCAATATATTTTTGGGACTGAGAATACATGCGATGTTTTATAAATATTTGACGAAATAGACACAAGTACTTAAAACTAGATTCTATGGCTGGATTATTAAACCGAATATGCCCCTTTTTATTAAGTCTGGTAATCTAAGAATTAGGGAACAGACACCCTAATTGACGCGAACTCTAAAGATAGATCTATCGGGCCCAACAAGCCCCATCCAAAGTACCGGATGCTTTATTACTTCGAAATTTATATCATGTCTGAAGGAGGATCCCGGAATGATGGGGATATTCTTGTATGCATATTGTTAATGTCGATTACCAGGTGTTCAATCCATATGAATGATTTTTGTCTCTATGCATGGGACGTATGTTTATGAGAAATGAAAATATGAAATCTTATGGTCTATTAAAATTATAAAATGATTATTTATGTTAAACTAATGAACTCACCAACCTTTTGGTTGACACTTGAAAGCATATTTATTCTCAGGTATGCAATAAATCATCCGCTGTGCATTTGCTCATTTTAAGGACATTACTTGGAGACATTCATGGCATATTTCAAAAGATGTTGCATTCGAGTCGTCGAGTTCATCAAGATTATTATTAAGTCAATTATAGTAGGATATATTATGAAATGGTATGCATGTCGTCAACTTTCGTTGTAAAGAAAGATTGTCTTTTAAAATCGAATGCAATGTTTGTAAAATGTATCATATAGAGGTCAAGTACCTCGCGATGTAATCAACTGTTGTGGATCGTTTATAATTGATATGGACTTCGTCCGGATGGATTAGGATGGGTCCTTTCAATATTAACCACAGTCTTGCACCTGAAAAGCTCTCGGAACCAAAGTCATAGTTTAACACGTATCCGTGTCAGACCCTTTGGCATTTATTAGCAAAAATAACTTTGCGATTCCTTTTCAAATTAGTCAGTTTTGTCACAGCTCCAACAAGTCAACTTCGACTTTTTAGTTGAAACAGTCTTATTATAACCTCGATATAGACGTTGCCCTTTCGTCATCGTTACCGGAGAACCTTTTATATCTCACCACATTAGCAATAAACTTACCAACAACTTCACTGATCTTTTACTTTCCAAAAAATATTATATTTATCGAAACCCCATCATTTACTCATCCGCATCTTGTGATAAGAATTGTCATGTCAATTACTGAGAATCAGCCATTAGTATTTTGAAATCTTGTAGCATGTCTACGCCAATAGTTATATGTGTACATATAACGTCTACCCTAGACTTATATACTTCGAATGCGAAGTTTCTGAAAAACACCCCAATCTACGATTTAGTTCTCCGAATTTTTGGAAAAAGCTGAATGAAGCAGCAGAAACTATAGAAAACTGTAACGGTCAAAAGTTTGATGATAAAGAATAGTGTATTGGCAAAGCTCAAAAAAAGAGAAGGTTTGGAACTGGAAAACGGATTGAGCAAACCATGAAGGAGCCTGTGGACAAATCACAAAGACTAAACCTGCCTTCAAAGAATCCAAATGATTCAGTATCTAGTGAAGTCTTTAGCGAATACCTTACTCCTGACTCTAAATCTTTACAGATAAATCTTCATCATCATCCATCGATGTTAGAAATTCTAAGATATCATCATATCTTTCAATATAAATATCTTCAATATTTCTGAAAATATCTTCATAACTATTGTTATCCAAATTCATTACCTCTTCGCGTTATCTGTGTTATATCATAAAAGAAACTATTTTAGTTTCTAAATTCTGAAACCTTCGAGTTTAAAATATGAATATTTTTAAAGTAGTGTTGAGAACTGAAGCATGATTTAGTATAATATAATGACACTTGATCAACATGATTATATTACAGTAAGTCATGCTGAGTTTCTAATGGAACGTGATGATCCACAGATCATAACGTCATCATGTGCCATGTTACACGACTCTTGTATTATACTTAAACTCTAAACATATCAAGAAAATATTTTTCTTGATGATTCAGCCTTTTCCGAGGTATTCTGGTAATTTGACAAATCAAGATCGTGCCATTACAATTTTCTTCTTAGAACATTAACTATGTTCATTCCGAAATTCATATCTGCAAATTATGGACCATTACAAACGGTACTTAATCGCAAGAAGAGAAAACGAAAGAATGAAGCTCCGAAATAGAAATGGGAGTATAAATCACAGCAAATAGAATGGAGCATAAACTGTGGACGAAAATGATTATAGAAGGCAGAAGCAGGAGCTTTGAAATATAAGGGAAGATATAAAGCCCAACAACAACCCAGAAATTACAAACCATAAATATCGATGCATATGGCAATATAAAGACACGGGAGAACTAAAAACACTATAAAACCAAGTGTATAGTATAAGTAAATAGATTCTTCCGGCGGTAGATGAAAAAGAAGAATGACAAATATGAAGGTTAGGAGTATATCAAGAAGCAGAACTGGATGGAGCATATTGGCGAATGATTTAAAGTATGAATTAAGGAGAAAGAATAGAAGGTGTGAGTTGTAAGGAAACGAAGGGGGTGGATTTATAGAAAAATATCCGACAGAGCAATCAAAACAAATGATCGCATTTAAAGCGGATCCTAATTGAAAGGACCCGTCCTAATCCATCTGGACAAAGTCCATATCGATTACAAACGATTCACAACAGTTGATTACATCGCGAGGTAATTGATCTCTATATGATAAATTTTACAAACATTGCATTCGTTTTTAAAAGACAAACTTTCGTTACATCGACAGTTGACAGGCATGTAAAGCATTTCATAATATATCCAAATATAATTGACTTAATAATAATCTTGATGAATTCAACGACTCGAATGCAACATCTTTTGAAATATGTCATGAATGACTCCAAGTAATATCTCTAATATGAGCAAATGCACAGCGGAAGATTTCTTTCGTACCTGAGAATAAACATGCTTTAAAGTGTCAACCAAAAGGTTGGTGAGTTCATTAGTTTAGCATAAATAATCATTTCATATTTTTAATAGACCACAAGATTTCATATTTTCATTTCTCATAAACATACGTCCCATGCATAGAGACAAAAATATCATTCATATGGATTGAACACCTGGTAACCGACATTAACAATATGCATATTAGAATATCCCCATCATTCCGGGATCCTCCTTCGGACATGATATAAATTTCGAAGTACTAAAGCATCCGGTACTTTGGATGGAGCTTGTTGGGCCCGATAGATCTATCTTTAGAGTTCGCGTCAATTAGGGTGTCTGTTCCCTAATTCTTAGATTACCAGACTTAATAAAAAGGGGATATTCAGTTCGATCATTCAACCATAGAACGTAATTTCAATTACTTGTGTCTATTTCGTAAAACAGTTATAAAAACAGCGCATGTATTCTCAGTCCCAAAAATATATATTGCAAAAGCATTTAAAAGGAAGCAAATGAAACTCACAATACTGTATTTTGTAGTAAAAATACATATGACGACATTGAATAATGCAGGGTTGGCCTTGGATTCACGAACCTATATCATTTGTACATCTATTAAAACATATAATGGAGATCACATAATTTCATTTATTAATATATATTATTTATATATTTGTGGTTATATGGAATTTATAATAAATTCCTTTTAAAAACGTATATTTATGTTACATTTTAAATTACATGTTATATATATAGTTATTCGTTAAAAAGATAGTTTTGTTAAAAATGATTTACTAATAATAATAATAATAATAATTTTATTAATAATGAATATACTAATAATATAAATGATAATGATAATCTTTAATAATAATAATAAGTTATTTCATTTTTATAGTGAAAACAATAATGTTGATAATAATACTTATATTCCTAAAAATGATATGATAATAATAATAATAATAATAATAATAATAATAATAATAATAATAATTATAATTATAATTATAATTATAATAATTTTATTTATTTAAACCTAATAAAAGGGAATCACGCGAGTTATTAGGGTTAAAAAAACAGATCGAGGTGCAGAGCAACAGGCAGAATAAATTAGGGTTCTTGGTCTTCGGTTCTTCGATCGGTTAATTGATCGGTATAACGGGCCATCCATTCATCATCATCATTGTTAACTCATCACCATCTACCCTAATTGTCATCATCCTCATTCAATCGTCTTTATTAATCCGTTGATGATGTCTGTCGACAGGATGGGAGCAGGAGTGGATTGATTAAAGCATCAACCCAATAAATCGAGCTAGAAGATGTTGTTAATTGAAACAGAAGAATCGACATAGCAGGTAATCGATTCTTTATCTTCATAACAAAAGTAGTAGTTTCAGGTTTTGTATTATATCGTTGTGTTGATTGTTGAATAGAAGTATATATGTAGCAATCGATGATGACAAGTGATATTTAAAATTGTTAGTTGTTAGTGGTGGTCTGTGGTTGTTCGTATTTAAAACAGAATACAGCAGAAATTTGTAGAATAAATGATTGTTAATATGTTGGTTTGTGTTGATTGCAGGTAATTCCATCATGAAACAGTAACAAGGTAGTAGCAGGTAAAGTTTAAAGAATTAGTGTTTGTGATGGTTTTGAGGTTCACGAAGAAGAAACAATCAAAAAGATGTGGTGACTGTTTTGATTCCAGTTGAAACAGAACCAGGTAACATTAGCAGTCTAAGTGATGATGGAATGGTGATCGTGGTGGTATAAGGTGGTTGTGGAAGAGGTAATTTTTAATTTCTTTAGGTGTTTCTTATGTATATAAAGTATATATGTAAATGAAAGATATAGATAGATGTGTATGATGGTGATTAAGGACAGTCTGCTGTTTTGTTCACCAGATATAGGAAACGTACCATATTAGTTGCAGTGTGCTCGATTGTGTTGCAGGTATAATGATGGTGAAGGTCTTCGAATGATAGTAGCTTGTTGATGATGGTGGCAGTACAGTGGGCTGTGGATGGGGTTGTGGTATTCGATGGTGGTTGAGTGAAGAAGATGAGGGTGGCGAGTGATGGGTTCCTTTTATATTTGCTTTATTTCTTCATGTAATAGAACTGATTGCTGTCAATTGATAATGATGATGGAGTAATTGAAGGGTTACTCACCATGATGACTGATTTTATTCTTTTATATTAAAGAGGGTCACAGAAATATACTGAGGTACAGGAAGAGAATAAAAAGCAGATCAGCATAGTTACCCGATTTTCTTATCTAGTGATAAACATGGAATCCAATTGTACTACTTTTAGACAGAAAATATATTGCTTTTAGTTTGAAAACGATTGCAACTGGATCCATTCTATTCTGTATTCATATACATATATATTATGTTTATATATTTATATACTTGTATATGTGTCTATATAAGTAATCTGTATGTATCTAAATTCTTGGATTGTAATGTCAAGATATTCGATTGGTTGTCACAATTTTCTACAGCATGAATGAGATAGGAAACCGAATTTTTCCATTTAATTTCATATAAAATAGTATTAGTAATTAATAAATCTAGTAACAATAAATTTGGTAGTATTAATAATAATAAATGATAATAACAATAAGGATAATAGTAAATGTAACAAAAATAATGATATTAATAAATTAGGTGTAACAATTTTCAGTATTATAACTTTAATAATATTGATATTAATATCAATAATGAATGTAATAATAATAATCATATAATAATTACAATTAAACTTATAATTCCATTTACTATATTTATATTATAATTTAGATCATATATTACATGAATACATCTATTGAATTTTTAAATCTTCATACGTTTTACAAATATTCCAACATAACAGTTATTAATAGAAATCCTTTATAGCTATAATTATATAGATTTATAATAATTTCCTATATCTATTTATATATATATTTATAACTACTTAATTATTTGTTTATAACTCTACGCTTTTAATTCCAATTGATAAATGGGTATTTTATTTATTCAAAAATATTACCTATAATTATATTTATATTTATATATACTTACATTTTTATTTACACACAATTGTTCGTGAATCGTCAGAAAAATTAAAGGTTAAATGAATCAATGTAACAGTTCCAAAATTTTAAGACTCAACATTACAGACTTTGCTTATCGTGTCGAAATATATAAAGATTCAAGTTTAAATTTGGTTGGAAATTCCCGGGTCACTACAGTACCTACCCGTTAAAGAAATTTCGTCCCGAAATTTGAGTGAGGTTGTCATGGCTAACAATAAAAAATGTTTTCATGGAAAATATGAGTTGATAAATAGAATTTTATCACAGGGTGTAACCCGGATAGAATAATTCGATTATTCGAAGCGTACGAGTGAAGCTATCACCAAAGAGTGAAATAGGAAGTAAAAATGCATCTTAACTTTTGACGTAGGGGGCTGAATTTAGAAGAGAAAAAAAATAAGATGCGTCTTAGATTTTGACGTTGTTTTGCTTGAATTCCGGAATTCAAGGAATTTGAAGAAAATCTTCGAAATCTAAAAGATTTGATTCTTCGACGAGTAAGGAAATTAAGATCTCTATAATAAATGCGGAAATCTGCCTTAATTTCTTTGTCTGGTATTTTCACTATAAATGAACTTCTTCCGTTCCATTACTTTCACCATTCTTATACTTTCTTCCTCTATTCCTACTTCTAAAATATTGTGGAAATGCTCCATCCAGTTCTGATTCTTGATATTTTCCTATCTATGTATCTGTCATCCTTCTTTACAATCTTCCACCAGAAAATCCGTTTACTTCTACTATTGCCTTGGGGAAATACTATTCTTAATTATACCGTGTCTTTATATTGCTATTCGTATTAATATCCACGGTTTGTAACTTCTGTGTTGTTATTGGGTTTTACATCTTCCCTTGTATTTCAATGTCCCTGCTTCTGTCTCTTATAATTATTGTCATCCACAGTTAATGCACTCTCTTATTTGCTGCGATTTATACCCCTTTCTATTTCGGAGCTTCATGCTTTTCTTTACTTTTCGCAAGTAACGGTCCAGAATTCATAGGTATGGAGTTTCGAATTATCATAATATACAAGATAGAAAGGGAAGGTAGTAGCACGATTTGTTTTGTCAAATTATCAGGAATTACGGAAAAGACAGAACCATCAAGAAGATATTTTCTTGATATGTTTAGAGGTTAAGTAGAATGAAAGAATCGTGTAACATGGCACATAATGATGGTACTGTGAATCATCACATTCCATTAGAAACTCAGCATGACTTACTGTAATATAATCACGTTGATCAAGTGTCATTATATTATCCTAACTCATGCATCAGTTTCCAACATTACTTCAATAACATTCATATTTTAAGCTCGAAAGTTTATAAAATATAGAAACTAACAATTTCTATATGATGTAACACTGATAGCACGAGGAGATTAATGATTTCAGATAAGAATAATTATAAAAATATCTTCCGAAATATGGAGAATATTTATAATGAAAGATATGATAATATCTTTGAATATCTAAGATCAGAGAATGGTGGAGACTATTGTCTGCAGGGGTTTAGAGTAACGAGCAAGATATTCACTAAAGACTTTAGCAGACATTGAATCATTTGAATTCTTTGAAGTCAAACTTATTCTTTGTGATTTGTCCACGGCTTTCTTCATAGTTTCACATAATCTGTTTTTCGGTACTAAATTTTCTATTGAATATTTCCAATATAATGATACACGGGAAGCACGAAGAGGTATATAATTTCGGACGAGAATATTTATGAAAATAGCCTCAGAAATATCGAAGATATTGATGATGATATTTTGGGATTTCTAAGTTCGATGGTTGATGGAGAAAGATTTTTTGCAAGATTTTAACATAACTTCGGAGCAAGATATTCTCTAAAGATTTCAACGGATCTAGATTTATATGGATTCTATGTATGTAGGGTATGTTGTATTTCTCTTTGGTATCCTTTATGGTTAGCTCAATCCGCTTTCCAGTTCCAATTTTTCTGAGCTTTTCCAACGTACTATTCTCAATCATCAAACTTCCGACAATTAAGGTCGTTTACGGTTATCTACAGTTTCTGCTGCTTCATTCAGCTTTTTCAAAGTCCAATTAATTCGTAGGCTGGGTACTTTTCAAAATTTCAGAATGGAAGGTCATTATTCTAAGAGATAAATGTTATACATATAACTGTTGATGTAGATATGCTGTGAGTTTTCAATGTACTGATTGCCGATTCTTCTACATTTACTGTTACCATATCTGAATCATTGGTTATCGATCCGAGGTGATTTCAAGAGAATTGTGTTTTTAGATGATTAAACGCTGACGGTAATATGGTGGAATATAAAAGGTTCCCCGGTAACAATAAAAGAACATACATATAAATCAAGGTGATAATAAGGTTGTTTCGAACGAAAAGTTGTAGCTAATTTGCTGAAGCTGTGACAAAATTTGCTACTTTGAAAAGAGATCGCAAAGTTATTTTTTTTTTTTTTTTTTTTGCTAATAAATGCCAAAGGATCTGACGCGGCTACGTGTTAAACTTTTACTCAGTTGTCGAGAGTTTCTCAGATGCAATACTATATACATAAATCTTTCCTTCTGTAGATGAAGTGCGGTTGATTCATCCTATCGATTGAGGTGTTTTCAAGAATCATGAAAGGTTTGAACAAAGAATGTAATTGTGAAGATACAAATGATGTTTAAGACGAAATCAAGTGGCAAACTTGAAGAATGTTTAGTTTCATATGTTATAATCAATATTTTAATTCATTTTAATTGTTCAATGTTTTTAGTCCACGGTCGATAGTGCACAGTTGACAGTCCAATAATTCATATATAGTTTAATATATAATATTCGAATTAATACGTATCGTGACCCGTATATGTCTCAGACTCGATCACAACTCAAATTATATATATTATTGTAGAATCAACCTCAACCCTGTATAGAGAACTCGATCATTACTGCATACAGAGTGTCTATGGTTATTCCAAATAATATATATAAATGCGTCGATATGATATGTCAAAACCTTGTATACGTGTCCCGATATTTAAAGTGCGTAAAATAAATACAGAAATTAAATGACGATAAATAAAATTGCGAGAATTAAAATTGCGATAAAATAAATTGCGATAATTAAATTGCTATAAATAAAATGTAATATGGAATTAACAGTTAGCTAGGAACAGTTAGCTAGGAGTTTGTTAGCGTGGTTTCTTAACAAAATTTCATATTGTCAATTAGTCTGTTTCTAATCAATTTTTATTGTGTCCATTATTTCTTCATTATGCCACTTGTTGGATTCTGATAAATCAAAATCCAAATATGAAATTGGATGAATATGGTTATTCTGTGGTGAACGGATTTGTATATCAGTGGATGTAAATGGGATAGTAAACGACTGTTGAATCAGCTTCGAATAATGTACATTGTAACTTATTAATGTGAAATCTGAATATTCCTCGGGTATTACCTACCCGTTAAAATATTTTCACAATTAACACTTTGTACGAAAGAATTTTTAATTACAATCTTTATGAAAACATATATACATATATATTTTCTTCAGATGTAATCATGGATTCATTGAGTTAATATGATATTAAACTCATTTGGTTTACCGTTAGAACTAGAATATATAATCTCTAAATCATTAGAGATTTCATAATCGCCATGTCGAATGAAAATAAATGAGGTAGAACGATACGTAGAACGAAGATCATACTCAAAGTACATATGATGATATTGAAGCATGGATTGTTGATGGTACTAGTGCTGTTATTGATTGTACTGTTGGTGCCGGTGATGTTGCTGAAGCTGGTACATTTTGCACCATATTCTCCGAATTGATTATTCGAGCTCGAAGTTCATTGACTTATTACTCCAGGATGATTGTCGGTTGGAACGAGCAGATGAATAAGGTTCAGAATTGTGGATAGAATATGATCTTATCGAGTTACCCTGGAAATGGGACTGAAAATGGTGTCTCGAACAGGTTCGCCGGTAAATGCTTCAGGTTCATTGTCAAGAGGTGAATTCAGTTGGTGGAAGGGATTGCCTTCTGCGTGTTTCCATTAATTAAGTCAACTACGAACCCATCAGATGAATTGATAATGGCTGATTGGTTGATTCATGTCGATGACGCTGTTTTCGGAGCTTAGGTGAACATCTATGTCGGAATAGCTGTCGGAATAACTATCGAAATAGCTATCGGAATCTGAGGGACTCGAACAGGTTGTAGGATTCACCTCGTACGATCAGATGAAGGATTTTCGATAATAAATAGATTATAGGATGTAGATTAGTACCCTGCAATACATAATTTACATATGCATATATAATACTAAAATCCCATAAGTTACGGAGGAATCTGCGGAAGTTGTCAGGCAAAGTTACAGTAACAGATACGCTAAGATATAAAGTATCAGATACGCTAAGTTATGAATTTTGTCTATACACTATTCATGCAGTCAATGCAGTAAAACGTGTCTAGACTAAGATTGATAAGCAAGTGATTCCCTAAGAATGATAAGCAGGAAATTTTCGACACGAAATGATAAGCAAAACTATTAACATGCAGACACGGTCGGAGTCCAGACTCACTAATGCATCCTAACAACTTATCGGTTAGACACACTAATGCAGACCTAGTTCGCTAAGACCACCGCTCTGATACCAACTGAAAGGACCCGTCCTAATCCATCTTGACGAAGTCCATATCGATTACAAACGATTCACAACAGTTGATTACATCGCGAGGTAATTGACCTCTATATGATAAATTTTACAAACATTGCATTCGTTTTTAAAAGACAAACTTTCGTTACATCGACAGTTGACAGGCATGTAAAGCATTTCATAATATATCCAAATATAATTGACTTAATAATAATCTTGATGAACTCAACGACTCGAATGCAACATCTTTTGAAATATGTCATGAATGACTCCAAGTAATATCTCTAATATGAGCAAATGCACAGCGGAAGATTTCTTTCGTACCTGAGAATAAACATGCTTTAAAGTGTCAACCAAAAGGTTGGTGAGTTCATTAGTTTAGCATAAATAATCATTTCATATTTTTAATAGACCACAAGATTTCATATTTCCATTTCTCATAAACATACGTCCCATGCATAGAGACAAAAATATCATTCATATGGATTGAACACCTGGTAACCGACATTAACAATATGCATATTAGAATATCCCCATCATTCCGGGATCCTCCTTCGGACATGATATAAATTTCGAAGTACTAAAGCATCCGGTACTTTGGATGGGGCTTGTTGGGCCCGATAGATCTATCTTTAGAGTTCGCATCAATTAGGGTGTCTGTTCCCTAATTCTTAGATTATCAGACTTAATAAAAAGGGGCATATTCAGTTCGATCATTCAACCATAGAACGTAATTTCAATTACTTGTGTCTATTTCGTAAAACAGTTATAAAAACAGCGCATGTATTCTCAGTCCCAAAAATATATATTGCAAAAGCATTTAAAAGGGGAGCAAATGAAACTCACAATACTGTATTTTGTAGTAAAAATACATATGACGACATTGAACAATGCAGGGTTGGCCTTGGATTCATGAACCTATATCATTTGTACATCTATTAAAACATATAATGGAGATCACATAATTTCATTTATTAATATATATTATTTATATATTTGTGGTTATATGGAATTTATAATAAATTCCTTTTAAAAACGTATATTTATGTTACATTTTAAATTACATGTTATATATATAGTTATTCGTTAAAAAGATAGTTTTGTTAAAAATGATTTACTAATAATAATAATAATAATAATTTTATTAATAATGAATATACTAATAATATAAATGATAATGATAATCTTTAATAATAATAATAAGTTATTTCATTTTTATAGTGAAAACAATAATGTTGATAATAATACTTATATTCCTAAAAATGATATGATAATAATAATAATAATAATAATAATAATAATAATAATAATAATAATTATTATTATTATTATAATAATTTTATTTATTTAAACCTAATAAAAGGGAATCACGCGAGTTATTAGGGTAAAAAAAACAGATCGAGGTGCAGAGCAACAGGCAGAATAAATTAGGGTTCTTGGTCTTCGGTTCTTCGATCGGTTAATTGATCAATCGATCAATCAACCATCATCAGGGTATAACGGGCCATCCATTCATCATCATCATTGTTAACTCGTCACCATCTACCCTAATCGTCATCATCCTCATTCAATCGTCTTTATTAATCCGTTGATGATGTCTGTCGACAGGATGGGAGCAGGAGTGGATTGATTAAAGCATCAACCCAATAAATCGAGCTAGAAGATGTTGTTAATTGAAACAGAAGAATCGGCATAGCAGGTAATCGATTCTTTATCTTCATAACAAAAGTAGTAGTTTCAGGTTTTGTATTATATCGTTGTGTTGATTGTTGAATAGAAGTATATATGTAGCAATCGATGATGACAAGTGATATTTAAAATTGTTAGTTGTTAGTGGTGGTCTGTGGTTGTTCGTATTTAAAACAGAATATAGCAGAAATTTGTAGAGGAAATGATTGTTAATATGTTGGTTTGTGTTGATTGCAGGTAATTCCATCATGAAACAGTAACAAGGTAGTAGCAGGTAAAGTTTAAAGAATTAGTGTTTGTGATGGTTTTGAGGTTCACGAAGAAGAAACAATCAAAAAGATGTGGTGACTGTTTTGATTCCAGTTGAAACAGAACCAGGTAACATTAGCAGTCTAAGTGATGATGGAATGGTGATCGTGGTGGTATAAGGTGGTTGTGGAAGAGGTAATTTTTAATTTCTTTAGGTGTTTCTTATGTATATAAAGTATATATGTAAATGAAAGATATAGATAGATGTGTATGATGGTGATTAAGGACAGTCTGCTGTTTTGTTCACCAGAAATAGGAAACGTACCATATTAGTTGCAGTGTGCTCGATTTTGTTGCAGGTATAATGATGGTGAAGGTCTTCGAATGATAGTAGCTTGGTGATGATGGTGGCAGTACAGTGGGCTGTGGATGGGGTTGTGGTATTCGATGGTGGTTGAGTGAAGAAGATGAGGGTGGCGAGTGATGGGTTCCTTTTATATTTGCTTTATTTCTTCATGTAATAGAACTGATTGCTGTCTATTGATAATGATGATGGAGTAATTGAAGGGTTACTCACCATGTTGACTGATTTTATTCTTTTATATTAAAGAGGGTCACAGAAATATACTGAGGTACAGGAAGAGAATAAAAAGCAGATCAGCATAGTTACCCGATTTTGTTATCTAGTGATAAACATGGAATCCAATTGTACTACTTTTAGACAGAAAATATATTGCTTTTAGTTTGAAAACGATTGCAACTGGATCCATTCTATTCTGTATTCATATACATATATATTGTGTTTATATATTTATATACTTGTATATGTGTCTATATAAGTAATATGTATGTATCTAAATTCTTGGATTGTAATGTCAAGATATTCGATTGGTTGTCATAATTTTCTACAGCATGAATGAGATAGGAAACAGAATTTTTCCATTTAATTTCATATAAAATAGTATTAGTAATTAATAAATCTAGTAACAATAAATTTGGTAGTATTAATAATAATTAATAATAAATGATAATAACAATAAGGATAATAGTAAATGTAACAAAAATAATGATATTAATAAATTAGGTGTAACAATTTTCAGTATTATAACTTTAATAATATTGATATTAATATCAATAATGAATGTAATAATAATAATCATATAATAATTACAATTAAACTTATAATTCCATTTACTATATTTATATTATAATTTAGATCATATATTACATGAATACATCTATTGAATTTTTAAATCTTCATAAGTTTTACAAATATTCCAACATAACAGTTATTAATAGAAATCCTTTATAGCTATAATTATATAGATTTATAATAATTTCCTATATCTATTTATATATATATTTATAACTACTTAATTATTTGTTTATAACTCTATGCTTTTAATTCCAATTGATAAATGGGTATTTTATTTATTCAAAAATATTACCTATAATTATATTTATATTTATATATACTTACATTTTTATTTACACACAATTGTTCGTGAATCGTCAGAAAAATTAAAGGTTAAATGAATCAATGTAACAGTTCCAAAATTTTAAGACTCAACATTACAGACTTTGCTTATCGTGTCGAAATATATAAAGATTCAAGTTTAAATTTGGTTGGAAATTCCCGGGTCACTACACTAATTCCCTTGATTACCGAAAAATCAAATCTTATTACGATGATTTTCTCCAATTCCCTTGAACTCTGGAAATCAATCATATCTACATCAAAAGATATGACGAATCTACGCTTACTCAATTCACTCTTTTGTGATAACTTCACTTATACTCTTCACAAAAATCGAATTATTTTATCTATATTACTCAATGATGATAAAACTCAAATTTTCAGCTCGTATGCGTCATGAAAACATACTTATTGTCAGCCATGACCATCCCGATCAAATTTTGGGGACGAAATTTCTTTAACGGGTAGGTACTGTGACAACCCGGAAATTTCCGACCAAATTTAAACTTAATCTTTATATTATTCCTACACGATAAGCAAAGTTTGGTAAGTTGAATCTTAAAAATTGTAAACTAGGTTCATACATTCATTAACCTCGACCAAACCCCGACAATTCACGAACCATTATATGTAACTTGTTTTGTACATAAATGTATATATATTATAACTAGAGAACGTTAATAAATGTACTAGGTATATGTTACCGTACATTAAACATTTTGGTTTATTGGATATATTTATCTACGGAGTTGAAAGATAATATCAGATGATTGAATTATCAGATACATTGAAATATGATTACGGGTCTCTATTGTGAGGTCCACGTTGATTTGAGAAATCGTTCCTTTTTAACGGTATTCGGAATAATTGGTAAAGTGATCTGCATATGAGAATAAAGTGTCAAATAATGAGAATTAGACAAAAGTTAGAGGGAGACTAAATTTCATAATAATCAACTGATTTAGTTTCAAGTGTACGAAAACGTTTTTTGATATAATAGAACTTGTTTATTAAAATGTCTTGGTTTAAATAACGTGAGTTGGAATATTAGTGTTAGACATATATAAATAGCTTGTAACGTATATTTAAAACGTGTTTATGTATAATAGATATATATGATTTCAAATTAGTTAAGTAAACGATAGTAACACTTGTTTATTTATTCGATTGATTTTTAGAGATGTTATTTAAAATGTTTGAGAAGTTAAATTAAACGTTGGCACATAAATGAATCATATCAAATTAAGTTCTAGAGCGTAAAACGTTAGGTGATATAATAATATCTATTGTTTAAACGATTTTAAATATATTAAACTTTGAAATATAATTAGTTTTTGAAAAACTAAATATTATATTAGTAAATAAATATTTCTAAAATATAAAAGTTTATAATTCTAAATGATAATATAATTAATTTACAAAGTGATAAAATATAAAAGTAACTTAGTCGTAAAACGTTTTGGATTTAAAATAATATTATTATAATATATATTGGTAAATAACGAGACGTCGATTTATAGAAGCAAATGACCAAAACACTCGAATGTTCAAGTTACATTTTGAGTGGGATAGTCTTCATTGATTTAAGTCTAATTATTGATAAAAGTACACGTCGAAAAACGTAAAGTACAAGTTTTCTTAGCGTACGAAAGGACGTTCGGAAAACCGAAACCGGTACGTAAGTCGAGCGTCAACGTACAATTCATCGATGCTAAAATTACAAATCAACTATGCACGAGAATATAATATAATATTTAATTAATTATATAGATTAAATAATATTTATATATATATATAATAGTAAAATAAAGTGTCGGTAGAACTTGTTATCAAATTGTGAATGTAAACAAAGACTCATGCGATCGCATGAGTCTCTCCACACAACCTCATGCGATCGCATGAGGGGTAGGTGAGGTTTACTTCCTTTAAATGCTCGACGTTTTGCGTTCTAATTCATTCATTCAACTATCTGCTTATCGAAATCCCTCTCTATAGATATTTATATTATTATTATTATTATTATTATTATTATTATTATTGTTATTATTAAGATTAATATTATTATTATTAATCGTATTATTATTATTAGTAGTAATATATTAGTATTATTATACATAAAATACTACGACGAGGTTCTGCTCATATATTTCCAAAATGGGTTTTTTGAGAGGGATAGAGCTAAGAAAATTATAGATTATAGCTATGGAGGTTATGGGTAATGTTCATGGGTATGCTCGTGAGGTCAATCTAGTGTTTATCATCTCTGTCGCGTCTACGTACTTTTCCTGCAATATTGAATCACAATATTAATACGTGAGCATTCAAATCTTACTTTTCATATATTAATAGTGTATCCCTTACTAGTGCTCGAGTAGATATGTTTATGCATGTTTGTATGTTTAATTTAGTCGTTAGATAGTTTTGATGAATCATGAGTTTGATACATATGCTACTGAGATAAGGTATAGGATATGCATGTCGTTGGAAAGGTGGCGAAAAATTAATAACTTTTCATTTAGATAGCGTATAGTTTCGATGGACGGATTAAAAGATATAACCAATTGAATTATCATTAATTTTAGTATTATTACTAAAACGATTATTATTATTATCGTCGTTATTATTGTCGTTATTAATATCTAATAATAATAATTATTATTATTATTATCGTTATCGTTATAAGTATTGTTATTAAAAATTGTCATTGTTATTAGTATTACTACCGTTATTATCATTAAGATTATTATTAACATTATCATTATTATTACTACTATTATCATTATTATTATTATTATTATTATTATTATTATTATTATTATTATTATTATTATTATCATCATCATTAATATTATTATAATACTTATTAGATCATTATCATAAAAACTTATATTAGTATCATCTAATTATTATGAATAATATTATTATCATTATTATGAATACGATATAAAGAGAACTAAAAGCTATTAAACAAATCAATTAGGAAATAATGAGTATGAGTATCATGATGAAATTAAAATATTGTAAGATATTAAATAAGAGAAAAATATCAATTTCATTATTTTTATCATTATTATTATTAAAAGTATTACTAATATTAAAACTATCATATTTATTAAAATTATCTTTTTAATAGAAATATCATTTTTATTATAAAATATCATTATTATTATCATTTTAGTATTATTAATAAAATAATTATTATTATTATTATTATTATCGATAATATTAAAAAGTGTTGTTATTATTAAGATTATCATTGTTAGAAAATGTATTCATTAAAATTATCGTCATATGAATAATATTAATATTATTAATAATAATAATAATATTATCACTGTTATTATCATTAATATGCTTTTAATAATATTATTTATTATTAAAATTATTATTATCATTAATAAACATAAATAATGTTGTTATTATTATTATTGTTATTATTATTATCATTACTATTATTAAAATAATTAATATTACTATTACAAAATAATACAACTTTTGTTCATTATTATTATTATCAATATTATTTTATCAAATAAATATGTGATACAAGGATATTTTTACCACACGTAATATAATTACATTAATAATACATACCACTATATTTTATGATATTAAGTGAACTTTATAAATTTTACTACTTAAGATATATAAAGTATATTTCTATCATATATAAATTTTAATATAAATGTTTATTTATTAATAAATGACTTGTATTATTTACTCTAATAAAATCTGATAAATATATGTAAATATATAAAACGACTACATTTAAGTTATATAATAAACATGTATAAATCTTGGAAGTCATTTTGGGACAAGTTGACTTTTATTGACTTCTGCATGATAATCTCGAGCATTAGGATTGTGATACACTTTGATCTGACCTAAATTGTTAGACAGATATTGACCAACATATGAATATATATACTTAATATAGGTTCGTGAATCCGAGGCCAACCCTACACTTGTTCAATGCCGTCATATGTATTTTTACTACAAAATACAGTATCGTGAGTTTCATTTGCTCTCTTTTTAAATACTTTTGCAATATATATTTTTGGGACTGAGAATACATGCATTGCTTTTATAAATATTTGACGAAATAGACACAAGTACTTAAAACTACATTCTATGGTTGGATTACTATACCAAATATTGCCCCTTCAAGTCTGGTAACCTAAGAATTAGGGAAATGGCCCCTAATTGACGCAAATCCTAAAGATAGATCTATGGGCCTAACAAACCCCATTCTGGAATTTGGAATGCTTTAGTACTTCGATTTAAAAATGTGATTGCGATTACCGTTATATATGGCATACTTGCGAGTATGCGGGGAATATTCTATATGCATTATGTTAATGTCGGTTACCAGGTGTTCATCATACGAATGATTTTTATACACTTGCGAGTGTAATGTTATTTATGAAAAATGAAATCTTGTGGTCTATTAAAATTATGGAAATGATTGATTACGATAAACTAATGAACTCACCAACATTTTAGTTGACACTTTTAAGCATGTTTATTCTCAGGTTTGAAAGAAATCTTTCGCTATGCATTTGCTCATTTTAAAGATATTACTTGGAGTCATTCATGACATATTTCAAAATACATTACATTCAAGTCATTGAGTTCAATAGAGATTATTATTAAGTAAATGACAGATTAGATCATTTATAAGTTGAATATTATAAAATGGTATGCATGCCTGTCAACTTTCGATGTAATAAAAGTTTATCTTTAAAAACGAATGCAATATTTGTAAAATGTATCATATAGAGGTCAAATACCTCGCAATATAACCATATGTTATTGTATTCGTCCTTATGGATTAGGACGGGTCACTTCAAAATGTTTCAAATGTCGATAGTAAGGAGTATGGGGGAGTTACTCTAACATCCTTGTCAAATCAATTCCAACCGTTAAGTAAAGAGATCAAGAAGTTGCAACAAACAGTTGTTACAATTCAAGTGGGATGTGAAAGATGTGAGGGTCCTCACTTACGAAAAAATGCCATCAAATTATTCAAGTGAATGTCGATAATTTACCAATGATGACGGTGTCTCAAGCCAACTCCTTAGGGTATATTAGAACATGAAGTTTACTTGTGAAATTTTGTCTTTGATTAGTGTTAGTTTATCCATGCTTGGATAATTTGATTGTGTTTGATTATCTATGAAACTCTAATGTAAGGATTATCCCCAAATTAATTGAATAATTGTTGTTTGAATGAAATACTTGAGAAAATTGTTATTGAGTTAGCTAATGATCCATTGCTAGTTAATGTTTTGAACTTAACCTTGATTATATGAGTTGTTGATCATTACTAAGTGATTTCTAATGAGATTCAATTTATACTTCACCATGTTTGCATGATCTAGATAATCAAGGAAAGGATTATAAGTGATTGTGTCCTCTAATTGTATTGGTTTTAAAGGTGTTCTTGGTCAAAGCTAGTGGTGCTTAGTTTTCTTAAGTGATTTTGATTACTAATGGATTTTAAGTGATTTTAATCCAAGCATAATCTCAATGACTTCTCCTGGTTCAACTTGATCTTGTAATTCGATGCTTATGTGAGTTTGCAAAGTGTAACTTGATTAAGGTTTAATAGTGATATTAAACATCTAATAGTTCAACAACAAATGTGATAGCAATTTGGATAAAACGGGGCAATCCAAGCATAAGGGTGGATTAGATAAGTGGGCACCACTTAGTTACTTGATTTATATTCGATATCTAGTTATTTGCTTATTGTTGCAAGTTTTAGTTGTTAGTCAAAATTAATCAAAACCCCTCAATCAAACTAGGACGATAATTAGATTCAATAATTCAATTGACCTCCTCTCTTGGGACGAACTTGACTTGAATGCTTACATGGAAAGTGCTATAATAACCAGGACCTAGCTAGTTGTTCGCTAGTTGTATGTGCTTATTGTGGTATTTGAATCTAGTTATAAATTTTAGAGTATTTGGTGCAACACATCAACGAGTATAAAGATGAACTAGTGCTTAGAGCATTTATAACCAGGGGTGGACCTATGTATGGGCAAGGGAGCACCCGCCCCCAGTGGATTTTCAATTTTTAGTGCAAATTTTCCCCTGGTGTAATTTTTTTTGCCCCAAACCCTTCATATTTTACCCCAAAACATTCATATTTTGCCCCCAAAACCTTCGTATTTTGTCCAAAAATCTTCAATTTTGCTCACAAAACTCTATATTTTGCCCCGAAATTTCCATGTTTTGCCCAAAAAAAATCCCTATAATTTAAAAAAAAAAAATTGCCCCCGGTGAAAAAATTTTGAGTCCGCCACTGTTTCTAACCATGATGTCATTCTTTAGATTAATACATTCTTATATTAGCGCCACATCCCTATTTCTTTCTGATGCCTTTCTAATCATTAACCTATCATATAACCATTCCTCAAACAGTATAAATTAATTAATTAAACTATAGTATTAATTAAAAACAAAACGCACAAGTGATATTTCTCAATTCCAATGTGATACATTATACTTGAAAATAGACTAAATGCACGATTAGTCAAAATTGATTACACTTTGGCATGTTACTTCCAATGGTGTTAAAATTGAGGAATGATATTGACAATGCATTAACGATATCATTGGTAATGCTGTATTAGCAGCATGAGTTTAACGAGTGCCATGTAAAGAACGGAGATGGAATCATAGGGACTGTGTAAGTAACTAGAGGGGGGTGAATAGTTTCTTAGTCGATTTTTTAGGATTTTTAGAAAAACTTTACGGTTTTTTTAACTTAAACTTGATAAGTGTGACTTGAAATGTTTGTTCTTAAACAGTACATATAATATATATATGTATATGAAATCAAAGAGATAAAGGAAGAGAGAAAAAACACAATGATATATAGTGGTTCGGGAAGATGTTAACTAATCTACCTTAATCCACTCCCCAATTCTACGAATTGAGATTTTTCTTCACTATGATACTCCAAACTCGATGGAGTGTCCGGATACAACACAAGTACTTCGATAAGCTGCAACTTGTGAACTCTTACGTCTCTTTGAAGACTTCACAAACACCTAAAGCTCTTACCACAAGATCCTAATGTTCTAACCTAGTGAAAATATAACTACCTTCTAAAACCCTTTAAGAAGATAGTTTACAAGTAAACTTACAACTTAAGCTTACAAGTACTCTTGCTAAAATCACTCTAAAAGATTACAATGAATTATAAGAATGATATCATAAAATATAAGAAAATATGAGTGCAAGAGTTGAGTCTTCAAATGCTTCAAGGCTTGGCTTTTATAGGAAAGAGAAATCAGTCTGGAAGCTGTACGGCTCACTGCACGGTCGATCGTGGTTTGACCGTGTACCACTGACATCTGAATCATATAACCATTTTTGTCCTTTAAACTTTGTCATTTTCCCTTGTTGGATTGCTGCAACCAAAGGCCATTTATCTCTGAAGTCATCCCCATTACCCTTTTTGTTTTGGACATAAGTGTAGAAGTTGACATGTCCTCAAAAGAAGAAAGTCTTCAAGCTTTGACCCATTGTCATTCATTTCTTAATTGGGTAATTGCAGATTTTTATCTCTTGACAAAGCATTACCATCCAAAACTTCATCAACCTTTCTTAATTACTTGTTATTTTATTAATGGAAGTATCTTACTCTTTGGAACATTGTTACATCTCAAATGAACTAGTTTGAATATAGTTGGAACTTACTTGGAGATTATTACAACAATTTACTAGTTCATAATTAATAACACATTTATAAAAATGATACATAAGAGTCATGGGAGAGCACCTATTTTGTTGGGACTTTTAATGACCATCATTAGTATGTATAAAATGACATTTTGTAATAAGACAAGAGTAAAACATTTTGTGTTTGATCTTATTTGAGCTTAAAATATCATTAAGATGTCATTAAGTGTGATTAGTAAAAATTAACATCTTTTAGTTCAAAATTCTTTTGAATTCAAAGAAGGCAACTATTATAAGTATGTTTAAAAATATTTTGTAAATTATAGATGCCTGAAAGTGTTCTAACTTAAAGTGGTTGGATTTAGTTACGGTTAAAAATGCGGTCAATCCACGGTCAGACGTGAGGTTGACCGTAGATCAATAGTTTTGAAAAATAGTGCAGACGTTGGTACAGAACATCTACGTTCAGACCCGCGGTCGACCGTGGTGCAGCCGCATAGGAGTTTTACCAAGTTAATTATTTATGTGTTGCTCTTTTGCTAGAGATAGTGTAGGCTTATGAACTCATGCCGTCTTACATGTGATTAAGTACTTATCTATTTTGTGTCATCATCAAAACAAAGTGATTAACTTTTGAATATTATAATTGGATTCTTAACCAACATTCTCCCCTTTTTGATGATGACAAACATATGGGTAAGTGTTTAGTTATGTAAGCCGACTTAAGTGTTAACATCACTTACCATACACTTTTTCCCTCTTTTGTCGAAGCAAAAAGGTTAGCTCCCCCTGAAACTAAGCCCGCCCTAGAGTAATGATCCCCCTTAAATTGTGCATGCTTATCATTGGTATGGCTCCCCCTTCAACCAATATCGAAAGTAAAAGAGCGTCAAACATAATAAACATAACAAGTGCATGACAATAATTAGTATATAGCAAGTTTTAATTCTAGGACAAGTGTTGTATCTACCCGCCCTTAAACCTAATCTTAACCTCTAAATTAAGGATAAATGTCATTGGTGCTAAATGAATCGAAGATAGTTGAACCTTCATTGTCGGAAGAGAGGATGATGACGGGATGTGCAACCCAATAAGTGAGAGGAATTGTACACGGGTTGAGGAATTTGAGATGGGTTAATGGCACCAACAAATTGTAAAAGTTGATTGAGATGGTTTGAGTATGGAAGAGGGCGACTTCCTAGCTCTCGAAGGTAACCCATTCGTCGAGTCATGAGGTAAGCGACATTTATGGGCTCATGAGTAAGAAGGGACCACATGATGACAGCTTCAGTTTCCAAGACATGAGTGGTGGTAGGTTCCCTATAGTAGACATTGTTGTGAATGACGTTCAATAGGAGTTGAAGATCACGGCGTATTTCCATGTCTTGAATACGAAGGCGTTGGTTGAGATTTCGAAGTACTCCCGGGATGGTGACGAGATCTAAAATAGGTTGTAATGGAAATGTGGGGTTAAGTGACCTTAGATCGGTACAAGGAATATAAAAGGAACGCCCATTGGATGGAATAGCCATAACGGTTGCAAATTATTCAAGAGACCAAGTATAGGGTGTATTGAAAAGTCGAAATGCAACTTGGTCGGGATTTAAAAGGTCAAGATAAGCATAAAATTCTCTAATCAAAGTTGGATAAATGAGCTCATCAAACTCAAGGAATGAGAAACAATTATTTTGAGTGAAAAGTTGAGTTAGTTCGGGAAATTCGGTATGGTAAACAATACTTTATGAAGTGTCCTTGTTTCCATGTGTTGCCTATTGTTCGTAAAACGTTGATTTTGTGTGTTGGTCATTTCCTAGGAAAACAACATTTTAGCATAGCATTTAAATTTATTATATGTTTTTGAAAATCTATATGCCAAAGATGTGTAGATTAGTCCTTGTCTAGAATTATTTTTGAAAAGAAGATTTTGAAAGTAAGTTGTGCCATTTCTTTTGATAATTTAGACAAGTTCCATCATTTTGCTTTATGTTTGCCAAGTATAGATAAAAGTCATGAAATTGTCAAGTATTATAATGGCTTGTTCAAACATATGTGTGTGCATAAGTGGATTAAAAAAGATTGTTCTTAAAACATGTATGAGATTTATGAAAGAAAACACTTTCATGGCACATTTGATAAGTAATTTTTCCCATAACAATTTGTTTTCACGTAATCGGATGAATTCATGCAAAAAAAAAAAATAAGTGTTCCTAATAGTTTAGAAAGACTCTTACATAATTAAGCAAGTATAAGCAAAATTAAAAAGAAAATTTGGATGCTTACCCTAAAGAAAATTGAAAGAATTTTAGACCACTTTGAAGAGTACTTGAAAATAGGACAAAAAGTCTAGAGATCCAGTGGTTGGGGTTTAAAGAAGAGATGTGGTTGGTGAAAAAGTTGTTTGGATATTAAAGAGGGTAAATAAAAGACAAAAGAATTCGTCAGACTCCAGGCGGTCGCGTACACGGTTGACCGTCATTCGACCGTGCGTAAACTGCATAAAATTTTATTGAATATGTTCAGTCATTCCCAACCCATTCTTAAGCAAATTAAAGGTTTCCTTTTTAAGGGGCTTAGTGAATATGTCAGCTATGTTTTCAGCCGATTCTACCTTATCTATCACAATATTACTATTTTGGACATGGTTACGAAGGAAGTGGTGCCTAATGTCTATGTGTTTAGTCCTAGAGTGTAATATTTGATTTTTAGATAGGTCTATAGCACTTTTGTTATCATAGAATATGGGTATTTCGGATGAGATGATACCGTAATCAAGGAAGGTTTGCTTCATCCATAACACTTGTGCGCATGCTCTTCCCACAACTACATATTCGGCTTCGGTGGTATATAATGCAACGGACATTTGCTTCTTCGAGAACCATGATGTTAAACAAAGACCCACGAATGGGCATACTCCACTTGTGCTCTTTCTATCAATCATTGGCCCTCCGTGGTCGGAATCCGCAAAGCACATAATATCAACCCCGGCGAACTTTGGATATCATAACCCAAGATGCATTGTCCCCTTTAAGTATCTAAAGATCCTTTTAACCGCCTCAACGTGTGACGTCTTTGGATTTTCTTGGAATCTTGCGCACAAACACATACTAAACATGATATCGGGCCGACTCACCGTTAAATATAGAAGAGATTTAATCATTCATCAATATTTATGCTATCGAACGGTTCTCCTTCTCCTTCTAAAGTAAGTTTCATATTAGTCGCCATAGGAGTCGACATTGGTTTTGAGTTCTCCATTCCAAACTTTTTGATCATTTCATGAATGTACTTTTGTTCCATCTTCTAGTTGTTTGATTTGAAGTCCGAGAAAGAACTTGAGTTCACCCATCTTGCTCATTTCAAACTCATCATGCATTAATTCATAAAATTCATTGCTAAGAGATTCGTTAGTAGAACCAGATACAATATCATCAACATATATTTGAACTATAACTAGATCATATTTATGCTTTTATATAAAAGAGTGTATTATCAAATTTTCCCATTTCATAACCATGGTTGATTAAAAAGGTTCTAAGTCTTTCAAATCATGCTCTAGGAGCTTGTTTAAGTCCATAAAGAGCCTTTTTAAGTTTAAAAACATGATATGGTTTTTTGAAATCTTCAAAGACCGGAGGTTGTGACACATATACTTCTTCATTTATGACACCATTTCGAAAAGGACTTTTGACGTCCATTTGATAAAGTTTGAAGTTATTGGCACATGCATATGCAAGAAGTATTCTTATAGACTCTAGCCTAGCGACGGGAGAAAATATTTCATCATAATCAATTCCCTCTTGTTGGCTATATCCTTGTGCAGCTAGCCTAGCTTTGTTTCTAACTACATTGCCATCTTCATCTAGTTTGTTTCTATAAACCCATTTGGTACCTATGATATTGCTCTCACTAGGTAAAAGAACCAAATCTCATACATCACTCCTTTGGAATTGATTTAATTCCTCTTGCATTACTTCTACCCAACTCTCATCTAATAGGGCTTCTTTAATATTTTTGGGTTCTATTTGGGAGATGAAAGCATAGTTGGCAATTAGGTTGAAAGCTTGAGACCTAGTGGTTCTAGTATTGATATCTCCTATGAATTGTTCCATAGGATGATCCCTAACATGTTTAAGATCGGTCGAGGATACTAAGTTATCCTTACTTGGTTTTAAATGAGATCCATCCTCATTTATTTCATTGAACTCAACTTGAGTTGGCATTATTTCTATAGCATCTTGTTCTATCACATCATCATCTTCTAAGGGTTTAGTCTTAGGTGGTGGAGGAGTTTCATTGAATGTGACATCTAGGGATTCATCTATGACATTGGTGTATTTATTTAGGACTCTATATGCCTTACTTTCTAATGAATATCCTAAGAACTTCCCTCGTAGGCTTTGAGTTCAAACTTTGCAAGATATTCCTTTTTGTAGATGAAGCATTTGCACCGAATACCCTAAGATGACTTACGGTTGGTTTTCTACCATTTAAAACTTCATAGGGTGTTTTATCCATTGATGGACTAATTAAGACTCTATTTTGAATGTAGGTGGAGGTGGCAACGGCTTCACTCCAAAACTTTTGAGGTATAGATTGTTCATTTAACATTGTTCGACTCATTTCTTGAAGAGTTTGATTTTTCCTTTCAACAACCCCATTAGATTGAGGAGTGCGAGGACTCGAGAAATTATGAGAAATACCATTTAAATCACAAAAGACTTCAAATTGGGCATCATTATCAAATTCTCTACCATGATCCGTTCTTATTGTTACTTTCGTGCAACCAAGTAAGTTTTGTATTTTAGTAGCAAAAATTATAAATCTTTCACACGCTTCATTTTTATGCTTTAGAAATAGTGCCCATGTATATCTTGAAAAGCCATCTACTATTACTAAAGTATAAAAATTTCCTCCATAACTTTGTACGACCGATGGTCCAAATAAATCCATGTATAAAAGTTCTAGACACCTTTTAGTTGAGATAAAATTCTCAGGCTTATGACTTGCATGAACTTGTTTTCCTACTTTGCATGCATCACAAAAATGATTTCATATTTTAATTTAGGCAAATCTCTAAATATGTCTTTTAAAGATATGTTATGAATTAATTTCATATTAGCATGCCCTAGTCTTCTATGCCACAAAGTAGTAGTATCATGTATAGAGTTTAGACAAATATCTACATGTTTGAGTTATCTAGTTTACATGTATAGAGGTCTTTCTTCCTAATTCCATTTATGACACTTTTACCATCTTTTATTATGTGTGAGGAACTTTTTGTGAATGTCATGTTATATCCTTTATCACATATCCTTCCTACACTTAGCAAGTTAAAACTTAGGTTTTTAATGTGTAATACATTATCAAGTGTAATCTTTTGATTAGTAATGTTACCTACCGACGATTTTTCCTCTCACATTGCCACCAAAGATTACATCACCTCCATTATGCTCCGTATACTTTGTAAAGAACTCTTTGTTGCCCGTCATGTGTGTTGTACATCCACTATCAATTATCAATTCTACATTTTGTACAATACCATTGAGACAAACCTATATTTAATTAATCAATAACTTTGGTACCCAATGTTTGTTGGGTCCAGGATGATTAGCATCAAAGACTCCTACTATAACCCATCTTTTCACTATTTTGACATTATTGTTCCTTTTAAGAAGTGTTTTAGTTTCAACTTCCTAGTATTTTGATTATTCATTCTTCTTAAAGGATTTCTCACAAGTGACTTGATTTCTTTCTTTATTGGAGCTTTTGTTTTAACTTGATCAATCATGGTAGCCCTTGTTGTTTTTCCTCCCTTTGGTTTTAATATTTCTACTACTTTGGGTTTTTCTTGGGATTTAACAAACACTATAGGTTTATGTTTATATGTTTCTACCTTAAGAATATTCTCATTATATCCTAACCCTTGTTTGTTATTCTTTGATTTTTGAACACTCAAAATATTTTCTAACACTTTGCTACTTCCATCATATTTTGAAAATTTAATTCTATTTTCAAGTAGTTTGTTAGCTTTTTTTAAAATAAGGTTTTCATGTTTTAAATCGTCACATGTGAGGCATTCTTGTGAGTTGAAAATTCTTTCTTTAAGTTGTAAAATTTCTAACCAAAGTAAATTATTTTCTTCCTTTAGATTTGTATTTCTATTACTTACTTTACTACTTAAGACACATAATTTAACAAAGTTATCAACATTAAACTCAAATGTATTTGAAAGTACCTCATTGTCGACTTGTTCGACTTGTGATGCTTTGTCGTCATCATTCGGAACATCAATGGCCAGAGACACATTTCCTTTCCTTCTTCTTGTGTGTCGTTTTCTTCATCATCCCATGCACCTCCGAGAAAAGCCTTTTCATTCTTTCTCTTTGGACATTCACTTATCAAGTGATTGGGATCACCACACCTGAAACATTTTCGTACAAAGTTCTTCTTGGAATCGAATGATGTCTTCTTCGGTTCCATTGGAGGACGAACATGGTTTCCCGGCCTTCGATAAAATTTCTTAAATGAGCGAACAATAAATGCAAGTTGTTCATCATCATTTAGAATATCGTCATCGTCATCATCGATATCATATTCTTCATGAATCTTAACCTTTAGAGCAATTGATTTGTTCTTCTCTCTCTTGGCCTTCTCCACTTCATCATCTTTATCTAGTATGACCTCATGTACTTTGAGATTTCCAATGAGTTCATCTAGAGTTAACTTTTCCGCATTCTTTGATTCGTTGATTGCCGTCACTTTTGGTCTACATCTTGATGGTAGAGCTCTTAAGAATTTTCGAACATATTGCTTATCCGTATAGGCTGTACCTAGAGCTTTCAAACTTGATCAAATATTTTTAAATCTAGTATAAGCACTATCTATTTTTTCATAATCTTCAATGGCAAATTGTTCATATTTAGTTATAAGCAATTCTACTTTATTTTCTATGACTTGTGAGTTTCCATGATGAGTAACCATGATACTATCTCAAATTTCTTTAGCACTACCCATCATGAAAACTCTTTCATATTCTTTCCTAAGCAAAATATTAAAAATGGTCATCTTAGCTTCATAGTTCTTGCCTACTTCTACTTTGTGTTCCTTAGTCCAATCTTTCTCGAGTATAAATATTTTAGTTTTTTATCATCACCATACTTAAATGGAACATAATCACCTTTGGTAATAATGTTCCAATAGTCTATATCTTTGGAGCGGACATACGTTTCAAATCGATGCTTCCAATAACAAAATCCTTCACTTTCAAGAAGTGGAGGCCTTTGCATGGAGCAACCTTCACTGTAGTTTAAGTTCTTAAATTTTTGTTCCATGATCTTAAACTCAAAGATTTGCAAAAATTAGTCTTAATTTCAAATTAGTAATTTTTAGCAAAACGTTTAGAGCAACCGCTCTGATACCAATTGTAAGTAACTAGAGGGGGTGAATAGTTATTTAGTCGATTTTTTAAGATTTTCAGAAAAACTTTACGTTTTCTTGAACTTGATATAGTGTGACTTGAAATGTTTATTCTTAAACAATACGTATAATATATATATGCATATGAAATCAAAGAGATAAAGGAAGAGAGAACAAACACAACGATATATAGTGATTCGGGAAGATGTTAACTAATCTTCCTTAATCCACTCCCCAATTCTACGAATTGAGATTTTTCTTCACTATGATACTCCAAACTCGGTGGAGTGTCCGGATACAATACTAGTACTTCGATAAGCCGCAACTTGTGAACTCTGACGTCCCTTTGAAGACTTCACAAACACCTAAAGCTCTTACCACAAGATCCTAATGTTCTAACCTAGTGAAAACACAACTACCTTCTAAAACCCTTTATGAAGATAGTTTACAAGTAAACTTACAACTTAACCTTACAAGTACTCTTGCTAAAATCACTCTAAAAGATTACAATGAATTATAAGAATGATATCAGAAAATATAAGAAAATATAAGTGCAAGAGGTGAGTCTTCAAATGCTTCAAGGCTTGGCTTTTATAGGAAAAAGAAATCAGCCTGGAAGCTGTACGGCTCACTGGACGGTCGACCGTGGTTCGACCGTGTACCACTGACATCTGAATCATATAGCCGTTTTTTTTCCTTTGAACTTTGTCATTTTCCCTTATTGGATTGCTGCAACCAAAGGCTAATTATCTCTGAAGTCATCCCCATTACCCTTTTTATTTTGGACATAAGTGTAGAAGTTGACATGTCCTCAAAAGAAGAAAGTCTTCAAGCTTTGACCATTTGTCATTGATTTCTTAATTGGGTAATTGCAGATTTTTGTCTCTTGACGAAGCATAACCATCCAAAACTTCATCAACCCTTCTTAATTACTTGTCATTTTGTTAATGGAAGTATCTTACTCTTTGAAACATTGTTACATCTCAAATGAACTAGTTTTAATCTAGTTGAAACTTACTTGGAGATTATTACAATAATTTACTAGTTCATAATTAATAACACATATATAAAAATGATACATAAGAGTCATGAAAGATCACCTCTTTTGTTGGGACTTTTAATGACCATCATTAGTGTGTATAAAATGACATTTTGTAATAAGACAAGAGTAAAACATTTTGTGTTTGATCTTATTTGAGCTTAAAATATCATTAAGATGTCATTAAATGTGATTAGTAAAAATTAACATCTTTTGGTTCAAAACTCTTTTGAAATCTAAGAAGGCAACGATTATAAGTATATTTAAAAAGTTTTGTAAATTATAGATGCCTCAAAGTGGTCTAACTTAAAGTGGTTCAATTTGGTTACATTGAAAAATGCGGTCGATCCACGGTCAGCCGTGACGTTGACCGTAGATCAATAGTTTTGAAAAATAGTGCAGCCGTTGGTATAGAACATCTACGGTCAGACCCGCGGTCGACCGTGGTGCAGCCGCATAGCAGTTTTACCAAGTTAATTATTTATGTATTGGTCTTTTGCTAGAGATAGTGTAGACTTATGAACTCATATCGTCTTACATGTAATTAAGCACTTATCTCTTTTGTGTTATCATCAAAACAAAGTTATTAACTTTTGAATATTATAATTGAATTCTTAACCAACATATTGGTTTAAGACTGATCCTAACCGAGCGTCATGTTTCCTCCGTCATCCCAGTTGGCAAGTTGTTTGACGCCTTTGACGCCCCTAAAACGGCGTCAAAGTTTGACGCCCTGGACGTCAGTCGAAAAGTTGACGGATCAATAAAGTGATGTCAAATATTTTTTTTAACCAATCAAATTTCTCCACATATCTTCATATATATTATTATTAATTAATAAATTTTATAAGCAACTATCAATAATATTTTATCGCATCACAAATTCACAAATTTAACCTTAAGTTGTTTTGACCGTCACCACCACAATTAGAAAGAAACGAAACTTATCCGTTTAAAATTGGTTTTAGAAATTAGATTTGCCAAGTAACACCTTTACCATCATCAATTTGGCATTACAAAACATAAAAACAACTTTCACATGTCCAATTCCCAATGAAGAAGACATAATAAAAGGTCAAGAATCTGCATCTGTTTAATTTATTCTCAACTCGCTTCATATCATCAGTAAGCCGCTTCAAACTCTATAAACAAACTCTTTTTTTTTTTTTTTTACCAGAATTCACTGAAACACCGATCCAACCAAACCCTAAAACTCAATAAAATCGAATCCAATTTCGCTGATCGTCTGAATCATACCATCCGATTCTTCTATATAATCGACTGATCGAAATCAATTTCGCACTCAATTGTGTCGATTTCACCCGTGTTACTATTTTGTTCGACGATGTTTCCTGGTATGATGGATCCGGAGATGATGAGACTTGCTCAAGAGCAAATGAGTCGTATGTCTCCAGCTGATTTGGCCAGGATTCAACAACAGGTTGATTAATTGCAAGTAATATATTAGTTTGATTGATTCATTCATTCTTTAAAGGGCCATATCTTAAATTAGGTTTGAAGTAATAGTGTTAATGAGATATTTTCTGATACTGATTATACTGATTAATGGATGTATCTACATAATTTATAATAATATGTAATATGTAATTGCAGATGATGTCAAATCCTGATTTAGTGAAAATGGCAACTGATAGCATTAAACATATGAAACCTGAGGATTTGAGGCATGCTGCGGAACAGTTGAAAACTACTAGACCTGATGAGATGGCGGCAATTGGTGAAAAGATGGCAAATGCAACACCTGAGGAGCTAGCTGCTATGCGGTCTCGAGTAGATGCACAACCAATCTATGAATTGAATGCAGCTCAGATGCTTAAAAATCAGGTAATTTGGCCAGGATTCAACAGGTTGAATGCAGCTCAGATGCTTAATCTGAGGTCGTGAATTACAACCGTTTAGTTTAGTTTGAGGTGGTATATACAAAATCCAATATATGGACATACATGATACATATATACACCACGTATGACGTATTTGTACAAGTCATTATGAAAACATGGTTTAACTAATGTGTCCTGGCTTCTATAAACTTGTTTTGTACTTTAATTGAAGTTTTTTTGTTACTAATGAATGATATTCGGTTTCTAAGGTAGTGTTTTAAAATTGGAGCATGTAAATTGACTTTAGACTACTAGGATGTAAGCGTGTTGGTTATCTGTAATGTTTAATCTAACTTTTGTGATATTTGAATATTGGTGTTGTTAATTATATATATTCTGATTCTGATACTTTGCTTGGTTTGTATATATCCTGAAAAATTGTTGAAATTGTCTATCTAGTGGTTGCTTTCTCCTAATTGCTGTTATGAAAATAAGTTTTCATTTCCGTTTTGATAGGGGAATGAATTTCACAGTCAAGGAAGGTTTAGTGATGCCTTGGAGAAGTATAAGCGGGCAAGTGCTATATTTAGAAAAATCTTAACTCTTATGGCTTTGTTTTTTGGGATTTAAATCGTAGTTTCTTCTCAAAGCTGACAAAAATGACTTCCTTTTATATCTTTCACTTATGCAATACAGGCAAAAAACAATCTGAAAAATGTTCCAGCATCTAAAGGTGCAACTCTCCTTTTGGCATGCTCTCTTAATTTGATGTCATGTTACTTGAAAACAGCGCAATACGATGAATGCATAAATGAAGGCACTGAGGTACATTTTTTTTTTTTTTTTCTTCTGTATATGTGTTTCTTATTGTTATAAGATGATCATCAGCTTTGGATTTTATAGCAATGAAGTTTTTTTTTTTACTTTATCTGTCCACATTTTTTAATTTTCTCTCATTGACATTATGACACTGAATTAAAATTTCTTAGTATGGGATTAAACAAGCTCGCTTATCTTGCATTTATCAGGTATTGGCAACTGATGCAAGAAATGTCAAAGCTCTATATAGGAGAGGCCAAGCATATAAGAATTTGGGACAACTACAAGTGAGTTATATTTTTTATTGACTCTTAGTTAAGGCTAAAAGAATATACTGCCAATGTTTTCCAAAGATATAAATTTATGTAATCGAATTTCCAAACTTTCTAGAAAGCAATGTCTGACTTGTCCAAAGCACATGAATTTTCTCCCGATGATGAAACTATTGCAGATGTATTAAGGTATAAAACTTTTAATTGTTTATCGTCATTTTTTTATTACAGTTAACTACTCTGTTACATGCATGGTGTCATCACAATTGTTTTATTTGGCTTTAGTTCACAAATTTACAAATTTTATTTTTTTGTCTGATAGACATGCCAACATTTCAAATGTATAATGCTAAATGTTGTTCGACTATGTATTTTTGATCCGTTATCTGTTAACCTACTTGCACAGGAATGCAAAGGATACATTAATCGAACAAGGTGATGAGGATGCACCAGGAGGTATGTTGTTTGTTTTATGTCAAATTTCATATTGACTAGCTGATGTTCTTATATCTTACTAATTTTTACAAAGACTGTTATGTATTTCGACAGGCATAAGAATCGAAGAAATAACTGACAATGTGTCTACTCCATTATCTGAAAAAGATCAAACTTCATCATCAGCATCGCCTGAGCACAATAAGGATGTTACTAAAAATAGTAGTGGTGTTCTTAACGGTGACAAGCAATCAATCAGGTTTATGTTCACCACTCACAACTTCTAGGTTTTTTATTTTCATATGTTCCTAAATTTCAGATGATGTATGGTGTGCCGTTGTTAGTTCTTCACTTGTGGACTCTTTACTAAATTTTTTTAATCAAGAAACAGTTTCTGAAAAACACTCCATAGTTCTTGTCAGGTCATATGATGATTATCTTCATATCCTTCATACATATGTTGCCAACTTACCATGTTGGTGCTGTGTAATTTTTGCATTATGTATGATTCACTTTGACTTAGGTTTCTTAAAGCCAATCAGATTTTGGCACAATCATGATAAAAGTTACTTATTGACAATTTAATTTGTCTTTTTGAGTAGATCCTTCCAGAACCTCATGTCGCAAGCTGATCCGAAAACCATGGCATCTTTGGGTGGGGGACAGTTTGAAAGTTTGTCTCCTGATATGATGAAGACTGCCTCAGACATGATTAGCAAGATGCCACCCGAAGAATTTCAGAAAATGGTTCAGATGGCAAGTTCATTTCAAGGAGAGAACCCATTATTAAATGGGAATAATAATGAGTCAGGCGTACCAAATTTGACGCCTGACATGCTTAAATCAGCTACAGATATGATGAGTAAGATGCCACCAGAAGAGCTCCAAAAGATGTTTGAAATGGCATCATCTTTAAACGCCACTGGTCTACAATCAAATAGGACTAATAATAATAGTACTTCAGTAGGTCAACAAAGTCAGAGAAGCTCGGTTTGGAATGAAAGTAATGGTGAGAGTGATCATTCCGAAGGGCTTTTGAGTTCAGTAAATGCACCTCAACCTAGCTTCCCTAGCTCTAGTGCTGATATTCGAAGCCAGCTGAAGAATCCAGCCATGCGCGAGGTACCAAGCTCATTATATTTATAGTATTAATCCTTTAGTTGGTTTTATATGTGTAAAAGTTTCAGTAAGCGAATCTAGTCGTTTCGAAAGAATCCTTTACTTGGTATTATCATCTTAGGGTTTTCTCAGTATTCACAATGCCATGTTCATATTTCATATTTAATACGGAGTATTAAACTTGCAAATATCAAGTATTGTAGTGGCATTATTTTGAAATTCATGTTTGACATATTAATGATCCCCAGATGATGACATCAATGATGAAAAATTTGAGCCCTGACATGATGGCAAATATGAGTGAGCAATTTGGAGTTAAACTCTCGAAGGAGGATGCTGAAAAGGCTCAACAAGCGATGTCGTCTTTGACACCAGAGAACCTGGATAGACTGGTAAACTCCAACTAAACTAAACTAAACTGAACTTTTAGAAACTAGTTGAGATGTTTACTTCAGCCCAATGTTCTTGCAAATGGTTACCTTCCATTTAATGATCTATCTTTGTACAACTCTTAATTGAGTAAGAATAATTGCCGTTTCTTTGTCACTTAATCTGTTGCTTAATCCGAAAATTGGTCCGTTTCCAGGAGACATAGAATCAGACACCTCTTCAGCTTCAGAAATAGAGGCAAATGGAAACAGCACTTAATACAAAGAAAAAAAGGAAATAACCCCTTAGAGATTTTGTCAGTCAAAGTCAATATTGGTCAAATTTGGATAAAATCGGTCAAAGTCAATATTGGTTAACATTATGATATGAAATTAAATTAGATATTTAGAGTTTTTGAACAAATGAAGAATTATGTTTATGTTTCTTGACAATTATATTAACGTTTATATTTATGACTATGGTTTTCTTGTATGTTTACACATAATTTTGAATTTTAGATCTTAAATGTATATATAAACTCCAGTCAGATTACTCTGAGTTGCCGATTACTTCCTCAAAAGTCTCAACCCCCCGAGTAGCGATTTTTGCAACCTTGCTCAATTTATATGTTCCCTCTTTCTTGCAAGGGAAAATGCATTAAGAGTTACATATTACTCCGTACCTCAAACGGTTCAATTGTTCAACTTCCTATTGTCGTTGAAAAAATACTTGGAACTAGAAGATTGGAGTAGTATGCTAATTATAATACAGTTTAAGAAATAGGCGCAAAAAAGATTTGGCGGTCAATCTATTCTGACCTACCACCCTGCACTGTTTTGTTACTTGTGAAACTAGCTTAGGTACTAGGCACTATTTTCCGTCTTGTGGATGATACGGTATTGCTAACCAACAATGTCTGATCTCACAATCGTGCAATAAGACCCTGGGGTTAGCACCAATTAGGTCAGGGATTTTTTTGACTTATAAAGGGTATTTTTAATATTTGGTTTTATTTTTGGTGCAGATGAAGTGGGCAGATAGAATACAACGAGCCGGTGAAGGTGCTGTTAGAACAAAAAATTGGCTCCTGGGGAGGCAGGGGTTGATTATGGCATTATGTATGCTCGTTTTTGCAGTGTTTCTCCATTGGTTGGGGTACATCGGCAGGTAAGCGCGACCGTTCCCTTACAAAAATCAGTCGACACACAAGTAAAACATGTCACCTTTTTACCTAGTTGGGGAAAGTAAGTGTCATGCAACATACACATATTTGGTAATTAGGGCCTGTTGTAGATAGAACATGGTTATGCTCTCAAGGCGGAAATTGTAATTCCCTGAATAGTCTTTTTGCATCTTTTCATTGTAATTCATTCCTTAATATATTATATTTTTTACATGGCTAAAATATTACTCTAGTTTTTTTCTCCGATTGCATATTATACAATAGATTGTCTTGGTCAGGGACGTAAATGGTAGTTTTATGTGTTCTTTTTAGATATATTGTCGCACTGGTAAACGAAAATTGGTTCAATGTGCTGGTGAGACAGAGTTTATAGAAAATTCATTATGTGCAATCTTAAGTTACATTGACATGTTGCTACATGTACAACTGGTTTGAGACACAATCCTACCGTTGATGATGATGAAACAACTTAAACTTTTAAAAATGATATTGAAATCCCAGAAAATAAAACTTACTTTTCGCTCTCATTCCCGTGCTTAATGCCAGCTTCGAAATGAAAAAAAAAAAAACAAAATTGCACTGGTCTATAAATTTTAATCTTAGCATCTCGTAGTGTAGAGCCCAAAAAAAAAAAAAAAAAAAAAAAAAAAATATATATATATATATATATATATATATATATATATATATATATATATATTACAGTATATAGAAAATAAACTGTAATTGGTACAAATATAGGCCATAAAAAGGCCAACGAATAAGACCCAGCATACAAGAGAAAAAATGTCATTGGGAGAAGGGGTTTCCGTGACCTATTGGGAAATTAACGCCGTGTTCTTGAGTTTTTTTTAAGTGGAAAGGAGTGGGATGGAAATGAGAAGAGAGAATAAGGATAGAAAGGATTGTAATATAAAATATTTGATGTGCATTCTCGAGCAGCAAGGAGACTAGAAGAAAAGAAATGATAATAATAACTTATGTGTATTATAGTTATAATATAAATATAAATATAAATATAAATTTTACTCCAAAGCAAGATACAAACATGTTGTATACTCTTGTATTATAAATCATATTATTACTCCGTACAGCATATATATATCATATATATGAATCGTGTACTTTCAAAGTGCACAAAATATATATTTTTTAAAACAAATATTACGTATGCCTTTATTTTCTTGACCACCTACTGCAACTATGCCACCTACTGAAATTTTTTGTTGAATGCTTTTCTAAAACAGGAATAAAATACAGATAAATAATAGGATTAGAGGGGATAAATAGTCATTATACACATAAAAGAAATCTTATCTATTCAAATCCTCTCAAAATTGGGCGGATAGTAATGTGAATAAAAAGGCCATGGACTATCACCTCAAACCCACCCCTCCCCTCTCTTTTCTTTTCTAAAAAAACTCTAAGAATGGTTGTTTAGAACACTATCCCTTTAAATCTTCCTTTCCCTCAATAAAAAAACTCAAGAATACAGTGAATTGCACTTTTCTATAATTACAAAAACATTTTTTTCTTATAAAGGTACGAATTTGCCCCTGCCGACGCAACATCACAAATTTGTATGTTGCGTCTGCGTCTTGCATGTTGTTTTATAAGCTTGCTCGATCTCATTAACTTCTAACCGTGACTCATAAATGAGTTGAACGCAACATGCAACATGCCACACGCAGTGGCGGATCTAGGAATTGTAGTCACTGGTGTCACTAGTTAAATGTTAAATAAAATTTCCAACTATTCAATGGTTAGTTGCTGATCCATAAATTTTATTTTCTACCGGAGCGAAAAAACTACTAAAATCTATAATATCTATAGTACATTTTATAAATTTGAGAGCACAACAAATTTTATTTTGTAAACATTGGTGTAGTTGTAACTTCAAATTTTTTTTTTTTTTTTTATCATGTTAACTAGTTGTGGAGTCCTCGCTTCGCGCCGGGGGCTCCGTTTTGAATGCGAATTAAAAAAAAAAGTGTTGATCTATTTTGTAAAAAAAAAAAAAATTTTGACATCTAACATTGAAGGGTTGTTCCTTTGTGAAAGTTGCTTCTATTAGCGTTCGGGTTTTTTTTTTTTTTTTAAAAGTTAGTTGATCTATTTTGTAAAAAAGAATATTTTTCGACATCTTTTGGTAGCATTGAAGGGTTGTTCCTTTTATGAAAGTTGCTTTTTTATAGTTTGAGACAAAAAAAAAAGTAGCACAGTAGTAGCGTGGTGAGTGTTATTATTCAATATTTTTAGTGTTAGTGATGAGATAAATAATATTTTAGAATATAGGTATAAAATGGGGCGTTCGATTTGTATTTTAATGAAAGTTAGGGGGTTGGATGTGTGAAAAATAAAATGTTAAATAGTACTATTCGTAACTAATTTTGTCTATTAGTTATACTAGTTGTGGAGCCCTCGCTTCGCGCCGGGGGCTCCGTTTTGAATGCGAGTTAAAAAAAAAGTCTTGATCTATTTTGTAAAAAAGAATTTTTTTCGACATCTAACATTGAAGGGTTGTTCCTTTTGTGAAAGTTGTTTCTTTTAGCGTTCGGGTTTTATTTAAAAAAAAAGTTAGTAAAGTGGGGGTTCGATTTGTCTTTTAATAAAAGTTAGGGGGTTAAGTTTGTGAAATTTGAAAAAAATATACGTATAAAGTGGGAGTTCGATTTCTATTTTAATAAAAGTTAGGGGGTTAAGTTTGTGAAAATTGAATATTAGTAAAAAAAAAAAAAGTTAGTAAAGTGGGGGTTCGATTTGTATTTTAATAAAAGTTAGGGGGTTAAGTTTGTGAAATTTTGGGAAAAATATACGTATAAAGTGGGGGTGCGATTTGTATTTTAATAAAAGTTGAGGAGTTAAGTTTGCGAAAAGTGAAAAGAGGAATAGGACTATTCACTTGGCCTTTGCCTTTTAGATATAGATATATAATATATAATATATAATATCTCCGTAATAACTAATCACATTGAATTAGTTTATAGGGTAAATCATCATTTATCATTTATTTTATATAAAACTTAAAACTGATCATTTATCATTTATTTTGTTAATATCTCCGTAATATTCACTAGCTTTTATAAACTACAATTACTTTTTACTGTATAACATAAAAGAAAGTAAAATGTGAATCTCTTAATTAAATACAAGTACTAGTCAAAGTGGGGTCCAGTAAATAAGACCATATACTAAAAAGTAGATGAGGAGTCCAGGCATCCACATATTTCCTTCATCATTTTCGTTTCTCTTTCATCACCTCCATTTTCTTTACCTACAACTCAACTTTCTCAAACATACAACTACTTCATCTTTCAATTTTTTCTTTATATAAGTGCTTAAAAACACATAAAAATCCATGTCAATAAAAACTAGACCACTGGCCGTGGTGTCACTCCTCAAAATTTACACTATCTAATAATATAACTAGTTAAAAGCTCAAAAAAATCTTCACTAGTTTGCGTATCTCACTGGTGGCACGTGGTACCAGTGCTTAGGCTATAGATCCGCCCCTGGCAACACGCAAATTTGCTTGTTGGACGTTGCTTGTTTATTATTTTCTTGTTGATTGTTTACATTTTACATTTACATTTTATTTTTATGTTTTAGCTTTTACCTTCAAACTTTTACTTTTTACCTTCACGTGATAATCAACGGCTACCCAACCATCAACCGCCAACCGCCAACCACCAACCACCCAACCACCCAACCACCCAACCTCCCAATCGCCAACAACCAATAGCCAACAAGCAAATTTGTGGTGTTGCGTACAACTCATATCTGAGTCGCAGTTATAAGGTAGCAAGATCCGAACAAGTTACAACTCATTTCTGAGTCGTAGTTATATAAGGTAGCAAGATCCGAACAACTTACAGGGCAACACACAAGAGGCACAAAGCAACACGCAAATTTATGTGTTGCATCTAGCAAGGACAAATTCACAACTTTACAAAAAAGGGAAAATGCTTTGTCTCGGGGACTAAACCTTTTCTCAAAGATTGGAGACAAGATATAGCCACATTAAAATCCCGCATCATTTTGTTCTTATTTATATATTTTGTTTAGGTGGGTGCGATGTTGTTGCCGACGTAGCCGACTTGTTTGGCTTCGGAAAGTTAGGCCTCGGGATTAGTGTTCTTGGGTTGTCCGGTGGACGTGGCTGAAGTGCGATTCTCGATGCGTGTTGGATGCGGAGTTTGGGTTAGGGGTCGGGTGTGTGTATATGTATGTTTAGTTCTGGTGGTGTTTGTGTAGTTGTGTGTGTTTGTTTAGCTCTCTAGTGGTTGATTTCAAGGCTATTGTACGTGTATGTCGCAGTTCATTAGAACTGATATAATGTTGTAATTCCGGATCATTTGATCTTATATATATATATATATATATATATATATATATATATATATATATATATATATATATATATATATATATATAATATATACTACTATTTTTACCAAAAAAAAAAAAAATTTATATATTTTGTTGTTGTTGTAATTAATTAATAGGTTAGTAATTATCTCTGTTTAAAAAATGAGAATTTGGGTAGTGAAACAAGTTCAAGGGGTAGTGGATTCACCTTCAGAAGTCAGAACAAGTTCAAGAGATGAAAATTAGGTAGTAGAACAAGTTCAAGAGATGAAAATTAGGTAGTAGTGAAGTCACCCAAGTCACCCTAAAAGAATTATTGCATTGAAACTACCTTTTATTTCTTGCGGAGTATTATTAATTATTATTATTATTAATATTAATTTATTATTATTCGGATCAGATTTATGTTGGCTTCGTCGAGTATAAGATATTAATTAATTAAATTCGAGGTTGGATCATAACAATTGCATTCTGAGATCGAAGAGGGACATACGACGATGATCCATGTACGATGCACTGCAATTTAGGTAAAAAGCAAGGTTGTTGAAAAACAAAGAATATGAACTGTTGTTGATCACGTAAATAAACGGCCAAGATCGTCTATTCATCCAGCCTCAAAATGCAACCACACCTCATACCCTTCAACTTTTTACTTTTATCTTTAATAAGTTGCTCAGTATAGGTAAACATGAATTTATGTTCAAGTAAATCAAATCATGTTTATAATTTTTTTGAAAACAATGTCTTCACCTTTGGGTAAGAGTATGACCGTCTACTCCTTGATAATTGAGTAATGTTGTAGTTATATTTTTACTTATCAACTTATACATTAAGTAGACTGAACTTGTAAACTTCAAGATTTATTCGCCTAGTGGTATCACCTTCAAGGCGCAACTAAGGATGGCAATGGGCATCCAGTCCAGTGGACGAACCTAAATGGATATAGATATTGATAAAAAAATTCATCCATAATTTTTTTTTTTTTTTGGCAAGAATAACCCAAACTCATATATAAACGAGACATTTTTCAAAGAAAAAGGAACTCAACAAAAGATACAAAACGAGAGGAAAAAGGCTCAAAACTAGAAATCGAGATATCAACTAAAATCTCATCCATTAATATACTATCCACGTCCCAAATTAATAATCTTATTTTGACTTTTCAAAATCTTTATCTCTTAACTTTAACTTTACATAATTTCTTTATTGTTATATAATATTTTATTAAAGTTATATCAAATAAAAACACATATAAAACTTACTTAATATATACATATAAATTTCATAAAATATTATATAACACAAAAAAAAAATTTGTTAAAAGTCAAAGTTAAGAAACAAAAACTTTGAAAAGTCAAAACATAACTATTAATTTAGGACGTAGGAAGTACCTATGAAGACATGAAATACATATATAAATACATAAATATAGATATATACAAACACATTTACCATTAAAAATACATTTATCATTACATATACATTTTGCTTGTTACCATATGATGAATTAACTATGATATATTAGAATAAAACACGTATATCTGATTAAATTAAACACACAAGTTACACGTTTAATAGTAAATTTAATAGACTGTTTTATACCTTCGACAAAAAAACTCATTCTTGTGGATAGATTTTAATTCACATTATGTATATTTTTTGTTATATTACACTTTTGGTTTTATCACGTATTAGAAAATATTATAACATTTTTTGAATATCCATTAACCCGCTTAATCCACTGGATATGGATATGGATGAATTAAAATTAAATGGATATAGATGAACAAAAACTAAATGAATATAGATATAGATAATGCATCACCCGATACATATCCGATCCATTGTCATTCCTAGGCGCAACGCCCGAAAATGTGAACAGAAACATATCAACCCACTCAACTGTCCAAGCTCACATCCTTAGTGTAATACCAATAGGCAGTAGCAGAGCCTAATGAATAACAATGATTTAAAAGCAGAAAACATACGGAAAGGTGTTAAACAAGCAAAGGGATATAAATTTCGCAGCCCCCGGCACTCTTATATAGATCTCAAGTTGTAAGTCAAATACAAGTTTTATAGTGTACATGAAGTTATTAACAAAGGTAACTCACTGTATAGCAGAATCTGCTGGTGGTGAACCTGTTACCTGATTTTGAGTCGCAGAATTATTCACAGTTGGTGCTACAGTGTCGTTTTGGTCTTGATTAAAAGGTGAACTATTTGTATTACTGGAAACGGGTGACAAGTCTTGTTGAAGATGGTCGATCATACGTGATAATGTTGCCATGCCTGCTGCACTGCCCTCTCTAGGACCATGTTCTGTTGGAGTGTTGTTGCGGGAGAATAATCTTTCCTTCCAAGTTTTAGTGGTTTTTGTAATCGATTCTTTGTATCTATTTTGACAAAAATCATCATGAGCTATGTCCAATGAACGAGAACAATGTTGAAAATTTTCTTTTATCGATTACCTCATTGATATTGCATTAACTCGGGTTTTGAAATCGGAAAACGGTTCTGAAGGCCCCGCTCTATCTTGGTTGTTTGGGGATGATTGCATACCCGACCTAGTAAAATAAAAGTGATCATTAATCATTAATTATATATCAGATGTTGCACAATAATAAAGATAAACGACATTACTAGAAGTGTCTGAAGCCTGATCAACTTAGGAACAGAACTGGCGCAGGATAAATTTTCGCCCGTTTCTTTGTTTTAGAGATTATTAAAAAACCCGTTCTCGTTTCTGGGTTATTAAAGCAATTTTTATGTATTTCGAACACGAATTGATCATTGTTTTGTATTTATATTATTTTATATTTTTCATTTTGAGTGGGCAAAAGTTATTGAATATCATTAATCATCAATACCTTTAAAAAGGAAGTTTTTACAAGATATGAAATTTCTTGAGGGGCAGGGGCAGCTGCCTACACTGCCCCCACCCTGTGTCCACCACTCGTCTTAGGATCAAACACTCAATAATTTATAGTATTATTGCAGTTTGCCCAAACCCGTATAATAACAATAACATATATCTATATCCATATATAAACGAATTTAGGAGGTAGTAAGGATTTCTACCCGACGGGCAACTTTCGCAAATTTCAAACCCTTTGACCCGTTTCAGTTATATATATTTTTATTAAATAAATTGATCCTTTAGACAAAACTAGTTTTCGAACCCTCGCTTCGCGCCGGGGGTTCGGTTTTCAATGTATTTTATTGCGTTTAGTTTGTAAAATTATTTCGTGGCTAACGATGATGTCGTTGAAGCGCAACTCGAGTCAAACTAAAAGGTATAACCCGTGAAAGATTTAAATGTTATTTTAAATTAACAATATATGTGCATCTCCGCGTTTCGCTATGGAATTGTCGACTTTTAAAAATTTTAACGCAAAATCAACGTGTATGAAAAGTACCCCAAATATTTAGTGTTTTTTTAAAAAGCGTCCGTTTTGCGTATAGTTAGTGACATTGTGTTCCTAAAATTATTTCGAGTTTAACGATGGTGTCGGAAAAATTTAACTCGTTGCGAGCGAGAAGATATGACCCGTTGAATATTTGGGTGAAGTTTATTTAAGATTTTTTATGAAAATGGTTACTTGACACTTTACCCTCCAAATAGGGGGGTCGATTTGAATTTTTGGAAAAAGTGTGGGGGGCTTTGTTGGTGAAATGAAATTTAGTTAAAATTTTAAAAAAAAGGTGAAAAGTCGAAAATACTCCTAGTGACTATTCATAACTTTTGTCTATTAGATGTAGTTATAATATAATATAATATAATATAATATAATATAATTATAATATAATATAATTATAATATAATATAATTATAATTATAATTATAATTAACACCACAAGGTCAAATTTGCCACCTATAATGACTTCTCTAAATTTGTGATACAAGTTGAATCGTATGGTACCTGTCAGTTGTGGGACTTTCAGGTGGACGCGCAGGAACAATGCTGGAGACCAATGGTGATGCGGGGCCCACGATAGGAGTAGTAGGTTCAACGTCATCACTTAAAGTAGGCCGAGTAGGAGAAGGTATACTTGGTTGTGTTGTAGATAAACCAATATAACGGGACCGAACATTGGCCGAGGTTCGACTTCTATGACCTTCCCTTCTAGCAATATGACGGGCCCTACCCATGGCTGCAGCAGCAGCCAAGTGTTGAATTATCCGCTCCTCAAGTTCAGCAGCAGTCGCACTAGCAGGCAGCTGCACGTGCAAACAAGATTACATCCAGAATAGGTTTACGTCAAGACAACTAGTTTTTTGTGTTCGGTAAGGTAGACACCAAACACTTTTTTTCTTCTACTTTTTGGTTTTTCTTACAATAAAGTAAAATTAAATTCTGAAAACTATAATTTCGATTTAAAAGGTTTTATGCAGTATAAATATGATTTCAGCAAGGTTGCAAAAATCGCTACTCGGAGAGTACTCGCCAACTCGGGAGGTACTCGGATGTTGACCAAGTTTGACTTTGACCAACTTTGACCGACTTTGACCCAGTTTTGACCAAATTTTGACTGATTTTCCGAATAATCCCGAGTTTTGGACCGATATTCCGAGTAATCTAGAGTTTTGACCAAGTACTCAACGAGTAATTCCAAGTTCTGCAACACTGGATTTCGGTATCAAAAGTTGTTACAACATTCAATTTAGATATAACATTTTCTTTCTAGCTACTCTATTTCACGTAACCCATTAGATCCATTAGAAATTCAAAGAACCAACTAAACCGATTCATTTATGAAATCACCTCCTCTAAAGTTTACTCTTACGTTTTCTAGAGAAAAAATAATGACAAGAGCTTGAAAAGATGAGATAGATGTATACATGCTGTAACTCGAAATCGCCAAAGGTCGGATGATGAAATATAGTAGTAGTATTTATAGACGGGTTATTTGCAATATTTCTTTCCTGCTCTATTGCATCAAGCAACTCCTGACTGTCAATTAGTAAAGATATCATGATGTAAGAATCATTAACATTATCAGGAAAAAACACGAAAAAAGAAAAGGGCCCTCCAACTACCCAACTCTGAAAAACCAAAATCCAAGAAAATCAGATCAAGGACCAGATTGTATATCGCTGGTTCAATAAATGAGCCAAAGTCAACCTTTAGGACTGGCGATTATATTCTGATTTCTTTAATGATGTAATCATTTCACAAATATATAAAAAGAAGCTTTTAATATGAAAAATGTAACCTGCTTGGGTCCTTGAGGTTTATAGACTGCCAACACATTGGGCATTGAGAGCTCCTTTGACACCTACAAAAGAGTTGCAAAAATGTTTTAACTGAATGTTGGTGATGCTCGACGTTAGGAGTGCAAATTTCAACATGTTTACGTAAAAACAGGGGATTAATTAAAATCTGTGGGCTCAAGTGTGTTTAAAGTAGTAGATGTCATAATAAAGTGATTATCCATCCTACACATTTGATCAATTTAAATGAGATGGTAGTTCATATAGGGATTATTAATCATTGTTCAAAATGCTAGAAAAGAAAGCAAACAATGTTAGCAGGTCAAGCCGAACCAACTTGTTTTAACTGGCTCAAACAAAACCTGTTTGACCCAACCCTGTTAACAGATGTGCATAATTTTGATTCTCATTACTTGACAGATCCGGAGTCCACAACATCATAATTGCTCTACAAAGTTAGTATCTAATTAAAAGATAGTAAAAATTAGTTCAAGCAGCCAAGAAAACAAGTTTAGATAGACATCTAAAGCAAACCTCATATCTAACCATATAAGTAGTGCTAAAACACAAGAATTGCCTTACCTAACTTTTGCTTCTCACACCTTAAACCTTTAAGTACTCTTAATGCTAGATTGCACGACTAGTACTTAACCTCTAATCTATTATACTTATTTGAATGATTATCTCACCCACCTGGTAATGGGCTCCAAACTATTATACGCAACACAATGCTCAGCCGTATATATTCATCGCTGTGCCTGTAACAGCATGTAACCATTGTCCAAGGGACTTGCAACCTAAAGAGCAAATTAAACTTTGTGGAAAATTAATTTTGATAACTGATGAAACTTTCAATAATTCGTCTTACTAGTTTTTTTGTTTTGTTTTTGAACTGGGTGTTGGAAACGTGATTCTGTTGTCTTTGAGTGGGTTTCAATTTGTGAGTCTCAATAGACATCAACTCTTCTCTCCAACCTCTTAAAATGCAGATAATTAAAGTCTTAATTTAAGTAGAAGTATACAGTATAATTTGCAGAAACAAATCCTCTGCTTTCACGACCATGTCATATATTCCTATTTTGAAGTATGAGTTCTCATTATCTATTGAAGCCATGAAAGATATGACATTTCACTGTGTCATTCCATTAATTCTACCAACTCTGAAACTTAAGAGTTCATTCCATTAATACTAAAGCTTCCATTCCTCAAGAGAATGCTTTCGGTAGGACTTCCCTTCTTCAAGTCCTAACATATAGGCTGAGCCCCATGAGCCATAATCATCCTCTACACCAACTACATTATGTTTCTGAAATTTTAGTATTGGTGATCACAGTCTACGTGTTCTATGCATCACGAATCTGTATAATAAGTTGAATTGATACAACTAATAGTATAACAACCTATTTGTAATACCAAAAATGAACTATTTTCCATTACGACTATCATCAAACTTATTGCAAGCATCATAACTCATGTATTAAACAACTTGTATCTTATCTCATATATTGTATCACTTGTATATTTTGTTCAGACTTTCATATAAAAGATGTTCCACAAAACATGTCATCCAAATTCCACTCGTATGATACTCACAAGGTTAAAACATCTAGCGCTGAATTTGTATTAATGTTGCAAAGCCCATTACAGATTTCTTCAACAATCGTTTATTACCACCAATCAATGTAGTAGGTCAATGATAGAATGAACTATTTTTCATATCTAAAGAATAACAAACATATTCACTGTTACAAAAAATGCCTAATCACTCCCTGATTACTCCTTTTAAAGAACATGACGATCCGATTTCCAAAATCTGTTTAATTAATAGGTCAAGGTCGGTCAATGGGTCAAAAATGAATTTGTTGGTAAAGTCGGATTTAATCGGTCAAAATCGCTCAAGGTCAAAATTGTTGAATTTAAACGAAAATTTTAGAGCTTTTAAACACGTGAACGATTATGTTTATGTTTCTAGACAATTATGTTATAGCACATTACAAAGTTCTTCAACAATTGTTCATTACCGTCAATCAGCGTGGTAGGTAAATGATAAAGCACGAAGCACCTAGAACTTGCTATTTCTCCTCTCTAAACATACTACGATTTAGGTTCCAAAAAGGTTTAACTGATGATCACCTCTAGTCTGTAATCCTAAATTCCTAATGGACATTACTTAGGCACCTATATGGAACCATGTGAAGCAATAAGAGTATTAATCTGAAAAGGTTAAAATTTAAGTAACTCTGTAGTTGACACCAAGTCAAGATTAACAATTGGAGCTATGGAAGCCTGGATTAGGATACACAAGTTTATACAATAATATAATGGACAACAAAGGATACATATACCATAGCTATATATTATCATCAAAAAGGGGGATGTAGTAATCTCAATTTCGATCAAGCTTTAAGCATCGTATTAAAGTTTTCTAACTTTAAAGGTAAATTATAGTGCAAACTTAGAATACCATTCAAGAATGCATTGAAGATGAAAGTCATGCTTGCAACCCGTAACCTGCAGCAAAAAATAAATACTGTATATAACTACTTGCTAAACGAAAAAAGTTATTTATTGAAATAGTGCAGTCCCAAAATTATGTACCGTAGGCGGATCATTTTCAGAAAATGCTTCAAGGCATATGCTACACGCATCATCACAAGCATCCTGAACTCCACCTTCGACAAAAGCTGCAGCTGATATCAAATGGTCCTCACATTTAATACTGTCCTCCATTCTCGAAACGAAAACCTTCAATTATAAAGCTAGTTTAGCCTGCATTATTATTCAAATATGTAATGTAATATGTATATACACTAGATGTTATAAGTAATGAGAATCCACATGTAAATTATTTAAAATAATAATATCTTGATATTTATGATATCTTGGCATTAACAATACTTGTACAACTTTTGTTTAACATACTAGTAATTTAAAATGATTTTCCACTGCCCTAATCATAATCTGCTAACCATTAATTTTAATCAGACTTAAGGCTTAAAAAGAGATTATATGGAGTATTTTTTAAACAAAAAAAAAAAAAAAAAAAAATTTGCAAGATTTGATTTCCTGATTGCGATTATACAACTTAAGGATGATACCTATTTGACTATTTGCTGATTATACATTTGATTATTATTAGTCAAACATCAAGAGTTGAAAGTTTCAAAGAACAATAATTAACAGAGCTTCCGATTTAACTACTTGAAATAAAAGAATTCAAACGGAATGAAAATTAAATCAAAGAAATACAAAAACAAGTAACGTTCAAATTAAAACGGTAAGAAGTAATAAAATTTAATCTCGAGACAAAAAAAAAAAAAGTTACCGGAGTTGAAGTGATCGATCGATGGAGATTGTGGTGAGATAATAGATTGATGAAGCTGAAGCAATTGATAGGAATAAATAATTTTATTTTATTTTATTTTTGTTTAAAACAGGAACAAATGTTTTACTATAGATATAGAGAGAAGAGAAAGAGGGGGAAGAAGACAAATTCTAAACTACCCTTTTCAACTTTTCTTTCCGTCTTCAAGATTTCAATATTATTCCAAAAGTACGCGTTGTGTGTTTCATGCCTTTCCACATATTTATAAAACGGTAAATTTCCCACTCGATACTGCTCAGATAAACTAAACGTAATAATTATTCGGTCAAGGGGACGCCACAATTTGATATGTATAAAAGCTCAAATATTACTCATGATTAAACGCGTTTGTTTCTGATCTATAAATAACATATTTGGTTGAATTGTTCACTATTCAATATCGAATCATTCAAAGTAAAAATACTATCTTTACCATTAAACACATAAATTCTATTTAATAGAATCTCTAAAAAAAAACACATAAATTCTATTTAATAAAATCTTTAAATTTAATCAAAATTACTTATTAAACAACTATCATTGTTTAAATTATTAATAACATTAATATAGTAATTTTACATTATTCATTGTTAATTCAAAATGACAATTAATAGATTATTGTCATTCAGAACCAACTTCATTCGGAACCTTTAAATCATTCAAATATAAATCATCCAGCACTTGCCAGTGTTAACACCACCATCAGCGATTACACAAGAAACACACAACAGATCTAATGGAGACCACCTCCAACCGAAAAAATAGAAAACATAAACAAAACAAAACAGAAACCTGTAATCACCCAACCCGCCATTAATCCAATCCGAAATTGTTTTTTCTTTTATAACAATAATATTAATAACACAGCACCACAATTTATGTTTTCAAAACACTTCCAATACCCGAAAATTTTGAACATCTTTAATTTATTCAATACATAAATCCAAATGTCAAAATGGGCATAACAACCCATGGTTTACCAAGACCCGTTTAACATAATCAAAAGACACTTTCGATCCAAAGCGTTTAAATTCCAACAAAAGACCGAGCATGGTGATTGGGAATGCACTACCCAATCCTAAGTCAAATCGATAAGCAAAGTCTTCTAAAGCATCACGCGGTAATACACTAGTTCCCGTACTAATCCTTGCAGCCTCCACCTTGCGAATCTATAAAAATATAAACAACGAGAGGGTAAAACATGTTATATCCATACATATGCATAAAATGAATATGTATCACCAACACAAGTAATAAACGCATACCATGCCCACGTATAACTAAGCAAGCTATACGCTACGTATCACCATGTCAAATCTGCAGGCTTAGCTACAACACAACAATATATATGTATATATATATATACACACACACACAAAATTTTAACATGGTTAACCCCTTAACCTTAAACACACGAAGGTTGGTCGAAATCACACGCGCCATAGTGAATCCGAAACCACACGCGATTCGCCACCTTCAACTCAACTACAATGGGGGTTAGCTGAAACCACACGCGCCCTAGTGAATCCGAAACCACACGCGATTCACTACCCTAATCCATACGACAATAGGGTTGGCCAAAACCACACGGGCCCTAGTGAATCCGAAACCACACGAGATTTACTACCCTAAGCCATAACAACAACAATGGGGATGCCCAAAATCACACGCGACATTGTGAATCCGAAACCACACGCGATTCACATCCTAAATCACCTCAACAACATTAACGGGGTTGGCTTACTCACGCCAATGTGAACTCGAAAACACACGCGATTCACTACCCTAAGGGTGGTAACTCAAAACGCACAAACGTGCTTAGTGGACCTGAGACTCACGGGGTCCATTCTCCCACACACATGTAAAGTGAACCCCGAAGCATAAGGATCACTCTACCCCAACCGCACCCATCCTATGCATACATATCCATATAAACTTGGACCCTTCGATACCTCCATTGCATCCCATCAGTCTCACTTCCTTATCACACGACGTTCTATCCACACAACAAACCTCCACGATTTCTTGTCACACTCTAATTCACGACTTAGAGTACCGTCGTCAACCGACAATCTATTTGGGTCATCCGCACCACGCACATGGTGATGAAATTTCCCGCAACCTCTTCGGTAACGCAACCGACATGCGATCTCGCTTAACTCATAACTCGTTCACCATTACCATGTGAACCTTCGTTTTGACCGTCCATCAAGGATGGCCTTGACAATTTTCGCACGTCCAAGTTCTCATACACTAGAGAACTCACTCTAGAAAGCACTCAACACATGTGACGACCCGGAAATTTCTGACCAAATATAATCTTGATCTTTATATGATTTCGACACGATAAGCAAAATCTGTTAGGTTGAGTCTCAAAAATTTTGAACTGTTCAATTGACCATCGACCGTTCTCGACGATTCACGAACAACTATTTGTAAAATACATATGTATATATTAAAATAAATATATATAATTTGAAATATAATTTATGATGTAAATATTAGAAATTAATTATGTAAAAAAAATAATTATTATTTAAAACATATTTATATACAAATAAAGTATATTAAAAATAAATATTAAATAATTGTAATACTCGTTGATTATTATATTGATATTAAGCAAGTTAAATTCGAACTTATATGATTTTAAAATAAATGGTGATCCGAAAATAAGTTTTATAAATTTTAGGCTTACTAAAAATGTATTTAGGATCTAGTTATTAAATTTTAGCACTTTTTATATTTTACTCAGAATCGAGCAGGACAGTTGATGTAATTTTTTATTTAATAATTAATGATAAAATTTTATACCATAATGACTCAAATAAATAAAGATAATTACTGTAAAAATTTAGGATTTTTCTGAAGACTTTTATCCGCCACTGATTTCAAATAGTAGATGATACACAGTTCGTGAAAACTATCGGCAGATAAATTTAAAATCATAGGCTGCTGAACTGTTTTTCATCTCATATTCATCCAACGTGTTGTTATTAAATTATATTATAATTATTATTATATTAATATTAATATTATTTAGATTAGGTTTAGAATTATATATATATATATATATATATATATATATATATATATATATATATATATATATGTGTGTGTGTGTGTGTGTGTGTGTGTGTGTGTGATATGTGATACATGATACTAACACCACACAAATATCAAACCCACTTGTTTTGCTTTCTGTATCTCGATCACAATAACATCTAGCACTTTTGAATACCACCTTTACCTTATGTCTTAAAAGTCTACCACTTGTTTATATGATAACTCAGCCAGCACACCAAACCAACTCTTAATTATTTAAGCATTCATGGCCCATTTTATGATTTTTCATCTTACATTTTTCTCTTCTTTAATGTTCAGCCATGTTTTACTCAATACCGTGAATCCCTCTTAAACCACCACCTTTGATTATATTTTCATATATCAACAACAACAAACGTCAAGAACATCAATCACAATCATCATCTTGTTCGATTAACCATTCATTGTGACTTGTTATTCGAATTCAAGAACCATTCAAAAACTCATCACCATCGTATTCCTATTTCTTTCTTTCTATCGAACACCACATGACTTTCACCATCGAATCCGTTATTGTTTATGATTACGCTTTCGGCTCACCTCAAAACACCACCAATCCCCACCAACGATCACCATCTACATGATCCACCGTAACACCTTCAATCCTATCTCTCTCTAATCTTCAAATCACCACTACCCCTTGATCATCTTAAATCACAAACCCATTTCTATTCTGTTCTTCTATTTCAATCAACAATACAACCACCTTTCACTACTTTTCTTCACAATCACCACCATTCACCACACACACCACCCTCACCAATGAATCAAACCGTCACCAATGCTACCATCATACCATCGATCAACATCATTAGATTGCTACTACAACTTTGTTTCTACTCGTGAACTCACTCACGCAACCACCATAACCTTTAACCTAGATGACTATACAATCCAAAGAATCACACCCACCATCTAAGCCATGACAACGATGAAACTGTAAATGGATAAAGGGATGATACAGTTACCTGCAACAATTTCCTTTTTCACTCTTTCTTCTTTTCTCTTGAGCCATAACTGATGCATCATATATATTTCTGTTCGATGTGAAATCCACCAACACCAACAGCTTCCTCCAATATAAACCTGCTGTTGCGTTCTTCCTTCCTGTTTTGATCAGCTGGAACCAAATGAAATCACCATCACAACACCACCTTCCCTATTCTTTTTTCCTCTTCTGTTTTTTTTTGTTCTTTTGCAAACAGAAACATTACCTCATGAATGTTGATGATTAAAGAAACGTTGGATGAAATAATAATGATGAATCGAAAGTGTTAGTGGTGGTCGATGTCCACCTTTATGTTAATACCTTTAAACTAGCATTTTTTTTTATAAAAGAAAAAAAGAAAATGAGCAGACAATAGATTAGGGCTGCCCGTTTTATGTTTTCTATTTTGGGTCGAACTTTAGTTCTCTGATTGGGCTGAGATTTAGTTATCTAGTTGGGCCGACTAATCTATGGTGTTGTTGGGCCAAATGTTATGGGAATAATGGGAATAACGATGATGCTTATGATTTTAAGATTATGATTTTAAGATTATGATTTTATGTTAGGATATAATTGTTAATAAACGATGGGATCATTTGATACGTATAATGATTGATGACAAGGATGTCTTGTTAATGGAAAAAATGATGATCGATGTATGGTGATCATCAAGGGTGAAAAACAATTCGATAATGATGATAGTATTTACGTAATAACAATTAGTTGATGATGTTTGGATTAGATTAAAATGATGATATAGTTATGATGATGATTAGATTAAGATCGATGACTATGAATAAGATGTTTATGATGATGATGTTAGGATGTAATGATGAAGATGATAAAGCAGTTTGGTACATGATAAATAATTAAATAGGCGAGTTATTACAAGAAAACAATAATGGTTCATTGGTTTAGAAGGTTGCTTGTGAAGCGAGAGGTCACGAGTTAGAGCCCGGGGCAGGAGCATTATTTTTTTTGAAAGCATATTCTATTGAGGTAGTATTTTCATTATTATTATTATTATTATTATTATTATTATTATTATTATTATTATTATTATTATTATTATTATTATTATTATCATTATCATTTTCAAATATAAGTATTATTATTATTATTATCATTATTTTATTAGTATTGTAATTATTATTTTTACAAACAAAAGATATTTATATAAAAATATATATGTATTACATATATCACAAGTATACTAATATTAGATTTTAATATATTAACTAATATAATATAATATTACTTATATTAATATAGCATTTATTAATATATATATATATATATATATATATATATATATATATATATATATATATATATATATATATATATATCATATAAGTATTATATAACCTATTATAAATATTAGTATGATTATATATAATGATATTAATCTAATACATTATAAATTATAAATAAATTTAGTTGATTAAATATGATATGTGTTAATATATAATACTTGATAAAGGTTCGTGAATCCAAGGCCAACCCTGCATTGTTCAGTATCTGTGACGACCCAGAAATTTCCGACCAAATTTAAACTTTATCTTTAAATGATTTAATGTTTCCGACAAGATAAGCAAAGTCTGTAATGTTGAAATCTCAAAAACTTTGAACTGTGTTCATGTATTCATTTACCCTTCAACTGTTCCCAACAATTCACGAACGATTATGTGTAAATAGATATGCATGAATATATATATATATATATATATATATATATATATATATATATATATATATATATATATATATATATATATATATATACACACACACATGTTTGTTTAGCTCTCTAGTCGTTGATTTCAAGGCTATTGTACGTGTATGTCGCAGTTCATTAGAACTGATATAATGTTGTAATTCCGGATCATTTGATCTTTATATATATATATATATATATATATATATATATATATATATATACTACTATTTTTACCAAAAAAAAAAAAATTTATATATTTTGTTGTTGTTGTAATTAATTAATAGGTTAGTAATTATCTCTGTTTAAAAAATGAGAATTTGGGTAGTGAAACAAGTTCAAGGGGTAGTGGATTCACCTTCAGAAGTCAGAACAAGTTCAAGAGATGAAAATTAGGTAGTAGAACAAGTTCAAGAGATGAAAATTAGGTAGTAGTGAAGTCACCCAAGTCACCCTAAAAGAATTATTGCATTGAAACTACCTTTTATTTCTTGCGGAGTATTATTAATTATTATTATTATTAATATTAATTTATTATTATTCGGATCAGATTTATGTTGGCTTCGTCGAGTATAAGATATTAATTAATTAAATTCGAGGTTGGATCATAACAATTGCATTCTGAGATCGAAGAGGGACATACGACGATGATCCATGTACGATGCACTGCAATTTAGGTAAAAAGCAAGGTTGTTGAAAAACAAAGAATATGAACTGTTGTTGATCACGTAAATAAACGGCCAAGATCGTCTATTCATCCAGCCTCAAAATGCAACCACACCTCATACCCTTCAACTTTTTACTTTTATCTTTAATAAGTTGCTCAGTATAGGTAAACATGAATTTATGTTCAAGTAAATCAAATCATGTTTATAATTTTTTTGAAAACAATGTCTTCACCTTTGGGTAAGAGTATGACCGTCTACTCCTTGATAATTGAGTAATGTTGTAGTTATATTTTTACTTATCAACTTATACATTAAGTAGACTGAACTTGTAAACTTCAAGATTTATTCGCCTAGTGGTATCACCTTCAAGGCGCAACTAAGGATGGCAATGGGCATCCAGTCCAGTGGACGAACCTAAATGGATATAGATATTGATAAAAAAATTCATCCATAATTTTTTTTTTTTTTTGGCAAGAATAACCCAAACTCATATATAAACGAGACATTTTTCAAAGAAAAAGGAACTCAACAAAAGATACAAAACGAGAGGAAAAAGGCTCAAAACTAGAAATCGAGATATCAACTAAAATCTCATCCATTAATATACTATCCACGTCCCAAATTAATAATCTTATTTTGACTTTTCAAAGTCTTTATCTCTTAACTTTAACTTTACATAATTTCTTTATTGTTATATAATATTTTATTAAAGTTATATCAAATAAAAACACATATAAAACTTACTTAATATATACATATAAATTTCATAAAATATTATATAACACAAAAAAAAAATTTGTTAAAAGTCAAAGTTAAGAAACAAAAACTTTGAAAAGTCAAAACATAACTATTAATTTAGGACGTAGGAAGTACCTATGAAGACATGAAATACATATATAAATACATAAATATAGATATATACAAACACATTTACCATTAAAAATACATTTATCATTACATATACATTTTGCTTGTTACCATATGATGAATTAACTATGATATATTAGAATAAAACACGTATATCTGATTAAATTAAACACACAAGTTACACGTTTAATAGTAAATTTAATAGACTGTTTTATACCTTCGACAAAAAAACTCATTCTTGTGGATAGATTTTAATTCACATTATGTATATTTTTTGTTATATTACACTTTTGGTTTTATCACGTATTAGAAAATATTATAACATTTTTTGAATATCCATTAACCCGCTTAATCCACTGGATATGGATATGGATGAATTAAAATTAAATGGATATAGATGAACAAAAACTAAATGAATATAGATATAGATAATGCATCACCCGATACATATCCGATCCATTGTCATTCCTAGGCGCAACGCCCGAAAATGTGAACAGAAACATATCAACCCACTCAACTGTCCAAGCTCACATCCTTAGTGTAATACCAATAGGCAGTAGCAGAGCCTAATGAATAACAATGATTTAAAAGCAGAAAACATACGGAAAGGTGTTAAACAAGCAAAGGGATATAAATTTCGCAGCCCCCGGCACTCTTATATAGATCTCAAGTTGTAAGTCAAATACAAGTTTTATAGTGTACATGAAGTTATTAACAAAGGTAACTCACTGTATAGCAGAATCTGCTGGTGGTGAACCTGTTACCTGATTTTGAGTCGCAGAATTATTCACAGTTGGTGCTACAGTGTCGTTTTGGTCTTGATTAAAAGGTGAACTATTTGTATTACTGGAAACGGGTGACAAGTCTTGTTGAAGATGGTCGATCATACGTGATAATGTTGCCATGCCTGCTGCACTGCCCTCTCTAGGACCATGTTCTGTTGGAGTGTTGTTGCGGGAGAATAATCTTTCCTTCCAAGTTTTAGTGGTTTTTGTAATCGATTCTTTGTATCTATTTTGACAAAAATCATCATGAGCTATGTCCAATGAACGAGAACAATGTTGAAAATTTTCTTTTATCGATTACCTCATTGATATTGCATTAACTCGGGTTTTGAAATCGGAAAACGGTTCTGAAGGCCCCGCTCTATCTTGGTTGTTTGGGGATGATTGCATACCCGACCTAGTAAAATAAAAGTGATCATTAATCATTAATTATATATCAGATGTTGCACAATAATAAAGATAAACGACATTACTAGAAGTGTCTGAAGCCTGATCAACTTAGGAACAGAACTGGCGCAGGATAAATTTTCGCCCGTTTCTTTGTTTTAGAGATTATTAAAAAACCCGTTCTCGTTTCTGGGTTATTAAAGCAATTTTTATGTATTTCGAACACGAATTGATCATTGTTTTGTATTTATATTATTTTATATTTTTCATTTTGAGTGGGCAAAAGTTATTGAATATCATTAATCATCAATACCTTTAAAAAGGAAGTTTTTACAAGATATGAAATTTCTTGAGGGGCAGGGGCAGCTGCCTACACTGCCCCCACCCTGTGTCCACCACTCGTCTTAGGATCAAACACTCAATAATTTATAGTATTATTGCAGTTTGCCCAAACCCGTATAATAACAATAACATATATCTATATCCATATATAAACGAATTTAGGAGGTAGTAAGGATTTCTACCCGACGGGCAACTTTCGCAAATTTCAAACCCTTTGACCCGTTTCAGTTATATATATTTTTATTAAATAAATTGATCCTTTAGACAAAACTAGTTTTCGAACCCTCGCTTCGCGCCGGGGGTTCGGTTTTCAATGTATTTTATTGCGTTTAGTTTGTAAAATTATTTCGTGGCTAACGATGATGTCGTTGAAGCGCAACTCGAGTCAAACTAAAAGGTATAACCCGTGAAAGATTTAAATGTTATTTTAAATTAACAATATATGTGCATCTCCGCGTTTCGCTATGGAATTGTCGACTTTTAAAAATTTTAACGCAAAATCAACGTGTATGAAAAGTACCCCAAATATTTAGTGTTTTTTTAAAAAGCGTCCGTTTTGCGTATAGTTAGTGACATTGTGTTCCTAAAATTATTTCGAGTTTAACGATGGTGTCGGAAAAATTTAACTCGTTGCGAGCGAGAAGATATGACCCGTTGAATATTTGGGTGAAGTTTATTTAAGATTTTTTATGAAAATGGTTATTTGACACTTTACCCTCCAAATAGGGGGGTCGATTTGAATTTTTGGAAAAAGTGTGGGGGGCTTTGTTGGTGAAATGAAATTTAGTTAAAATTTTAAAAAAAAGGTGAAAAGTCGAAAATACTCCTAGTGACTATTCATAACTTTTGTCTATTAGATGTAGTTATAATATAATATAATATAATATAATATAATTATAATATAATATAATTATAATATAATATAATTATAATTATAATTATAATTAACACCACAAGGTCAAATTTGCCACCTATAATGACTTCTCTAAATTTGTGATACAAGTTGAATCGTATGGTACCTGTCAGTTGTGGGACTTTCAGGTGGACGCGCAGGAACAATGCTGGAGACCAATGGTGATGCGGGGCCCACGATAGGAGTAGTAGGTTCAACGTCATCACTTAAAGTAGGCCGAGTAGGAGAAGGTATACTTGGTTGTGTTGTAGATAAACCAATATAACGGGACCGAACATTGGCCGAGGTTCGACTTCTATGACCTTCCCTTCTAGCAATATGACGGGCCCTACCCATGGCTGCAGCAGCAGCCAAGTGTTGAATTATCCGCTCCTCAAGTTCAGCAGCAGTCGCACTAGCAGGCAGCTGCACGTGCAAACAAGATTACATCCAGAATAGGTTTACGTCAAGACAACTAGTTTTTTGTGTTCGGTAAGGTAGACACCAAACACTTTTTTTCTTCTACTTTTTGGTTTTTCTTACAATAAAGTAAAATTAAATTCTGAAAACTATAATTTCGATTTAAAAGGTTTTATGCAGTATAAATATGATTTCAGCAAGGTTGCAAAAATCGCTACTCGGAGAGTACTCGCCAACTCGGGAGGTACTCGGATGTTGACCAAGTTTGACTTTGACCAACTTTGACCGACTTTGACCCAGTTTTGACCAAATTTTGACTGATTTTCCGAATAATCCCGAGTTTTGGACCGATATTCCGAGTAATCTAGAGTTTTGACCAAGTACTCAACGAGTAATTCCAAGTTCTGCAACACTGGATTTCGGTATCAAAAGTTGTTACAACATTCAATTTAGATATAACATTTTCTTTCTAGCTACTCTATTTCACGTAACCCATTAGATCCATTAGAAATTCAAAGAACCAACTAAACCGATTCATTTATGAAATCACCTCCTCTAAAGTTTACTCTTACGTTTTCTAGAGAAAAAATAATGACAAGAGCTTGAAAAGATGAGATAGATGTATACATGCTGTAACTCAAAATCGCCAAAGGTCGGATGATGAAATATAGTAGTAGTATTTATAGACGGGTTATTTGCAATATTTCTTTCCTGCTCTATTGCATCAAGCAACTCCTGACTGTCAATTAGTAAAGATATCATGATGTAAGAATCATTAACATTATCAGGAAAAAACACGAAAAAAGAAAAGGGCCCTCCAACTACCCAACTCCGAAAAACCAAAATCCAAGAAAATCAGATCAAGGACCAGATTGTATATCGCTGGTTCAATAAATGAGCCAAAGTCAACCTTTAGGACTGGCGATTATATTCTGATTTCTTTAATGATGTAATCATTTCACAAATATATAAAAAGAAGCTTTTAATATGAAAAATGTAACCTGCTTGGGTCCTTGAGGTTTATAGACTGCCAACACATTGGGCATTGAGAGCTCCTTTGACACCTACAAAAGAGTTGCAAAAATGTTTTAACTGAATGTTGGTGATGCTCGACGTTAGGAGTGCAAATTTCAACATGTTTACGTAAAAACAGGGGATTAATTAAAATCTGTGGGCTCAAGTGTGTTTAAAGTAGTAGATGTCATAATAAAGTGATTATCCATCCTACACATTTGATCAATTTAAATGAGATGGTAGTTCATATAGGGATTATTAATCATTGTTCAAAATGCTAGAAAAGAAAGCAAACAATGTTAGCAGGTCAAGCCGAACCAACTTGTTTTAACTGGCTCAAACAAAACCTGTTTGACCCAATCCTGTTAACAGATGTGCATAATTTTGATTCTCATTACTTGACAGATCCGGAGTCCACAACATCATAATTGCTCTACAAAGTTAGTATCTAATTAAAAGATAGTAAAAATTAGTTCAAGCAGCCAAGAAAACAAGTTTAGATAGACATCTAAAGCAAACCTCATATCTAACCATATAAGTAGTGCTAAAACACAAGAATTGCCTTACCTAACTTTTGCTTCTCACACCTTAAACCTTTAAGTACTCTTAATGCTAGATTGCACGACTAGTACTTAACCTCTAATCTATTATACTTATTTGAATGATTATCTCACCCACCTGGTAATGGGCTCCAAACTATTATACGCAACATAATGCTCAGCCGTATATATTCATCGCTGTGCCTGTAACAGCATGTAACCATTGTCCAAGGGACTTGCAACCTAAAGAGCAAATTAAACTTTGTGGAAAATTAATTTTGATAACTGATGAAACTTTCAATAATTCGTCTTACTAGTTTTTTTGTTTTGTTTTTGAACTGGGTGTTGGAAACGTGATTCTGTTGTCTTTGAGTGGGTTTCAATTTGTGAGTCTCAATAGACATCAACTCTTCTCTCCAACCTCTTAAAATGCAGATAATTAAAGTCTTAATTTAAGTAGAAGTATACAGTATAATTTGCAGAAACAAATCCTCTGCTTTCACGACCATGTCATATATTCCTATTTTGAAGTATGAGTTCTCATTATCTATTGAAGCCATGAAAGATATGACATTTCACTGTGTCATTCCATTAATTCTACCAACTCTGAAACTTAAGAGTTCATTCCATTAATACTAAAGCTTCCATTCCTCAAGAGAATGCTTTCGGTAGGACTTCCCTTCTTCAAGTCCTAACATATAGGCTGAGCCCCATGAGCCATAATCATCCTCTACACCAACTACATTATGTTTCTGAAATTTTAGTATTGGTGATCACAGTCTACGTGTTCTATGCATCACGAATCTGTATAATAAGTTGAATTGATACAACTAATAGTATAACAACCTATTTGTAATACCAAAAATGAACTATTTTCCATTACGACTATCATCAAACTTATTGCAAGCATCATAACTCATGTATTAAACAACTTGTATCTTATCTCATATATTGTATCACTTGTATATTTTGTTCAGACTTTCATATAAAAGATGTTCCACAAAACATGTCATCCAAATTCCACTCGTATGATACTCACAAGGTTAAAACATCTAGCGCTGAATTTGTATTAATGTTGCAAAGCCCATTACAGATTTCTTCAACAATCGTTTATTACCACCAATCAATGTAGTAGGTCAATGATAGAGCATGAACTATTTTTCATATCTAAAGAATAACAAACATATTCACTGTTACAAAAAATGCCTAATCACTCCCTGATTACTCCTTTTAAAGAACATGACGATCCGATTTCCAAAATCTGTTTAATTAATAGGTCAAGGTCGGTCAATGGGTCAAAAATGAATTTGTTGGTAAAGTCGGATTTAATCGGTCAAAATCGCTCAAGGTCAAAATTGTTGAATTTAAACGAAAATTTTAGAGCTTTTAAACACGTGAACGATTATGTTTATGTTTCTAGACAATTATGTTATAGCACATTACAAAGTTCTTCAACAATTGTTCATTACCGTCAATCAGCGTGGTAGGTAAATGATAAAGCACGAAGCACCTAGAACTTGCTATTTCTCCTCTCTAAACATACTACGATTTAGGTTCCAAAAAGGTTTAACTGATGATCACCTCTAGTCTGTAATCCTAAATTCCTAATGGACATTACTTAGGCACCTATATGGAACCATGTGAAGCAATAAGAGTATTAATCTGAAAAGGTTAAAATTTAAGTAACTCTGTAGTTGACACCAAGTCAAGATTAACAATTGGAGCTATGGAAGCCTGGATTAGGATACACAAGTTTATACAATAATATAATGGACAACAAAGGATACATATACCATAGCTATATATTATCATCAAAAAGGGGGATGTAGTAATCTCAATTTCGATCAAGCTTTAAGCATCGTATTAAAGTTTTCTAACTTTAAAGGTAAATTATAGTGCAAACTTAGAATACCATTCAAGAATGCATTGAAGATGAAAGTCATGCTTGCAACCCGTAACCTGCAGCAAAAAATAAATACTGTATATAACTACTTGCTAAACGAAAAAAGTTATTTATTGAAATAGTGCAGTCCCAAAATTATGTACCGTAGGCGGATCATTTTCAGAAAATGCTTCAAGGCATATGCTACACGCATCATCACAAGCATCCTGAACTCCACCTTCGACAAAAGCTGCAGCTGATATCAAATGGTCCTCACATTTAATACTGTCCTCCATTCTCGAAACGAAAACCTTCAATTATAAAGCTAGTTTAGCCTGCATTATTATTCAAATATGTAATGTAATATGTATATACACTAGATGTTATAAGTAATGAGAATCCACATGTAAATTATTTAAAATAATAATATCTTGATATTTATGATATCTTGGCATTAACAATACTTGTACAACTTTTGTTTAACATACTAGTAATTTAAAATGATTTTCCACTGCCCTAATCATAATCTGCTAACCATTAATTTTAATCAGACTTAAGGCTTAAAAAGAGATTATATGGAGTATTTTTTAAACAAAAAAAAAAAAAAAAAAAAAAAAAATTTGCAAGATTTGATTTCCTGATTGCGATTATACAACTTAAGGATGATACCTATTTGACTATTTGCTGATTATACATTTGATTATTATTAGTCAAACATCAAGAGTTGAAAGTTTCAAAGAACAATAATTAACAGAGCTTCCGATTTAACTACTTGAAATAAAAGAATTCAAACGGAATGAAAATTAAATCAAAGAAATACAAAAACAAGTAACGTTCAAATTAAAACGGTAAGAAGTAATAAAATTTAATCTCGAGACAAAAAAAAAAAAAAGTTACCGGAGTTGAAGTGATCGATCGATGGAGATTGTGGTGAGATAATCGATTGATGAAGCCGAAGCAATTGATAGGAATAAATAATTTTATTTTATTTTATTTTTGTTTAAAACAGGAACAAATGTTTTACTATAGATATAGAGAGAAGAGAAAGAGGGGGAAGAAGACAAATTCTAAACTACCCTTTTCAACTTTTCTTTCCGTCTTCAAGATTTCAATATTATTCCAAAAGTACGCGTTGTGTGTTTCATGCCTTTCCACATATTTATAAAACGGTAAATTTCCCACTCGATACTGCTCAGATAAACTAAACGTAATAATTATTCGGTCAAGGGGACGCCACAATTTGATATGTATAAAAGCTCAAATATTACTCATGATTAAACGCGTTTGTTTCTGATCTATAAATAACATATTTGGTTGAATTGTTCACTATTCAATATCGAATCATTCAAAGTAAAAATACTATCTTTACCATTAAACACATAAATTCTATTTAATAGAATCTCTAAAAAAAAAACACATAAATTCTATTTAATAAAATCTTTAAATTTAATCAAAATTACTTATTAAACAACTATCATTGTTTAAATTATTAATAACATTAATATAGTAATTTTACATTATTCATTGTTAATTCAAAATGACAATTAATAGATTATTGTCATTCAGAACCAACTTCATTCGGAACCTTTAAATCATTCAAATATAAATCATCCAGCACTTGCCAGTGTTAACACCACCATCAGCGATTACACAAGAAACACACAACAGATCTAATGGAGACCACCTCCAACCGAAAAAATAGAAAACATAAACAAAACAAAACAGAAACCTGTAATCACCCAACCCGCCATTAATCCAATCCGAAATTGTTTTTTCTTTTATAACAATAATATTAATAACACAGCACCATAATTTATGTTTTCAAAACACTTCCAATACCCGAAAATTTTGAACATCTTTAATTTATTCAATACATAAATCCAAATGTCAAAATGGGCATAACAACCCATGGTTTACCAAGACCCGTTTAACATAATCAAAAGACACTTTCGATCCAAAGCGTTTAAATTCCAACAAAAGACCGAGCATGGTGATTGGGAATGCACTACCCAATCCTAAGTCAAATCGATAAGCAAAGTCTTCTAAAGCATCACGCGGTAATACACTAGTTCCCGTACTAATCCTTGCAGCCTCCACCTTGCGAATCTATAAAAATATAAACAACGAGAGGGTAAAACATGTTATATCCATACATATGCATAAAATGAATATGTATCACCAACACAAGTAATAAACGCATACCATGCCCACGTATAACTAAGCAAGCTATACGCTACGTATCACCATGTCAAATCTGCAGGCTTAGCTACAACACAACAATATATATGTATATATATATATACACACACACACACACAAAATTTTAACATGGTTAACCCCTTAACCTTAAACACACGAAGGTTGGTCGAAATCACACGCGCCATAGTGAATCCGAAACCACACGCGATTCGCCACCTTCAACTCAACTACAATGGGGGTTAGCTGAAACCACACGCGCCCTAGTGAATCCGAAACCACACGCGATTCACTACCCTAATCCATACGACAATAGGGTTGGCCAAAACCACACGGGCCCTAGTGAATCCGAAACCACACGAGATTTACTACCCTAAGCCATAACAACAACAATGGGGATGCCCAAAATCACACGCGACATTGTGAATCCGAAACCACACGCGATTCACATCCTAAATCACCTCAACAACATTAACGGGGTTGGCTTACTCACGCCAATGTGAACTCGAAAACACACGCGATTCACTACCCTAAGGGTGGTAACTCAAAACGCACAAACGTGCTTAGTGGACCTGAGACTCACGGGGTCCATTCTCCCACACACATGTAAAGTGAACCCCGAAGCATAAGGATCACTCTACCCCAACCGCACCCATCCTATGCATACATATCCATATAAACTTGGACCCTTCGATACCTCCATTGCATCCCATCAGTCTCACTTCCTTATCACACGACGTTCTATCCACACAACAAACCTCCACGATTTCTTGTCACACTCTAATTCACGACTTAGAGTACCGTCGTCAACCGACAATCTATTTGGGTCATCCGCACCACGCACATGGTGATGAAATTTCCCGCAACCTCTTCGGTAACGCAACCGACATGCGATCTCGCTTAACTCATAACTCGTTCACCATTACCATGTGAACCTTCGTTTTGACCGTCCATCAAGGATGGCCTTGACAATTTTCGCACGTCCAAGTTCTCATACACTAGAGAACTCACTCTAGAACGCACTCAACACATGTGACGACCCGGAAATTTCTGACCAAATATAATCTTGATCTTTATATGATTTCGACACGATAAGCAAAATCTGTTAGGTTGAGTCTCAAAAATTTTGAACTGTTCAATTGACCATCGACCGTTCTCGACGATTCACGAACAACTATTTGTAAAATACATATGTATATATTAAAATAAATATATATAATTTGAAATATAATTTATGATGTAAATATTAGAAATTAATTATGTAAAAAAAATAATTATTATTTAAAACATATTTATATACAAATAAAGTATATTAAAAATAAATATTAAATAATTGTAATACTCGTTGATTATTATATTGATATTAAGTGATGAGGATCAAAGGATCCGTTGGAAGACAAACGCTCTTCGCAACAAACGATTAAAACACAAAAATGAATTAATCGGTAAAATTACTCACGTACAGAACCATACGTAAACAAGGAGTATCAAACTCAATATAGTTTATTGATTAAAAGATAGATCATCCCCCAATATATACATACGGACGATATATATAATAAAAAGAAATATCGGATGGCTAGGAAACGTATTTGACAAGGACTCTAATTAACCTCCTACACCAACTCTAATTTAAGTAAATAAATAATTTAAATTAATAGATAATTAGATAATCTTAATAGAAACTAAACTAAATAAGATAGAGTTATAAACGGATCTTCTTATTGTTCCAACGCCAAACCGACGTTGACTTCGTCAATCGTCAACCTGGGTCCACGTCATTATTTTAGTACCACATCAGTCCTCCCCACCTGAAAAGAACTCGCCCTCGAGTTCCAACTCGAATAAGACAATATACCCAGATCAAAGATAAACCAATCATTGACAATTTGGTGAAAAGTGCAACTCAAATAAAATGATATGCCCGGGTCAAATGCAAACGCACCAATGATAAATTCATCATTGTCATTCCAAATAAGTTTGCGACGATCTCTTTCAAAATTATTATGCTCTAAAACCCTTTTACCCTTCTCGAAAAGAACTCGACCTCGAGTTCCAACTCAAACAAGACGATATCCCAATTTTATCCTCTAAAACCCTTTGACCCTTCTCCCCTTCTTGAAAAGAACTCGACCTCGAGTTCTCAATGCCCGGTTTAAACACGAACAAATCGCCTTTATTAATCCTCTTGCTTGCATCCATGGAGTTATTCATATAAAAATATGATATTTTCTTGTCTCCATCATCTTTTGAAACTGCTACAACCTCACCTTTATCAAGAATACCTTCAGAAGCCGCGACTACTTTAGATAGTGGTAAATTCTCCTCTTTTAAACCAGAACCTAACAAGTCAGAATCTTGTGTTGCGGATTCTTTACTTTCTTCAACACTAACAACAGCTATATCATTCTGCATCCCTTCTAAAACAATTTCTTTTTCAGGATTCAAGGACACATTTTCTTCTTCAACCTGACTCTCCTCAGCTATTTTATCACGCTTCTCTATATGATCTGATTCTGATTTTTTCAACTTTGCTATTAAACTTTTCATCGAATCAAAAAATTCATCTGTATCGAGATTCTCCTTAACAGGTTGACTCTTCTGGTAGAGTTGTGGCTGATAGTATGGATCATAGTAGGGCAGTGGTGGATAGTAGGGTTGATGGTAGGATTGTGGTTCATAGTAAATGGGGCATCGGTGGTATTGTGGGAGTTCATATTGATAGTATTGTTGTGATTCGACTGAAGCATCATAAGTAGCTCTTCGGGTTTCTTCTTCAAGCCATCGTTGTTTTGCACGCTCGTTGGATTTATTAACTATATCCAACGTGTTCTTGAGTCTTTTGAGGGCGATAGCGAGATCGCGACTTTGATTACCATTATCGTCGGCCATTAAAACAAGAAAAGAAAAAAAAATCGTGTTTTTTTTCCGGATGAACAGTAACCCCGCGGATGAACAGTGATTTCTGACGGATGAACAGTAATCTGACGGATGAACAGCTGCGATGAACAGTAATTTTTTTTTTTTTTTTTTTTTTTTTTTTTTTTTGAGATAGGATATCAAAACCCAAACGTGGGAGAGACCCAAGTAATCGAATTAAGATATGTGGGATAAACTATCAAAATCCAAACGTGGGAGAGACCCAACTAATTGGAATGATGATAGGGTGGATCGATTGCTCTGATACCAATTGATGAGGATCAAAGGATCCGTTGGAAGACAAACGCTCTTCGCAACAAACGATTAAAACACAAAAATGAATTAATCGGTAAAATTACTCACGTACAGAACCATACGTAAACAAGGAGTATCAAACTCAATATAGTTTATTGATTAAAAGATAGATCATCCCCCAATATATACATACGGACGATATATATAATAAAAAGAAATATCGGATGGCTAGGAAACGTATTTGACAAGGACTCTAATTAACCTCCTACACCAACTCTAATTTAAGTAAATAAATAATTTAAATTAATAGATAATTAGATAATCTTAATAGAAACTAAACTAAATAAGATAGAGTTATAAACGGATCTTCTTATTGTTCCAACGCCAAACCGACGTTGACTTCGTCAATCGTCAACCTGGGTCCACGTCATTATTTTAGTACCACATCAGTAAGCAAGTTAAATTCGAACTTATATGATTTTAAAATAAATGGTGATCCGAAAATAAGTTTTATAAATTTTAGGCTTACTAAAAATGTATTTAGGATCTAGTTATTAAATTTTAGCACTTTTTATATTTTACTCAGAATCGAGCAGGACAGTTGATGTAATTTTTTATTTAATAATTAATGATAAAATTTTATACCATAATGACTCAAATAAATAAAGATAATTACTGTAAAAATTTAGGATTTTTCTGAAGACTTTTATCCGCCACTGATTTCAAATAGTAGATGATACACAGTTCGTGAAAACTATCGGCAGATAAATTTAAAATCATAGGCTGCTGAACTGTTTTTCATCTCATATTCATCCAACGTGTTGTTATTAAATTATATTATAATTATTATTATATTAATATTAATATTATTTAGATTAGGTTTAGAATTATATATATATATATATATATATATATATATATATATATATATATATATATATATATATATATATATATATATATGTGTGTGTGTGTGTGTGTGTGTGTGTGTGTGTGTGTGTGATATGTGATACATGATACTAACACCACACAAATATCAAACCCACTTGTTTTGCTTTCTGTATCTCGATCACAATAACATCTAGCACTTTTGAATACCACCTTTACCTTATGTCTTAAAAGTCTACCACTTGTTTATATGATAACTCAGCCAGCACACCAAACCAACTCTTAATTATTTAAGCATTCATGGCCCATTTTATGATTTTTCATCTTACATTTTTCTCTTCTTTAATGTTCAGCCATGTTTTACTCAATACCGTGAATCCCTCTTAAACCACCACCTTTGATTATATTTTCATATATCAACAACAACAAACGTCAAGAACATCAATCACAATCATCATCTTGTTCGATTAACCATTCATTGTGACTTGTTATTCGAATTCAAGAACCATTCAAAAACTCATCACCATCGTATTCCTATTTCTTTCTTTCTATCGAACACCACATGACTTTCACCATCGAATCCGTTATTGTTTATGATTACGCTTTCGGCTCACCTCAAAACACCACCAATCCCCACCAACGATCACCATCTACATGATCCACCGTAACACCTTCAATCCTATCTCTCTCTAATCTTCAAATCACCACTACCCCTTGATCATCTTAAATCACAAACCCATTTCTATTCTGTTCTTCTATTTCAATCAACAATACAACCACCTTTCACTACTTTTCTTCACAATCACCACCATTCACCACACACACCACCCTCACCAATGAATCAAACCGTCACCAATGCTACCATCATACCATCGATCAACATCATTAGATTGCTACTACAACTTTGTTTCTACTCGTGAACTCACTCACGCAACCACCATAACCTTTAACCTAGATGACTATACAATCCAAAGAATCACACCCACCATCTAAGCCATGACAACGATGAAACTGTAAATGGATAAAGGGATGATACAGTTACCTGCAACAATTTCCTTTTTCACTCTTTCTTCTTTTCTCTTGAGCCATAACTGATGCATCATATATATTTCTGTTCGATGTGAAATCCACCAACACCAACAGCTTCCTCCAATATAAACCTGCTGTTGCGTTCTTCCTTCCTGTTTTGATCAGCTGGAACCAAATGAAATCACCATCACAACACCACCTTCCCTATTCTTTTTTCCTCTTCTGTTTTTTTTTGTTCTTTTGCAAACAGAAACATTACCTCATGAATGTTGATGATTAAAGAAACGTTGGATGAAATAATAATGATGAATCGAAAGTGTTAGTGGTGGTCGATGTCCACCTTTATGTTAATACCTTTAAACTAGCATTTTTTTTTATAAAAGAAAAAAAGAAAATGAGCAGACAATAGATTAGGGCTGCCCGTTTTATGTTTTCTATTTTGGGTCGAACTTTAGTTCTCTGATTGGGCTGAGATTTAGTTATCTAGTTGGGCCGACTAATCTATGGTGTTGTTGGGCCAAATGTTATGGGAATAATGGGAATAACGATGATGCTTATGATTTTAAGATTATGATTTTAAGATTATGATTTTATGTTAGGATATAATTGTTAATAAACGATGGGATCATTTGATACGTATAATGATTGATGACAAGGATGTCTTGTTAATGGAAAAAATGATGATCGATGTATGGTGATCATCAAGGGTGAAAAACAATTCGATAATGATGATAGTATTTACGTAATAACAATTAGTTGATGATGTTTGGATTAGATTAAAATGATGATATAGTTATGATGATGATTAGATTAAGATCGATGACTATGAATAAGATGTTTATGATGATGATGTTAGGATGTAATGATGAAGATGATAAAGCAGTTTGGTACATGATAAATAATTAAATAGGCGAGTTATTACAAGAAAACAATAATGGTTCATTGGTTTAGAAGGTTGCTTGTGAAGCGAGAGGTCACGAGTTAGAGCCCGGGGCAGGAGCATTATTTTTTTTGAAAGCATATTCTATTGAGGTAGTATTTTCATTATTATTATTATTATTATTATTATTATTATTATTATTATTATTATTATTATTATTATTATTATTATTATTATTATTATTATTATTATCATTATCATTTTCAAATATAAGTATTATTATTATTATTATCATTATTTTATTAGTATTGTAATTATTATTTTTACAAACAAAAGATATTTATATAAAAATATATATGTATTACATATATCACAAGTATACTAATATTAGATTTTAATATATTAACTAATATAATATAATATTACTTATATTAATATAGCATTTATTAATATATATATATATATATATATATATATATATATATATATATATATATATATATATATATATATATATATATCATATAAGTATTATATAACCTATTATAAATATTAGTATGATTATATATAATGATATTAATCTAATACATTATAAATTATAAATAAATTTAGTTGATTAAATATGATATGTGTTAATATATAATACTTGATAAAGGTTCGTGAATCCAAGGCCAACCCTGCATTGTTCAGTATCTGTGACGACCCAGAAATTTCCGACCAAATTTAAACTTTATCTTTAAATGATTTAATGTTTCCGACAAGATAAGCAAAGTCTGTAATGTTGAAATCTCAAAAACTTTGAACTGTGTTCATGTATTCATTTACCCTTCAACTGTTCCCAACAATTCACGAACGATTATGTGTAAATAGATATGCATGAATATATATATATATATATATATATATATATATATATATATATATATATATATATACACACACACACATGTTTGTTTAGCTCTCTAGTGGTTGATTTCAAGGCTATTGTACGTGTATGTCGCAGTTCATTAGAACTGATATAATGTTGTAATTCCGGATCATTTGATCTTTATATATATATATATATATATATATATATATATATATATATATATATATATATATATATATATATATATATATATATATATATAATATACTACTATTTTTACCAAAAAAAAAAAAAAATTATATATTTTGTTGTTGTTGTAATTAATTAATAGGTTAGTAATTATCTCTGTTTAAAAAATGAGAATTTGGGTAGTGAAACAAGTTCAAGGGGTAGTGGATTCACCTTCAGAAGTCAGAACAAGTTCAAGAGATGAAAATTAGGTAGTAGAACAAGTTCAAGAGATGAAAATTAGGTAGTAGTGAAGTCACCCAAGTCACCCTAAAAGAATTATTGCATTGAAACTACCTTTTATTTCTTGCGGAGTATTATTAATTATTATTATTATTAATATTAATTTATTATTATTCGGATCAGATTTATGTTGGCTTCGTCGAGTATAAGATATTAATTAATTAAATTCGAGGTTGGATCATAACAATTGCATTCTGAGATCGAAGAGGGACATACGACGATGATCCATGTACGATGCACTGCAATTTAGGTAAAAAGCAAGGTTGTTGAAAAACAAAGAATATGAACTGTTGTTGATCACGTAAATAAACGGCCAAGATCGTCTATTCATCCAGCCTCAAAATGCAACCACACCTCATACCCTTAAACTTTTTACTTTTATCTTTAATAAGTTGCTCAGTATAGGTAAACATGAATTTATGTTCAAGTAAATCAAATCATGTTTATAATTTTTTTGAAAACAATGTCTTCACCTTTGGGTAAGAGTATGACCGTCTACTCCTTGATAATTGAGTAATGTTGTAGTTATATTTTTACTTATCAACTTATACATTAAGTAGACTGAACTTGTAAACTTCAAGATTTATTCGCCTAGTGGTATCACCTTCAAGGCGCAACTAAGGATGGCAATGGGCATCCAGTCCAGTGGACGAACCTAAATGGATATAGATATTGATAAAAAAATTCATCCATAATTTTTTTTTTTTTTTTTTGGCAAGAATAACCCAAACTCATATATAAACGAGACATTTTTCAAAGAAAAAGGAACTCAACAAAAGATACAAAACGAGAGGAAAAAGGCTCAAAACTAGAAATCGAGATATCAACTAAAATCTCATCCATTAATATACTATCCACGTCCCAAATTAATAATCTTATTTTGACTTTTCAAAGTCTTTATCTCTTAACTTTAACTTTACATAATTTCTTTATTGTTATATAATATTTTATTAAAGTTATATCAAATAAAAACACATATAAAACTTACTTAATATATACATATAAATTTCATAAAATATTATATAACACAAAAAAAAAATTTGTTAAAAGTCAAAGTTAAGAAACAAAAACTTTGAAAAGTCAAAACATAACTATTAATTTAGGACGTAGGAAGTACCTATGAAGACATGAAATACATATATAAATACATAAATATAGATATATACAAACACATTTACCATTAAAAATACATTTATCATTACATATACATTTTGCTTGTTACCATATGATGAATTAACTATGATATATTAGAATAAAACACGTATATCTGATTAAATTAAACACACAAGTTACACGTTTAATAGTAAATTTAATAGACTGTTTTATACCTTCGACAAAAAAACTCATTCTTGTGGATAGATTTTAATTCACATTATGTATATTTTTTGTTATATTACACTTTTGGTTTTATCACGTATTAGAAAATATTATAACATTTTTTGAATATCCATTAACCCGCTTAATCCACTGGATATGGATATGGATGAATTAAAATTAAATGGATATAGATGAACAAAAACTAAATGAATATAGATATAGATAATGCATCACCCGATACATATCCGATCCATTGTCATTCCTAGGCGCAACGCCCGAAAATGTGAACAGAAACATATCAACCCACTCAACTGTCCAAGCTCACATCCTTAGTGTAATACCAATAGGCAGTAGCAGAGCCTAATGAATAACAATGATTTAAAAGCAGAAAACATACGGAAAGGTGTTAAACAAGCAAAGGGATATAAATTTCGCAGCCCCCGGCACTCTTATATAGATCTCAAGTTGTAAGTCAAATACAAGTTTTATAGTGTACATGAAGTTATTAACAAAGGTAACTCACTGTATAGCAGAATCTGCTGGTGGTGAACCTGTTACCTGATTTTGAGTCGCAGAATTATTCACAGTTGGTGCTACAGTGTCGTTTTGGTCTTGATTAAAAGGTGAACTATTTGTATTACTGGAAACGGGTGACAAGTCTTGTTGAAGATGGTCGATCATACGTGATAATGTTGCCATGCCTGCTGCACTGCCCTCTCTAGGACCATGTTCTGTTGGAGTGTTGTTGCGGGAGAATAATCTTTCCTTCCAAGTTTTAGTGGTTTTTGTAATCGATTCTTTGTATCTATTTTGACAAAAATCATCATGAGCTATGTCCAATGAACGAGAACAATGTTGAAAATTTTCTTTTATCGATTACCTCATTGATATTGCATTAACTCGGGTTTTGAAATCGGAAAACGGTTCTGAAGGCCCCGCTCTATCTTGGTTGTTTGGGGATGATTGCATACCCGACCTAGTAAAATAAAAGTGATCATTAATCATTAATTATATATCAGATGTTGCACAATAATAAAGATAAACGACATTACTAGAAGTGTCTGAAGCCTGATCAACTTAGGAACAGAACTGGCGCAGGATAAATTTTCGCCCGTTTCTTTGTTTTAGAGATTATTAAAAAACCCGTTCTCGTTTCTGGGTTATTAAAGCAATTTTTATGTATTTCGAACACGAATTGATCATTGTTTTGTATTTATATTATTTTATATTTTTCATTTTGAGTGGGCAAAAGTTATTGAATATCATTAATCATCAATACCTTTAAAAAGGAAGTTTTTACAAGATATGAAATTTCTTGAGGGGCAGGGGCAGCTGCCTACACTGCCCCCACCCTGTGTCCACCACTCGTCTTAGGATCAAACACTCAATAATTTATAGTATTATTGCAGTTTGCCCAAACCCGTATAATAACAATAACATATATCTATATCCATATATAAACGAATTTAGGAGGTAGTAAGGATTTCTACCCGACGGGCAACTTTCACAAATTTCAAACCCTTTGACCCGTTTCAGTTATATATATTTTTATTAAATAAATTGATCCTTTAGACAAAACTAGTTTTCGAACCCTCGCTTCGCGCCGGGGGTTCGGTTTTCAATGTATTTTATTGCGTTTAGTTTGTAAAATTATTTCGTGGCTAACGATGATGTCGTTGAAGCGCAACTCGAGTCAAACTAAAAGGTATAACCCGTGAAAGATTTAAATGTTATTTTAAATTAACAATATATGTGCATCTCCGCGTTTCGCTATGGAATTGTCGACTTTTAAAAATTTTAACGCAAAATCAACGTGTATGAAAAGTACCCCAAATATTTAGTGTTTTTTTAAAAAGCGTCCGTTTTGCGTATAGTTAGTGACATTGTGTTCCTAAAATTATTTCGAGTTTAACGATGGTGTCGGAAAAATTTAACTCGTTGCGAGCGAGAAGATATGACCCGTTGAATATTTGGGTGAAGTTTATTTAAGATTTTTTATGAAAATGGTTATTTGACACTTTACCCTCCAAATAGGGGGGTCGATTTGAATTTTTGGAAAAAGTGTGGGGGGCTTTGTTGGTGAAATGAAATTTAGTTAAAATTTTAAAAAAAAGGTGAAAAGTCGAAAATACTCCTAGTGACTATTCATAACTTTTGTCTATTAGATGTAGTTATAATATAATATAATATAATATAATATAATATAATATAATTATAATATAATATAATTATAATATAATATAATTATAATTATAATTATAATTAACACCACAAGGTCAAATTTGCCACCTATAATGACTTCTCTAAATTTGTGATACAAGTTGAATCGTATGGTACCTGTCAGTTGTGGGACTTTCAGGTGGACGCGCAGGAACAATGCTGGAGACCAATGGTGATGCGGGGCCCACGATAGGAGTAGTAGGTTCAACGTCATCACTTAAAGTAGGCCGAGTAGGAGAAGGTATACTTGGTTGTGTTGTAGATAAACCAATATAACGGGACCGAACATTGGCCGAGGTTCGACTTCTATGACCTTCCCTTCTAGCAATATGACGGGCCCTACCCATGGCTGCAGCAGCAGCCAAGTGTTGAATTATCCGCTCCTCAAGTTCAGCAGCAGTCGCACTAGCAGGCAGCTGCACGTGCAAACAAGATTACATCCAGAATAGGTTTACGTCAAGACAACTAGTTTTTTGTGTTCGGTAAGGTAGACACCAAACACTTTTTTTCTTCTACTTTTTGGTTTTTCTTACAATAAAGTAAAATTAAATTCTGAAAACTATAATTTCGATTTAAAAGGTTTTATGCAGTATAAATATGATTTCAGCAAGGTTGCAAAAATCGCTACTCGGAGAGTACTCGCCAACTCGGGAGGTACTCGGATGTTGACCAAGTTTGACTTTGACCAACTTTGACCGACTTTGACCCAGTTTTGACCAAATTTTGACTGATTTTCCGAATAATCCCGAGTTTTGGACCGATATTCCGAGTAATCTAGAGTTTTGACCAAGTACTCAACGAGTAATTCCAAGTTCTGCAACACTGGATTTCGGTATCAAAAGTTGTTACAACATTCAATTTAGATATAACATTTTCTTTCTAGCTACTCTATTTCACGTAACCCATTAGATCCATTAGAAATTCAAAGAACCAACTAAACCGATTCATTTATGAAATCACCTCCTCTAAAGTTTACTCTTACGTTTTCTAGAGAAAAAATAATGACAAGAGCTTGAAAAGATGAGATAGATGTATACATGCTGTAACTCGAAATCGCCAAAGGTCGGATGATGAAATATAGTAGTAGTATTTATAGACGGGTTATTTGCAATATTTCTTTCCTGCTCTATTGCATCAAGCAACTCCTGACTGTCAATTAGTAAAGATATCATGATGTAAGAATCATTAACATTATCAGGAAAAAACACGAAAAAAGAAAAGGGCCCTCCAACTACCCAACTCCGAAAAACCAAAATCCAAGAAAATCAGATCAAGGACCAGATTGTATATCGCTGGTTCAATAAATGAGCCAAAGTCAACCTTTAGGACTGGCGATTATATTCTGATTTCTTTAATGATGTAATCATTTCACAAATATATAAAAAGAAGCTTTTAATATGAAAAATGTAACCTGCTTGGGTCCTTGAGGTTTATAGACTGCCAACACATTGGGCATTGAGAGCTCCTTTGACACCTACAAAAGAGTTGCAAAAATGTTTTAACTGAATGTTGGTGATGCTCGACGTTAGGAGTGCAAATTTCAACATGTTTACGTAAAAACAGGGGATTAATTAAAATCTGTGGGCTCAAGTGTGTTTAAAGTAGTAGATGTCATAATAAAGTGATTATCCATCCTACACATTTGATCAATTTAAATGAGATGGTAGTTCATATAGGGATTATTAATCATTGTTCAAAATGCTAGAAAAGAAAGCAAACAATGTTAGCAGGTCAAGCCGAACCAACTTGTTTTAACTGGCTCAAACAAAACCTGTTTGACCCAACCCTGTTAACAGATGTGCATAATTTTGATTCTCATTACTTGACAGATCCGGAGTCCACAACATCATAATTGCTCTACAAAGTTAGTATCTAATTAAAAGATAGTAAAAATTAGTTCAAGCAGCCAAGAAAACAAGTTTAGATAGACATCTAAAGCAAACCTCATATCTAACCATATAAGTAGTGCTAAAACACAAGAATTGCCTTACCTAACTTTTGCTTCTCACACCTTAAACCTTTAAGTACTCTTAATGCTAGATTGCACGACTAGTACTTAACCTCTAATCTATTATACTTATTTGAATGATTATCTCACCCACCTGGTAATGGGCTCCAAACTATTATACGCAACACAATGCTCAGCCGTATATATTCATCGCTGTGCCTGTAACAGCATGTAACCATTGTCCAAGGGACTTGCAACCTAAAGAGCAAATTAAACTTTGTGGAAAATTAATTTTGATAACTGATGAAACTTTCAATAATTCGTCTTACTAGTTTTTTTGTTTTGTTTTTGAACTGGGTGTTGGAAACGTGATTCTGTTGTCTTTGAGTGGGTTTCAATTTGTGAGTCTCAATAGACATCAACTCTTCTCTCCAACCTCTTAAAATGCAGATAATTAAAGTCTTAATTTAAGTAGAAGTATACAGTATAATTTGCAGAAACAAATCCTCTGCTTTCACGACCATGTCATATATTCCTATTTTGAAGTATGAGTTCTCATTATCTATTGAAGCCATGAAAGATATGACATTTCACTGTGTCATTCCATTAATTCTACCAACTCTGAAACTTAAGAGTTCATTCCATTAATACTAAAGCTTCCATTCCTCAAGAGAATGCTTTCGGTAGGACTTCCCTTCTTCAAGTCCTAACATATAGGCTGAGCCCCATGAGCCATAATCATCCTCTACACCAACTACATTATGTTTCTGAAATTTTAGTATTGGTGATCACAGTCTACGTGTTCTATGCATCACGAATCTGTATAATAAGTTGAATTGATACAACTAATAGTATAACAACCTATTTGTAATACCAAAAATGAACTATTTTCCATTACGACTATCATCAAACTTATTGCAAGCATCATAACTCATGTATTAAACAACTTGTATCTTATCTCATATATTGTATCACTTGTATATTTTGTTCAGACTTTCATATAAAAGATGTTCCACAAAACATGTCATCCAAATTCCACTCGTATGATACTCACAAGGTTAAAACATCTAGCGCTGAATTTGTATTAATGTTGCAAAGCCCATTACAGATTTCTTCAACAATCGTTTATTACCACCAATCAATGTAGTAGGTCAATGATAGAGCATGAACTATTTTTCATATCTAAAGAATAACAAACATATTCACTGTTACAAAAAATGCCTAATCACTCCCTGATTACTCCTTTTAAAGAACATGACGATCCGATTTCCAAAATCTGTTTAATTAATAGGTCAAGGTCGGTCAATGGGTCAAAAATGAATTTGTTGGTAAAGTCGGATTTAATCGGTCAAAATCGCTCAAGGTCAAAATTGTTGAATTTAAACGAAAATTTTAGAGCTTTTAAACACGTGAACGATTATGTTTATGTTTCTAGACAATTATGTTATAGCACATTACAAAGTTCTTCAACAATTGTTCATTACCGTCAATCAGCGTGGTAGGTAAATGATAAAGCACGAAGCACCTAGAACTTGCTATTTCTCCTCTCTAAACATACTACGATTTAGGTTCCAAAAAGGTTTAACTGATGATCACCTCTAGTCTGTAATCCTAAATTCCTAATGGACATTACTTAGGCACCTATATGGAACCATGTGAAGCAATAAGAGTATTAATCTGAAAAGGTTAAAATTTAAGTAACTCTGTAGTTGACACCAAGTCAAGATTAACAATTGGAGCTATGGAAGCCTGGATTAGGATACACAAGTTTATACAATAATATAATGGACAACAAAGGATACATATACCATAGCTATATATTATCATCAAAAAGGGGGATGTAGTAATCTCAATTTCGATCAAGCTTTAAGCATCGTATTAAAGTTTTCTAACTTTAAAGGTAAATTATAGTGCAAACTTAGAATACCATTCAAGAATGCATTGAAGATGAAAGTCATGCTTGCAACCCGTAACCTGCAGCAAAAAATAAATACTGTATATAACTACTTGCTAAACGAAAAAAGTTATTTATTGAAATAGTGCAGTCCCAAAATTATGTACCGTAGGCGGATCATTTTCAGAAAATGCTTCAAGGCATATGCTACACGCATCATCACAAGCATCCTGAACTCCACCTTCGACAAAAGCTGCAGCTGATATCAAATGGTCCTCACATTTAATACTGTCCTCCATTCTCGAAACGAAAACCTTCAATTATAAAGCTAGTTTAGCCTGCATTATTATTCAAATATGTAATGTAATATGTATATACACTAGATGTTATAAGTAATGAGAATCCACATGTAAATTATTTAAAATAATAATATCTTGATATTTATGATATCTTGGCATTAACAATACTTGTACAACTTTTGTTTAACATACTAGTAATTTAAAATGATTTTCCACTGCCCTAATCATAATCTGCTAACCATTAATTTTAATCAGACTTAAGGCTTAAAAAGAGATTATATGGAGTATTTTTTAAACAAAAAAAAAAAAAAAAAAAAATTTGCAAGATTTGATTTCCTGATTGCGATTATACAACTTAAGGATGATACCTATTTGACTATTTGCTGATTATACATTTGATTATTATTAGTCAAACATCAAGAGTTGAAAGTTTCAAAGAACAATAATTAACAGAGCTTCCGATTTAACTACTTGAAATAAAAGAATTCAAACGGAATGAAAATTAAATCAAAGAAATACAAAAACAAGTAACGTTCAAATTAAAACGGTAAGAAGTAATAAAATTTAATCTCGAGACAAAAAAAAAAAAAAGTTACCGGAGTTGAAGTGATCGATCGATGGAGATTGTGGTGAGATAATCGATTGATGAAGCTGAAGCAATTGATAGGAATAAATAATTTTATTTTATTTTATTTTTGTTTAAAACAGGAACAAATGTTTTACTATAGATATAGAGAGAAGAGAAAGAGGGGGAAGAAGACAAATTCTAAACTACCCTTTTCAACTTTTCTTTCCGTCTTCAAGATTTCAATATTATTCCAAAAGTACGCGTTGTGTGTTTCATGCCTTTCCACATATTTATAAAACGGTAAATTTCCCACTCGATACTGCTCAGATAAACTAAACGTAATAATTATTCGGTCAAGGGGACGCCACAATTTGATATGTATAAAAGCTCAAATATTACTCATGATTAAACGCGTTTGTTTCTGATCTATAAATAACATATTTGGTTGAATTGTTCACTATTCAATATCGAATCATTCAAAGTAAAAATACTATCTTTACCATTAAACACATAAATTCTATTTAATAGAATCTCTAAAAAAAAAACACATAAATTCTATTTAATAAAATCTTTAAATTTAATCAAAATTACTTATTAAACAACTATCATTGTTTAAATTATTAATAACATTAATATAGTAATTTTACATTATTCATTGTTAATTCAAAATGACAATTAATAGATTATTGTCATTCAGAACCAACTTCATTCGGAACCTTTAAATCATTCAAATATAAATCATCCAGCACTTGCCAGTGTTAACACCACCATCAGCGATTACACAAGAAACACACAACAGATCTAATGGAGACCACCTCCAACCGAAAAAATAGAAAACATAAACAAAACAAAACAGAAACCTGTAATCACCCAACCCGCCATTAATCCAATCCGAAATTGTTTTTTCTTTTATAACAATAATATTAATAACACAGCACCACAATTTATGTTTTCAAAACACTTCCAATACCCGAAAATTTTGAACATCTTTAATTTATTCAATACATAAATCCAAATGTCAAAATGGGCATAACAACCCATGGTTTACCAAGACCCGTTTAACATAATCAAAAGACACTTTCGATCCAAAGCGTTTAAATTCCAACAAAAGACCGAGCATGGTGATTGGGAATGCACTACCCAATCCTAAGTCAAATCGATAAGCAAAGTCTTCTAAAGCATCACGCGGTAATACACTAGTTCCCGTACTAATCCTTGCAGCCTCCACCTTGCGAATCTATAAAAATATAAACAACGAGAGGGTAAAACATGTTATATCCATACATATGCATAAAATGAATATGTATCACCAACACAAGTAATAAACGCATACCATGCCCACGTATAACTAAGCAAGCTATACGCTACGTATCACCATGTCAAATCTGCAGGCTTAGCTACAACACAACAATATATATGTATATATATATATACACACACACACACACAAAATTTTAACATGGTTAACCCCTTAACCTTAAACACACGAAGGTTGGTCGAAATCACACGCGCCATAGTGAATCCGAAACCACACGCGATTCGCCACCTTCAACTCAACTACAATGGGGGTTAGCTGAAACCACACGCGCCCTAGTGAATCCGAAACCACACGCGATTCACTACCCTAATCCATACGACAATAGGGTTGGCCAAAACCACACGGGCCCTAGTGAATCCGAAACCACACGAGATTTACTACCCTAAGCCATAACAACAACAATGGGGATGCCCAAAATCACACGCGACATTGTGAATCCGAAACCACACGCGATTCACATCCTAAATCACCTCAACAACATTAACGGGGTTGGCTTACTCACGTCAATGTGAACTCGAAAACACACGCGATTCACTACCCTAAGGGTGGTAACTCAAAACGCACAAACGTGCTTAGTGGACCTGAGACTCACGGGGTCCATTCTCCCACACACATGTAAAGTGAACCCCGAAGCATAAGGATCACTCTACCCCAACCGCACCCATCCTATGCATACATATCCATATAAACTTGGACCCTTCGATACCTCCATTGCATCCCATCAGTCTCACTTCCTTATCACACGACGTTCTATCCACACAACAAACCTCCACGATTTCTTGTCACACTCTAATTCACGACTTAGAGTACCGTCGTCAACCGACAATCTATTTGGGTCATCCGCACCACGCACATGGTGATGAAATTTCCCGCAACCTCTTCGGTAACGCAACCGACATGCGATCTCGCTTAACTCATAACTCGTTCACCATTACCATGTGAACCTTCGTTTTGACCGTCCATCAAGGATGGCCTTGACAATTTTCGCACGTCCAAGTTCTCATACACTAGAGAACTCACTCTAGAACGCACTCAACACATGTGACGACCCGGAAATTTCTGACCAAATATAATCTTGATCTTTATATGATTTCGACACGATAAGCAAAATCTGTTAGGTTGAGTCTCAAAAATTTTGAACTGTTCAATTGACCATCGACCGTTCTCGACGATTCACGAACAACTATTTGTAAAATACATATGTATATATTAAAATAAATATATATAATTTGAAATATAATTTATGATGTAAATATTAGAAATTAATTATGTAAAAAAAATAATTATTATTTAAAACATATTTATATACAAATAAAGTATATTAAAAATAAATATTAAATAATTGTAATACTCGTTGATTATTATATTGATATTAAGCAAGTTAAATTCGAACTTATATGATTTTAAAATAAATGGTGATCCGAAAATAAGTTTTATAAATTTTAGGCTTACTAAAAATGTATTTAGGATCTAGTTATTAAATTTTAGCACTTTTTATATTTTACTCAGAATCGAGCAGGACAGTTGATGTAATTTTTTATTTAATAATTAATGATAAAATTTTATACCATAATGACTCAAATAAATAAAGATAATTACTGTAAAAATTTAGGATTTTTCTGAAGACTTTTATCCGCCACTGATTTCAAATAGTAGATGATACACAGTTCGTGAAAACTATCGGCAGATAAATTTAAAATCATAGGCTGCTGAACTGTTTTTCATCTCATATTCATCCAACGTGTTGTTATTAAATTATATTATAATTATTATTATATTAATATTAATATTATTTAGATTAGGTTTAGAATTATATATATATATATATATATATATATATATATATATATATGTGTGTGTGTGTGTGTGTGTGTGTGTGTGTGTGTGATATGTGATACATGATACTAACACCACACAAATATCAAACCCACTTGTTTTGCTTTCTGTATCTCGATCACAATAACATCTAGCACTTTTGAATACCACCTTTACCTTATGTCTTAAAAGTCTACCACTTGTTTATATGATAACTCAGCCAGCACACCAAACCAACTCTTAATTATTTAAGCATTCATGGCCCATTTTATGATTTTTCATCTTACATTTTTCTCTTCTTTAATGTTCAGCCATGTTTTACTCAATACCGTGAATCCCTCTTAAACCACCACCTTTGATTATATTTTCATATATCAACAACAACAAACGTCAAGAACATCAATCACAATCATCATCTTGTTCGATTAACCATTCATTGTGACTTGTTATTCGAATTCAAGAACCATTCAAAAACTCATCACCATCGTATTCCTATTTCTTTCTTTCTATCGAACACCACATGACTTTCACCATCGAATCCGTTATTGTTTATGATTACGCTTTCGGCTCACCTCAAAACACCACCAATCCCCACCAACGATCACCATCTACATGATCCATCGTAACACCTTCAATCCTATCTCTCTCTAATCTTCAAATCACCACTACCCCTTGATCATCTTAAATCACAAACCCATTTCTATTCTGTTCTTCTATTTCAATCAACAATACAACCACCTTTCACTACTTTTCTTCACAATCACCACCATTGACCACACACACCACCCTCACCAATGAATCAAACCGTCACCAATGCTACCATCATACCATCGATCAACATCATTAGATTGCTACTACAACTTTGTTTCTACTCGTGAACTCACTCACGCAACCACCATAACCTTTAACCTAGATGACTATACAATCCAAAGAATCACACCCACCATCTAAGCCATGACAACGATGAAACTGTAAATGGATAAAGGGATGATACAGTTACCTGCAACAATTTCCTTTTTCACTCTTTCTTCTTTTCTCTTGAGCCATAACTGATGCATCATATATATTTCTGTTCGATGTGAAATCCACCAACACCAACAGCTTCCTCCAATATAAACCTGCTGTTGCGTTCTTCCTTCCTGTTTTGATCAGCTGGAACCAAATGAAATCACCATCACAACACCACCTTCCCTATTCTTTTTTCCTCTTCTGTTTTTTTTTGTTCTTTTGCAAACAGAAACATTACCTCATGAATGTTGATGATTAAAGAAACGTTGGATGAAATAATAATGATGAATCGAAAGTGTTAGTGGTGGTCGATGTCCACCTTTATGTTAATACCTTTAAACTAGCATTTTTTTTATAAAAAAAAAAAAGAAAATGAGCAGACAATAGATTAGGGCTGCCCGTTTTATGTTTTCTATTTTGGGTCGAACTTTAGTTCTCTGATTGGGCTGAGATTTAGTTATCTAGTTGGGCCGACTAATCTATGGTGTTGTTGGGCCAAATGTTATGGGAATAATGGGAATAACGATGATGCTTATGATTTTAAGATTATGATTTTAAGATTATGATTTTATGTTAGGATATAATTGTTAATAAACGATGGGATCATTTGATACGTATAATGATTGATGACAAGGATGTCTTGTTAATGGAAAAAATGATGATCGATGTATGGTGATCATCAAGGGTGAAAAACAATTCGATAATGATGATAGTATTTACGTAATAACAATTAGTTGATGATGTTTGGATTAGATTAAAATGATGATATAGTTATGATGATGATTAGATTAAGATCGATGACTATGAATAAGATGTTTATGATGATGATGTTAGGATGTAATGATGAAGATGATAAAGCAGTTTGGTACATGATAAATAATTAAATAGGCGAGTTATTACAAGAAAACAATAATGGTTCATTGGTTTAGAAGGTTGCTTGTGAAGCGAGAGGTCACGAGTTAGAGCCCGGGGCAGGAGCATTATTTTTTTTGAAAGCATATTCTATTGAGGTAGTATTTTCATTATTATTATTATTATTATTATTATTATTATTATTATTATTATTATTATTATTATTATTATTATTATTATTATTATTATTATTATTATTATTATTATTATTATTATTATTATTATTATTATTATTATTATCATTATCATTTTCAAATATAAGTATTATTATTATTATTATCATTATTTTATTAGTATTGTAATTATTATTTTTACAAACAAAAGATATTTATATAAAAATATATATGTATTACATATATCACAAGTATACTAATATTAGATTTTAATATATTAACTAATATAATATAATATTACTTATATTAATATAGCATTTATTAATATATATATATATATATATATAACCTATTATATCATATATATATATAACCTATTATAAATATTAGTATGATTATATATAATGATATTAATCTAATACATTATAAATTATAAATAAATTTAGTTGATTAAATATGATATGTGTTAATATATAATACTTGATAAAGGTTCGTGAATCCAAGGCCAACCCTGCATTGTTCAGTATCTGTGACGACCCAGAAATTTCCGACCAAATTTAAACTTTATCTTTAAATGATTTAATGTTTCCGACAAGATAAGCAAAGTCTGTAATGTTGAAATCTCAAAAACTTTGAACTGTGTTCATGTATTCATTTACCCTTCAACTGTTCCCAACAATTCACGAACGATTATGTGTAAATAGATATGCATGAATATATATATATATATATATATATATATATATATATATATATATATATATATATATATATATATATATATATATATATATACACACACACACGTGTGAATATTAAATTGAGAAATATTAATAAAACATTAAACGGTTTGATTGATATGAAAATAAGTTATGAAGTCTATTATATGACTTGAGAACGTTAACAAAGTATTAAATGAATAATACTTACATGAACGTAATTGTTTCAATATACTTATCAACGGAATTAAAAGATAATATCAAATGATTGAATTATCAGATACATTGGGATAAACAACATTCGGAAAATGGTAAAGTAATCTACAAGTACGCACAAAGTGTCAAATAACGAAAGTTAGACAAACGTTAGTGGAGTTCCTGTTCGATTTCCTATGTAGGTGTTAACTAGTTAACTTTCATATTATTTAGGGTGAAAGAGAAATGATGGGAATATAGATAACTTAGAAAAATGGATATCGACAAGTTAAGAAAAATGACGTTTTTCATTAAAGTATTTTCATACGTTTATCTAACCTTCGGACTTTCTCTTACGCTTCACCAGCAGATGGTAATTTAAAAACTTGAAAACCTGTTACGAGTTATATACGATTTTACTTTCCTAAAACTTTATGATATAACGATTTCCATTAGTTTAACCTTTATACAAAATGTTTCCTAAAAATATTTAACTTTGAAGAACAAATTATAATATTTATTTGATTTAGTTTCAAACGTACTAAAATGTTTTCAATTTAAAAAGAACTTTATTATTAAAACATTTTATAAGATAATTTGTTTATGAATTTTGAAGGATTTAATTAAAACTTATAAATTACAAGTATATATAGTGTTTCAAAAACATAAACGTGATACGACATAATATTTTTCTATTATTTAAATGATTATAAATGAACTTTGAAAATATAATTTTGAAAAACTAAATATTATATTTCAATTATATATAGAATGTGTACAAGTTTATATTTTTAAATGATGATATATATATATATATATATATATATATATATATATATATATATATATATATATATATATATATATATATATATGTATATTTTACAAAATATAATATTAACTTATATATAAAACGTTTTGAATTAAATATACTTTGATAAATAACGAGGCGTTGATTTATAGAAGCAAATGACTAAAAAACTCAAATGAATAAGTTACATTTCAATTAATATAATTATTGGCAAAATAAGTCTAGTTATTGATAAAGGTACGTGTCGCGAAATGTAAAGTACAAGTTTTCTTAGCGTACGAAAGGACGTTCGAAAAACCGAAACCGGTATGTAAGTCGAGCATCAACGTACAATTCATCGGTGCTAAAATTACAAATCAACTATGCACGAGAATATAATATAATATCTAATTAATTCTAAAGATTAAATATATTATATATTAAATAATATATATAAATGTGTCGGTAGAAGAAGTTAACATTTGTGAGCTAGATTTCTTAGGCCATGTGATCGCATGGCCATAGAGGCTAAACCCCATGCGATAGCATGGGGGTTGGTGGCAGCCACATTCCTATAAATTGCACGATTTCTGATTCAGTTTTCATTTTCTTTCCATCTATCTCAAGTACTCCGTAAATTATTATTTATATTTATATTATTATTATTTTTATTAATTAGTATTAAGATTATTATTATAGATTTTAATCTTAGTATTATTAGTATTATACATAAAATACTACGACGAGGTCATGAGCGTGTTATTTCAAAACAAGTTTTCAAGCGGGATAGAGCTAAGGAAATTATGGGTTATAACTATGGAGGTTATGGGTATTGTTCGGGGGTATGCTCGTGAGGTCAATCTAGTGTTTATCGTCTCCGTTGCGTTTACGTACTTTCCTACAATATTGAATCACAATATTGATACGTGAGCACTCATAACTTAACTTTTATATATTAATCGTGTATCCTTGTCTAGTGCTCGAGTATATATGGTTATGCATGCTTGTATGCTTTAATTTTGTCGTTAGATAGTTTATAATGAATCACGAATTTGATACATATGCTACTGATATAAAGTATATGATATGCATGTTTTTGGAAAGCTGGCGAAATATTATTAACTTTTTATTTAGAAATCGCGTGATTTCGATGAACGGATTATAAGATATGGTCAACTGAATTATGTTTGATGTTAATTGAAATTGTATTTGAAACTGTAAATTAATATTTAAACAACTTGTCTATGAGATTGATAAATTGGATTTTTAGAAATTACTAATCGAGTAAATGAATTTCTATATAAAACACGTCTCGTTTTGTTGAACAATTGTCAAAGTTGACTGTCTTATCATGTTTTAAAGCTTTATAAACACTATAATATGATTTTACAAGTATTGGAAAGCTACGTGAAATAATAAAATATTTTCGATTGCCATGATAATTCAAATATAATATAGCTCCTGAAATAAATAATATTTTGAGATTGATAAACTACAAATTCGTTCAATTATCAAGACATATACTATGATAATAAACATGTATAGATTTAAAGATCATATTGGGTCAGGTTGACTTTTGAGATGACTTTTGTTAATTTTTGCATGTCGGTCTCGAGCATTAGGATCGTGATACACTATGACCCGACTTAGCTTATTAGACATGTATTGACCAACATATGTTCTCTAGGTTGAGATCTATGGTTACTTTGCATTTCGAGTTTCGGTCACATTTCAGTGAATGAATTTATGAGCTGCTAAGGTGAGTTTCATTTGCTTCATTTTTAATTGCTTTTGCAATCTATATTTTTGGGCTGAGAATACATGCACTTTATTTTAAACGCAATGGATACAAGTACATACTAAATTCTACACCGAGTTTAAACCGAAAATCCCTTAGCTTTGGTAACTAGTAGCTTCCAGTTATAAGAACTGGTGGGCGCGAATAGTTGTATATGGATCCATAGGGCTTGACATCCCCATTTGTTGCAGGTATAGAAACCCTAGCCTGAACTATAAAACAGACGTATGCTATTTGAGTTTAGTACACGTTGGATTGTGTGTATTGTACATGTTGGTTGCATGTATGTTGAAACAAAGGTACTTATTATAACGTTAAAGTTTAGTTACCAGAGTGCTTAATTTCGTAGAATATTTTGATAAACGTTTCTGGATGAAACAACTGAAATCTTGTGATCCACCTTTATATACAGATTATGTGCAATACTAAAACTATGAACTCACCAACCTTTGTGTTGACACTTTTAAGCATGTTTATTCTCAGGTTTCTAGAAGTCTTCCGCTATTTGCTTATACGTTATACAAGCTATGTGCATGGAGTCATACATGCTTTATTCAAGAAAATTTTGCATTTACAAAATCATCATCGTGTATCTTATTTTGACTGCATTGTCAACGGATGTAGTATTTGATGGAATTCAACATATCAACAAGTTCATAATGTTTATCAAATCACAAAACCAATTTTATGAGCATTAAGGCAAGCGGAAGCATTATTTCATTTATAATCAAGTGTATATGTTAAACCCTTTTTAAATGAATTCCATTATGTGTTATCAAGCCTTGAACATATACTTACAAACTAAAAGAGGGAACAAGAATTTACCTCCTCAATATAGATTGAGGGCTGAAAATGGACAGCAATAGATGATGAAGATGATGATGAAATCAAGCTTCTAACTTGAAGCCTCAAGTTTGTTATACCCACAAGCTTTTGCACCAACACCTTCTAGTTTGGTTAAGATTTGATTGCACTTGAATATCACTTGCAAAACAAGCTTGATTACCCTTTTTTCTTCTCTAAAAGTCACGGCACAGCAGCCCTCCTTTTTGAGCAGAAATGAATCAGTTTTTTCTTCTTTTGAATGTTGTGTTGTGCACTAGTATTAAGTCCCACAATCCTTGGCCTTTTGTCCATGCTTGTGTGAACTTGTGCATCTCAAAAGTAGCAATATTCTAGCATGGATTGTTCCCTTGGTTTGACTCTAAAATCTGCACTTTGAGTGGGTTTATATAAAATTGGGACAATTTTATAAACTTGCAATTATATATAAACCTTGTCACAAAATACACCATGCATTTGTTACTTACATATTTTATAAACCAATTTATAAAATACAACACAACATAATTATTTAAACCTATAAATAATTAAATATAAATTATCCAAATAATTTATTTCAAGTGATAATATTTTAGAAAACCGATTTTCTAAAGTTCAAGTGTCGCGTATTTATTTAACGAGCCAATCGTCAAGATTAAATACGTTTAAGGTGTCGGTAAGCTTGTTATTGGGTATGACCCGACTTGGATCATAACATTTTAGCCACATTAATTTGATATGTCGCTCGGGCATACGAAATACTTTCAATCTCCTACTTGCACGAGAAACATAAGAAATTAATGCAAGTGATGGATACCACCTAACGACCGTCCATCACCCCCAATATGTTATGACTTTGTGCCATTCAATAACATCATCCCTTTCGAGTTCCCATCTCGAATACGAATAGGTGAATCTTTCATTCTATCCTTTCGTCCTAGATGTCATGTTAAATCCAAGAGATACAGAGTGATCACTCTCTTCTAGATTTAACTTTATTAGGCCTTAGACATCTGACTCTCAATGAATAAGAGGGACAAATTCCATCTTGACTACATACGTCCTAAATATATACCTTGCATTGTACCTGAGCTCTTCCTTATGAACTACCATATTTCAGAATAGCGAAGGAAAGAATCAAGGCACGGTACTTGGTAAATATCCAAACCCAATATGTATCTCAGGTCAGAGGATACAATGATATTCGCCTTTACTCAAGATTACATGTGATCAACCACAAAGGCTCTATTTAGTAAGTCTTGAGAGCGGGTCTTCCAATATTTGTGTCCCACAAATATTTATGAACCTTGGTTGCAACCTTGCCCCCACATTCATACTGTGAATGTATACCAATCCAAGTTCATAATAGTCTAAACCTCACACTTGTTCCCACGAATGTGATCGACTACGGAATTTTAGAATAATAGCTTATTCATGGATAAAATATGCAAAATAGGAACATGACTCAATTTTAATAAATTAATACCATAATTATATTAATGAGTTTGAACAAATTTCGTTCCGTTACAATACTTAAAACAGATCATGACCAATCACTAGAATATCGAAGCCCTAATGCACAAACATGTCCTGCATGTTTTGCTCCATGTAAGAGCTTCGTGAGTGGATCCGCTATATTAAGATCTGTGTGAACTTTGCGAATACATATCTTTCCCTTTTCAACTTCATCCCTTATGTAGTTGAATCTCCGCTCAATGTGACGGGTCTTTTGGTGAGCACGAGGTTCCTTGATTTGAGCAATCGCACCCTCGTTGTCACAAAAGATCTCAAGAGGGTCCTGAATAGAAGTGACTACTCCTAAGTCGTCAATGAATTTCTTCATCCATGCAGCTTCCTGAGCTGCCAATGAGGCGGCAATGTACTCCGACTCTGTAGTGGATAATGCAACAACATCCTGTTTTGAACTCTTCCAAGAGACCGCACCTCCATTTAACGTGAAGACATAACCGGACTGTGATCGAGAATCATCTCGATCAGTTTAGAAACTCGCGTCCACGTAACCCTTTACAGCAAGTTCCTCCTCACCAGATCCATATATTAGAAACATATCCTTAGTTCTCCTAAGGTATTTCAATATACTTTTAACCGCAATCCAATGACTGTTTCCTGGGTTATTCTGGTATCTACTTATCAAGCTTAGGGCGTATGACACATCAGGTCTAGTGCATATCATTGCATACATGATTGACCCAATAGCAGATGCATAAGGGACTCTCTTCATTCTCTCTTGTTCATCTTTTGTGGTAGGGCACTGAGATGAACTGAGAGGTGTTCCTCTTTGAATAGGTACCAAACCACTCTTAGAGTTCTCCATCTTGAACCTTTTCAAGACCTTTTCAATGTATGTACTTTGATTCAAGCCTATTAGTTTCTTGGATCTATTCCTGTAGATCCCAATCCCCAAAACGTATTGTGCTTCTTCAAGATCTTTAATGGAGAAACATTTACTTAGCCAAGTTTTAACTCCTTGCATTTCCGGAATATCATTTCCAAATAACAATATATCATCCACATATAGTACAAGGAACATGATTGTGCTCCCACTAGCTTTCTTGTATACACATGCTTCATCACCATTTTTAATGAAGCCAAATTTCTTGGCCTCCTCATTAAAATGATGATTCCACATTCTAGATGCTTGTTTCAATCCGTAGATTGACTTCTTTAACTTGCATACCTTTTTAGGATACTTCGGATCAACAAAACCTTCAGGCTGAACCATATAGACATCTTCCTCAAGATGTCCATTTAGGAAAGCTGTCTTGACATCCATTTGCCATATTTCATAATCATAATGAGCAGCAATGACAAGTAATATCCTAATAGACTTTAGCATTGCCACAGGCGAAAAAGTTTCATCATAGTCAACCCCTTGAGTTTGAGTGAAACCTTTTGCTACAAGTCTAGCTTTATATGTATCCAAGTTTCCATGTATGTCAGTTTTCATTTTGAAAAGCCATTTACAATCAACTAGCCTTGAGCTAGTAGGTTGTACAACCAGTTCCCAAACTTGGTTGTCATACATGTATTGCATCTCGGCGTTCATGGCTTCCTGCCATTTATCTTTATCAATCCTTGATAAAGCATCTTGGTAGCTTGTTGGTTCTTCCAAATCAACCACATAGCAACCATCCATGAGAAACCCATATCTCTCAGGAGGATTACTAATCCTACCAGATTTGCGAACGTCTTGTGTATTTTGATCATCCATTTGATCACTTTCAACATTTTTATGTTGAGTGCTAGTATCAAACAATTGTGTATCATCCACTTGATCTTGAACCTCTTCAAGATCTACCTTCCTTTCACTATTTCCTTCCAATAGGAACTTGGTCTCAAGGAATTCAGCCTTTCGAGCAACAAATACATTTTGCTCGGTTGGATCGTAGAAATAGTATCCCATATCATCCTTGGGATATCCTATGAAGATACACTTCGTGGATCGAGCATTCAACTTATTAGGGACGTAACGCTTAGGATAAGCTTCACATCCCCATACCTTTAAGTATGATAGAGATGGAGGTTTTCCAAACCACATCTCATGAGGAGTTCGTTCCACTTTCTTGGTTGGGGCCATATTTAGAATACGAGCAGCGGAGCATAGACAATAACCCCAAAATGATAGAGGCAACGAGCTTCTAGCCATCATAGATCGAACCATATCCATTAGGGTTCGGTTCCCCCTTTCAAAAACTCCATTAAGTTGGGGTGTTCCAGGGGGAGTAAGTTGTGAGATAATCCCACAACCTTTAAGATGATCTTGGAAAGCATCGCTTAGGTATTCACCTCCTCTATCGGTACAAAGTACCTTGATTGTCTTATTGAGTTGATTTTGTACTTCGTTTTGATATTCCTTGAATGCTTCAAAAGTTTCGTCCTTGTGTCTTAATAAGTAGACATATCCGAAACGACTGAAGTGATCAATGAAAGTAATGAAGTATCTTTCACCATTCCTAGTTATGGGCTTAAAGGGTCCACATACATCCGAATGTATTAATCCCAATAAGTCCTTAGCCCTTTCATAGGTCCCTTTGAAAGGTGCTTTAGTCATTTTGCCTTGTAAACAAGATTCATATACATCAAACGAGTCTAGTTCATTTGATTTCAAAAGTCCATTCTTTTGAAGTGTATGCATTCGGTTCTTGTTTATGTGACCAAGACGATAATGCCATAAGTAGGAATCACTCAAATCCCTTTTGAGCTTCTTGGTGTTTGCATGGTATATTGAGCTATTGTATGATGTGTCTTCATGAACCAATTCATAAATACCATTTGAAGGCGAGGCCTTAAAATAGAACACATTATCTAAAGAAACATGGATATCATCATTAATGAAATTAAGATTAAAACCATATTGTTTCAAACGGGATACAGAAATAATGTTTCGAGATAAATCGGGTGCATACAAAACATTTTTCAAAATAAGATCCAAACCACTTGGTAGCTTTAAAACAAAGTCTCATTGAGCTTTCACTTGCACCCTTGCTCCATTTCCCATGAAGAGACTTGTTGTTCCCGCATCTTGATCACTTCTTTTGAACCCCTGCAAAGAATTGCAAATATGAGTTCCACATCCTGTGTCTAATACCCATGTATTAGAAGAAGTAATACTAAGCTCAATGTATACCATATATACATTACCTGAGGTTTGCCCTGCATCCCTCTTTTCCTTCAACTCCTTAAGGTAGACCGGGCAGTTTCGTTTCCAGTGACCCATTTCACCGCAACCGAAGCACGAATCTTCCTTGGGGTTAGCTTTACCGGCAACCTTTTGCTTCTTGTTATTGTTGGTTGGGGTAACCATCTTCCCCCTTCCTTTGCCCTTGCCTTGGTAGGCGGGTCCTTTCCTCTTAGCCGCCTTCAGCTTAGAAGTGTTATGGTTTTTGGACCCGCCTTCATTGATCGTAAACACGGGTGAAGCCCTTTTACCCATGCTTGCTTCTGCCGTCTTAAGCATGACATGTAATTCGCCAATGCTTTTATCCCAACCATTCATGTTGTAATTCATTACAAATGTGTCAAACCTTTTTGACAATGAGTTGAGAATAAGGTCCGTGGCTAATTCATTAGACACGTTGCAATTTAGACGGTTCGCTCGATCAATAAGGCTTTTCATCTTAAGGACATAAGATGAAACGGATTGGGAGTCGTCCATCCGACGTGCATGAAGCGCTCGGACCGTTTCAAAGCGCTCGACACGAGCTTGTTGAAGGAACATCTCCTTCAACTGTGTGATCATGTCATATGCACTATGATGCTCAAAATCCTTTTGGATTTCGGGTATCATAGTCCCAAGCATGAGGCAAGAAACTTGCACTGAATCGGTGCAATATTTCTCCTAATAAGCCATGCCTTCCATATCATCCTCGTCCGGTTGATCGGGAATGGGGTCTTCCAACACATACTCCCTATCCTCTAATTTAAGGACAATTCTTAGATTGCGGAACCAATCCATGAAGTTCGTATGGTTGAGTTTTTCCTTTTCGAGGATTGACCTCAACGATAGGTTGTTAAAGTTTATTGGTGCATTTGGAATGTTGTTGTTATTGGCAGCCATCTACAAAATTTAACAAAGTTGTTTAAGTATCAATTTTAATTTAACAATCAATACCCTTTAAATCCAATTGATATTTATTAAATTTTAGAATCCAACGGTAAACCAAATTTTGGTTAGGTGACCTTTATCCCGTCATTTGATTTAGCTAGGTAGTCATTATATGACAATTGCAATCCTTTTGTAATTTCTAAGTTATGGGATCATACAATCCTTTTGCATGGCATATTTATCCCATCAACGCCTATTTGTTCCTCATGCTTCGGTGACCCTAAGTTCATGATTCCCAAATCAAGTCGTCCTACTTGTGCTAACGTGTAAATTCAACATACAAGTGGTTAGGTGACCTTTATCCCACAAGTGTGCAAAATTCACCTCAATCATATTAGTTTGCTCATAACGGTTAGGTGACCTTTATCCCATTATGAGTTCCCTATTATTTTTAAGTGTTGCACAAAAGGATGGCGTTTAACTTGTTTACCTTGTTAATTAAGGGATTTTAAGTTTTCTTTAATTCTAGTTTGAGAAAACATTTATGCCATACACCAACATGCATTTAGTGTATGGTTCATTTGAAATCCATTTTCAAGTCTTGTAATTTTAGCCAATTACTTGATATAAACCATTTTATATATATGATCCTTATCATATTCTTAATAACCATTTATTAATGTCCTTTTAGCCATTTTTTAATTTAAGCATTTAAATTGACGTTTTGCATGTGTTAACTATTTTTAATTTAACCAATTAAATGTAGTTTTGCTTGTTACCTTGTGTGATAACTTGTAGTAACCAAACATACAAACCATAATCAAACAACACAACCATGCATGCAAAATAATTTTGTTCACAATCAAGCCTTTTGGTAAGCGTTTTGTTTAGCCGAAAACAAAATGCCACCGGGTAATGGGTCATAACACAAAGTAGGAGATTTTACCACTCCCACTTAATCTTGCATCCAAGAAGATTCTTCTTGTGTTCTTCCTTTGACTCCATCTTTTGCATCTTCATTTTTACAAAATTATATCCTAATACACTTTTCTAAAAAATGAAAATACAACCTAATCTATTTTACATGCCAAATATAAAATAAATTACATAACCAAATGAATAATTATTACAAACCAAATGAATGAATAAATCAACTAAACAAACATTCATTCAACCACAAGGTCTTGGCTATGATTGTGAACTTCAACATACAACAAAATGACCAAAATGGAAGAACCAAACCCATTTTTGGAGCTTCCAAATTCGGCTAAAATCAAACCACCCAAAACCAAGAATTTTTTGCATTCTATTTTCATGCGTGTACATAAAATGCAAAGTTATGGTGAGTATTATAACCATCTTGAAGCATATTTCAAGACTTCGGCTCTTGATACCATTGATGGAATTCAACATATCAACAAGTTCATAATGTTTATCAAATCATAAAACCAATTTTATGAGCATTAAGGCAAGCGTAAGCATTATTTCATTTATAGTCAAGTGTATATGTTAAACCCTTTTTAAATGAATTCCATTATGTGTTATCAAGCCTTGAACATATACTTACAAACTAAAAGAGGGAACAAGAATTTACCTCCTCAATATAGATTGAGGGCTAAAAATGGACAGCAATAGATGATGAAGATGATGATGAAATCAAGCTTCTAACTTGAAGCCTCAAGTTTGTTATACCCACAAGCTTTTGCACCAACACCTTCTAGTTTGGTTAAGATTTGATTGCACTTGAATATCACTTGCAAAACAAGCTTGATTACCCTTTTTTCTTCTCTAAAAGTCACGGCACAGCAGCCCTCCTTTTTGAGCAGAAATGAATCAGTTTTTTCTTCTTTTGAATGTTGTGTTGTGCACTAGTATTAAGTCCCACAATCATTGGTATTTTGTCCATGCTTGTGTGAACTTGTGCATCTCAAAAGTAGCAATATTCTAGCATGGATTGTTCTCTTGGTTTGACTCTAAAATCTGCACTTTGAGTGGGTTTATATAAAATTGGGACAATTTTATAAACTTGCAATTATATATAAACCTTGTCACAAAATACATCATGCATTTGTTACTTACATATTTTATAAACCAATTTATAAAATACAACACAACATAATTATTTAAACCTATAAATAATTAAATATAAATTATCCAAATAATTTATTTCAAGTGATAATATTTTAGAAAACCGATTTTCTAAAGTTCAAGTGTCGCGTATTTATTTAACGAGCCAATCGTCAAGATTAAATACGTTTAAGGTGTCGGTAAGCTTGTTATTGGGTATGACCCGACTTGGATCATAACATTTTAGCCACATTAATTTGATATGTCGCTCGGGCATACGAAATACCTTCAATCTCCCACTTGCACTAGAAACATAAGAAATTAATGCAAGTGATGGATACCACCTAACGACCGTCCATCACCCCCAATATGTTATGACTTTGTGCCATTCAATAACATCATCCCTTTCGAGTTCCCATCTCGAATACGAATAGGTGAATCTTTCATTCTATCATTTCATCCTAGATGTCATGTTAAATCCAAGAGATACAGAGTGATCACTCTCTTCTAGATTTAACTTTATTAGGCCTTAGACATCTGACTCTCAACGAATAAGAGGGACAAATTCCATCTTGACTACATACGTCCTAAATATATACCTTGCATTGTACCTGAGCTCTTCCTTATGAACTACCATATTTCAGAATAGCGAAGGAAAGAATCAAGGCACAGTACTTGGTAAATATCCGAACCCAATATGTATCTCAGGTCGGAGGATACAATGATATTCGCCTTTACTCAAGATTACATGTGATCAACCACAAAGGCTCTATTTAGTAAGTCTTGAGAGCGGGTCTTCCAATATTTGTGTCCCACAAATATCTATGAACCTTGGTTGCAACCTTGCCCCCACATTCATACTGTGAATGTATACCAATCCAAGTTCATAATAGTCTAAACCTCACACTTTTTCCCACGAATGTGATCGACTACGGAATTTTAGAATAATAGCTTATTCATGGATAAAATATGCAAAATAGGAACATGACTCAATTTTAATAAATTAATACCATAATTATATTAATGAGTTTGAACAAATTTCGTTCCGTTACAATACTTAAAATAGATCATGACCAATCACTAGAATATCGAAGCCGTAATGCACAAACATGTCCTGCATGTTTTGCTCCATGTAAGAGCTTCGTGAGAGGATCCGCTATATTAAGATCTGTGTGAACTTTGCGAATACATATCTTTCCCTTTTCAACTTCATCCCTTATGTAGTTGAATCTCTGCTCAATGTGACGGGTCTTTTGGTGAGCACGAGGTTCCTTCATTTGAGCAATCGCACCCTCGTTGTCACAAAAGATCTCAAGAGGGTCCTGAATGGAAAGGACTACTCCTAAGTCGTCAATGAATTTCTTCATCTCGACCGTATCTGTTTTTACCGATTTTTGCTTATTATTTCTTGTCAAAAATTCCTTGCTTATCGTTTTTTAGTCTAGACACGTCTTACTACAATTATTGCATAAATGGAAGTATAGACAAATCATATCTTATCATATTTATCTCAGCAGACTTTTTCTGACACTTTTCCTAAATTTCCTCCATAAATTACGGAATCTTTTTGCTATATATACATATTCAAGGAGATGAAGATATCATTCAGTATTCAACACCCATCTCATATCGAAAACCCTTTATCCGATCATATAATATGGATTTCTCACTTGAGTCCTCGAACTCCTCGAGCTCCGAAAGCAGTGTGACTGGAATGGAGCAACCAATTAGCCATCATCTATTCTGGATGAATTGGGGATGGGTTCGTAGCTTACTTAATCATTGGAGACAAGAAGAAGGTGATCCCTTCCATCCACCACATTCCCCTCTTGGCGAAGAACCTGAAGCACTTACCGGCGAACCTGTTCGTAATACCATTTTCTCTCTCATTTCCAGAGTATCTCTTCATGATTATATACTATCTCAAATTCTAGATCTTATTCATCCGCTCGTCTGAACCGACAATCACCCCGGTGTAATAGAAGAAGTCAACGAGCTTCGCGCTCGAGTAGTGGCTTTGGAGAATATGGTGCAAAGGTTACAAGCACCAGCAACATTACCGGCATCAACAGTACCACCATCATCAACACCAACAGTACCATTACCACCATCAACAACATCCACATCCCATGATTCAACATCACAAGATGTTCCTCGAGCATCAACGTCATACGCACCATAAATACCAAGGAGCACCAACAACAATAACCGATGAAGTATTGATTCATAACTTCATTGGAGAAATATTCTACGGCGATTATGTAATATCTAAAGTTTTAGAGATTATATTCTAGTCCTAATCAAAAACCAGATGAGTTTAATATTATGTTAACTCATTAAATCTATGATTACATCTAAAGAAAATATATATGTAGGTATATTTTCATAAAGATTGTAATTAAAAATCCTTTTATACAAACTGTTAATGATGAGAATATTTTAATGGGTAGGTAATACCCGAGAGATATATAAATTCACAATTAATATGTTACATTCTTCGATTCTAATTCAGCAATCATCAACTATACTCACTACTTTCACAACGATATACATTATTTCATAGAAATCAAAACAACCGTTCTCATCCAAACTCAATTTCATATTCTGATTTTGACAGATCAGAATCCAAGTAAAGACTCAACAGGAGACATCACTTTTAAATATCTACATCTTTCAAAGCTATACTTTGACTTCAAAATTGTGCTAGAACATCACTTCAACCCAGAAAAATATTCGTATCATTCAAAATTCTAGAACATCATAGGTATATTAACGATTATAATCTGTGTTCAAACCCTTCGAAATTACTGAAGACACTTCAAATAATGAACAATCAAGATGATGATCTAACCACATGTTACCCACAGTCATGCACCTGAAAAACACTCGAAACCAAAGTTATAGTTTAACACGTATTCGTGTCAGACCTTTGGCATTTATTAGCAAAAATAATTTTGCAATTCCTTTCAAAAATAGCGAAATTTGTCACACCTCCAGCAAAATCAATTTCAAATTTTCATCCGGATTAGCCTTATTATAACCTCAATATATACGTTGCCCTTTCGCCATTATTACCGGAGAACCTTTTATATTCTACTATATTATCAACAGATGTACCAAAAACTTCGGCTTTAGTCTTTCTGAAAAATATCTATATTATTCATGAAACCCCATCATGTACTCACCTACATCCTGTAACAATAATTGCCATACCAACTATCAGGAATCATCAATCATCAATCTCGAATCTCGCAGTGTTTTCACTTCAACAATTATAGGTATACATATAACGTGTAACTCCTGGAAATTTTGACCTTCAATTCTGAAATTCTGAAAAGAACTCAGCCTACGAATCAATACCCTGAATTCTAAAAAAGCTGAATGAAGCAGCAGAAACTGTAGACAACCGTAACAATCAAAAGTTTGATGATAAAGAATAGTGTGTTGGCAAAACTCAGAAAAAGAAGGTTTGGAACTGGAAAACGGATTGAGCAAACCATGAAGGAGGCTGTGGACAAATCACAAGGACTAAATCTACCTTCAAATAATCCAAATGATTTAGTATCTGTTGAGATCATTAACGAATACCTTGCTCCTGACTCTAAACCTTCACGGACAAATCTTCTTTATCATCCTTCGATATTAGAAATTCTAAGATATCATCGTATCTTTCATTATAAATATCCTCGATATTTCTGAAGATATTTTCATAACTATTCTTATCTGAAATCATTTATCTCTTCACGATATCTGCGTTACATCATAAAGGAAACTATTTTAGTTTCTAAATTCTGAAAAATTCGAATTTAAAATTTGAGTATTTTTGAAGTAATTTTGAGAACTGAAGCATGAGTTAGTATAATATAATGACACTTGATCAACGTGATTATATTACAGTAAGTCATGCTGAGTTTCTAATGGAATGTGATAAAGGTTCACAGATCATATCCTCATCATGAATCATGTTACATAACTCCTTCATTCTATTTAGCCTCTAAACATATCAAGAAAATATTTTTCTTGATGATTCTGTCTTTTTCGGATATTCTGGTAATTTGACAAATCAAATCGTGCTATTACCTTTCCTTTCTGCTTTGTATATTATGATCATTCGAAACTCCATACCTACAAATTCTGGACCATTATTCGCTTAACTTGAAGCCGGGAAGAAGAAAACAAAAGTATGAAGCTCTGAAATAGAAATGGGAGTATAAGTCGCAGCAAATAGGAGAGAGCATTAACTGTGGATGACAATGATTATGGAAAACAGAAGCAGGGACTTTGAAATATAAGGGAAGATATAAAACCCAACAACAACCCAGAAATTACAAACCGTATATATCAATGCATATAGCAATATAAAGACACGGGAGAACTAAAAACAATATAAATCCAAGGGTATAGTAGAAGTAAATAGATTCTTCTGGCAGCAGATGAAAAAGAAGAATGACAGATATAAAAGTTAGGAGTATATCGAGAATCAGAACTAGATGGAGCATATTGATGAATGCTTTAAAGTATGAATTGAGGGAGAAAGAATAGAAAGTATGAGTTATGGAAATAAGGAAACGAATGGAGTGGATTTATAGAGAATATCCGACCGATAAATCAAGACAGATTATCGCATTTAACAGAAGAGGATCCTAATTTTCTTAATTATCGAAGAATCAAATCTTATTACAAAGATTTTCTCCAAATCCCTTAAACTCTGGAAATCAATCCTATCTATGTCAAAAGATATGACGAATCTACATTAACTTATTTCACTCTTTTGCGATAGCTTCACTAATACTCTTCACATAATCGAGTTGTTTTATCCATATTACTTAATGATGATAAAACTTTAATTTTCAGCTCGTATGCGTCATGAAAACATACTTATTGTCAGCCATGACCATCCTAATCAAATTTCAGGATGAAATTTATTTAACGGGTAGGTAGTGTGACGACCCGGAAATTTCAGACCAAAATTAAACTTTATCTTTAAATGATTTAATGTTCTGACAAGATAAGCAAAGTCTGTAATGTTGAAATCTCAAAAACTTTGAACTGCGTTCACGTATTCATTTACCCTTCGACTGTTCCCGACAATTCACGAATGATCATGTGTAAATAGATATGCATGAATATATATATATATATATATATATATATATATATATATATATATATATATATATATATACACGTGTGAATATTAAATTGAGAAATATTAATAAAACATTAAACGGTTTGATTGATATGAAAATAAGTTATGAAGTCTATTATATGACTTGAGAATGTTAACAAAGTATTAAATGAATAATACTTTACATGAACGTAATTGTTTCAATATACTTATCAACGGAATTAAAAGATAATATCAAATGATTGAATTATCAGATACATTGAGATATGTTACGAGTCTCTGTTATGAGATCCACTTGGATTTAAGAAATCTATTCTTTTTAAACAACATTCGGAAAATGGTAAAGTAATCTACAAGTAGGCACAAAGTGACAAATAACGAAAGTTAGACAAACGTTAGTGGAGTTCCTGTTCGATTTCCTATGTAGGTGTTAACTAGTTAACTTTCATATTATTTAGGGTGAAAGAGAAATGATGGGAATATAGATAACTTAGAAAAATGGATATCGACAAGTTAAGAAAAATGACGTTTTTCATTAAAGTATTTTCATACGTTTATCTAACCTTCGGACTTTATCTTACGCTTCACCAGCAGATGGTAATTTAAAAACTTGAAAACCTGTTACGAGTTATATACGATTTTACTTTCCTAAAACTTTATGATATAACGATTTCCATTAGTTTAACCTTTATACAAAATGTTTCCTAAAAATATTTAACTTTGAAGAACAAATTATAATATTTATTTGATTTAGTTTCAAACGTACTAAAATGTTTTCAATTTAAAAAGAACTTTATTATTAAAACATTTTATAAGATAATTTGTTTATGAATTTTGAAGGATTTAATTAAAACTTATAAATTACAAGTATATATAGTGTTTCAAAAACATAAACGTGATACGACATAATATTTTTCTATTATTTAAATGATTATAAATGAACTTTGAAAATATAATTTTGAAAAACTAAATATTATATTTCAATTATATATAGAATGTGTACAAGTTTATATTTTTAAATGATGATATATATATATGTATATATATTTTACAAAATATAATATTAACTTAGATATAAAACGTTTTAAATTAAATATACTTTGATAAATAACGAGGCGTTGATTTATAGAAGCAAATGACCAAAACGCTCAAATGAATAAGTTACATTTCAATTAATATAATTATTGGCGAAATAAGTCTAGTTATTGATAAAGGTACGTGTCGCGAAACGTAAAGTACAAGTTTTCTAAGCGTACAAAAGGATGTTCGAAAAATCGGAACCGGTATGTAAGTCGAGCGTCAACGTACAATTCATCGGTGCTAAAATTACAAATCAACTATGCACGAGAATATAATATAATATTTAATTAATTCTAAAGATTAAATATATTATATATTAAATAATATATATAAATGTGTCGGTAGAAGAAGTTAACATTTGTGAGCTGGATTTCTTAGGCCATGCGATCGCATGGCCATAGAGGTTAACCCCATGCGATCGTATGGGGAGTTGGTGGCAGCCACATTCCTATAAATTGAACGATTTCTGATTCGGTTTTCATTTTCTTTCCATCTATCTCAAGTACTCCGTAAATTATTATTATTATTATTATTATTTATATTTATATTATTATTATTATTAATTAGTATTAAGATTATTATTATAGATTTTAATCTTAGTATTATTAGTATTATATATAATACTACGACGAGGTCATGAGCGTGTTATTTCAAAACAAGTTTTCAAGCGGGATAGAGCTAAGGAACTTATGGGTTATAACTATAGAGGTTATGGGTATTGTTCGACGGTATGCTCGTGAGGTCAATCTAGTGTTTATCGTCTCCGTTGTGTCTACGTACTTTCCTACAATATTGAATCACAATATTGATACGTGAGCACTCATAACTTAACTTTTATATATTAATAGTGTATCTTTGTCTAGTGCTCGAGTATATATGGTTATGCATGCTTGTATGCTTTAATTTTGTCGTTAGATAGTTTATGATGAATCACGAATTTGATACATATGATACTGATATAAAGTATATGATATGCATGTTTTTGGAAAGTTGACGAAAAATTATTAACTTTTCATTTAGAAATCGCGTGATTTCGATGAACGGATTAAAAGATATGGTTAACTGAATTATGTTTGACGTTAATTGAAATTGTATTTGAAACTGTAAATTAATATTTAAACAACCTGTCTATGAGATTGATAAATTGGATTTTTAGATATTACTAATCGAGTAAATGAACTTCTATATAAGGCACGTCTCGTTTTGTTGAACAATTGTCAAAGTTGACTGTCTTATCATGTTTTAAAGCTTTATAAACACTATAATCTGATTTTACAAGTATTGGAAAGCTATGTGAAATAATAAAATATTTTCGATTGCCATGATAATTCAAATATAATATAGCTCCTGAAATAAATAATATTTTGAGATTGATAAACTACAAATTCGTTCAATTATCAAGACATATACTATGATAATAAACATGTATAGATTTAAAGATCATATTGGGTCAGGTTGACTTTTGAGATGACTTTTGTTAACTTTTGCATGTCGGTCTCGAGCATTAGGATTGTGATACACTATGACCCGACTTAGCTTATTAGACATGTATTGACCAACATATGTTCTCTAGGTTGAGATCTATAGTTACTTTGCATTCCGAGTTTCGGTCACATTTTGGTGAATGAATTTATGAGCTGCTATGGTGAGTTTCATTTGCTCCCTTTTTAATTGCTTTTGCAATCTATATGTTTGGGCTGAGAATACATGCACTTTATTTTAAACGCAATGGATACAAGTACATACTAAATTCTACACCGAGTTTGAACCGAAAATTCCTTAGCTTTGGTAACTAGTAGCTGCCAGTTATAAGAATTGGTGGGCGTGAATAGTTGTATATGGATCCATAGGGCTTGACATCCCCGTCTATTCCAGGTATAGAAACCCTAGCCTGAACTATAAAACAGACGTATGCTATTTGAGTTTAGTACACGTTGGATTGCGTGTATTATACATGTTGGTTGCATGTGTGTTGAAACAGGGGTACTTATTATAACGTTAAAGTTTAGTTACCAGAGTGCTCAATTTTGTAGAATATTTTGATAAACGTTTTTGGATGAAACAACTGAAATCTTGTGATCCACCTTTATATACAGATTATGTGCAACACTAAAACTATGAACTCACCAACCTTTGTGTTGACTCTTTTAAGCATGTTTATTCTCAGGTTTCTAGAAGTCTTCCGCTATTTGCTTATACGTTATACAAGCTATGCGCATGGAGTCATACATGCTTTATTCAACAAAACTTTGCATTCACAAAATCATCACCATGTATCTTATTTTGACTGCATTGTCAATGGATGTAGTATTGTAAACTATTATATACGGTGATTGTTTATACGTAGAAATCATCAGACGTCGAAAACCTTGGATTTATATGTTCATTTATGGTGTGCCTTTTCAAAAGAATGAAATGTTTACAAAATGTATCATATAGAGGTCAAAACCTCACTATGAAATCAATGAATGATGTATTTGTCCAAGTGGATTTGGACGGGTCATCGCAGTATCATCGTATGAATATTTTTACTACAAAATATTGTATAGTGAGTTTCATTTGCACCCTTTTTAAATGTTTTTGCAATATATATTTTTGGGACTGGGAATACATGCGCTGCTTTTATAAATGTTTGACGAAATAGACACAAGTACTTAAAACTACATTCTATGGTTAGATTGTTAAACCGAATATCGCCCCTTCAAGTCTGGTAACCTAAGAATTAGGGAAATGGCCCCTAATTGACGCGAATCCTAAAGATAGATCTATGGGTCTATCAAACCCCATTCTGGAATTTGGAATGCTTTAGTACTTCGATTTTAAAAGGTGATTGCGATTGCCGTTATATAGCATACTTGCGAGTATGCGGGGGATATTCTATATGCATTAAGTTAATGTCAGTTACCAGGTGTTCATCATACGAATTATTTTTATACACTTGCGAGTGTATTGTTATATATGAAAAATGAAATCTTGTGGTCTATTAAAATTATGAAAATGATTGATTACGATAAACTAATGAACTCACCAACCTTTTGGTTGACACTTTTAAGCATGTTTATTCTCAGGTAATAAAGAAAATCTTTCGCTGTGCATTTGCTCATTTTAAAAATATTACTTGGAATCATTCATGGCATATTTCAAAAGACGTTGCATTCAAGTCGTTGAGGTCAATAAAGATTATTATTAAGTAAATGATAGATTAGGTCATTTATAGTTTGGATATTATGATATGGTATACATGCCTGTCAATTTTCGATGTAATGAAAGTTTGTCTTTTTAAAACGAATGCAATGTTTGTAAAATGTATCATATAGAGGTCAAATACCTCGCAATGTAACCATATGTTATTATATTCCTCCTTATAGATTAGGACGGGTCTCTTCATATGGTATCAGAGCTGTGGTCTTAGCGAACCAGGTCTTGCATTAGTGTGTCTAACAGATAGTTGTTAGGATACATTAGTGAGTCTGGACTTCGACCGTGTCTGCATGTCAAAAGTTTTGCTTATCATTTCTTGTCAGAAATTACCTGCTTATCATTCTTAGAGAATTATCTGCTTAATAATCTTAGTCTAGACACGTTTTACTGCATCGACTGCATGAATAGTGTATAGACAAAATTCATATCTTAGCGTATCTGTTACTGTAAACTTTGCCTGACATATTCCGCAAATTCCTTCGTAATCTACGAAATCTTTTGTTCTGTATATATAGATATTCTATATAATTAGAATACCATCCGATAGCCAGAAATCAATTCATATCGAAAAATTCTTTATTCAATCGTACGAAATGGAACTCGCCACTAGTTCAAGTTTCTCGGATTCCGACAGCTATTCCGATATGGAAACACACTTGAGCACCGAAAGCAGTATAACCAGAATGGATCAAAAAATCAGTCATCACCAATTCTAGATGAACTGGGGATGGGTTCGTAGTCGACTTAATCAATGGAGACGAGAAGAAGGCGATCCTTCCATCCACCATATTGTCCTCTTGACGATGAATCTAAAGCACTTACCGGCGAATCAGTCCGAAACACCATTTTCATTTTCATTTCCAGAGTATCTCGCCACAATTATATTCTATCTAAAATTCTAAACCTTATTCATCCGCTTGTTCCGACCGACAATCATCCTGGAGTAATGGAAGAGGTTAACGAACTTCGTGTTCGAGTAATAAATTTGGAAAATATGGTGTAAAATTTACCAGCTTCAGCAACATCACCGTCATCAACAGTACCATCAGTAACAGCACCAGTACCATCAATAATCCATGCCTCAACATCTCATTCTGTACCTCGAGTATAATCATCATTCTACGTATCGTTCTACATCAATTATCTTCATTCTTCATGACGATTTTATAATTTCTAATGTTTTATAGATTATGCATTCTAGTTCTGACGGTAAACCAGAGAAGTTTAATATCACATTGACTCCTTAAATCCATGATTACATTTGAAGAAAATATATATGTAAGTATATTTTCATAAAGATTGTAATTAAAAATTCTTTTGTACAAACTGTTAATGGTGAAAATATTTTAACGCGTAAGTAATACCCGATGAATATTTGGGTTTCACATTAATAAGTTACACTACACATTCTTTCAATCTGATTCAACAGACATTTACTATCCTACTTACACCCACAGATATACGAATCCGTTCACCACAGAATAACCATTTTCATTCAATTTCATATTTGGATTTTGACTTATCAGAATCCAACAAGTGGCATAATGAAGAAAACATTGGACAAAATAAAATTTGTTTGTAACGACCCAACCCTGGTTAAAACAAAACACGACCCAAAAAAAAAATTTTCTGGACCTGTACAACTGGACGGCGTCCAGTACTAAAGGCCTGGACGACGTCCAACCTTTTTGGACGGCGTCCCGTGTAACGACCCTAGATTTTTCAATGTTTATTTATTAATAATTATTATTATTAATACGAGTGATTAAACAAATGTATGTTATTACATTTACATGTTGCCATGATTGCCCGTACTTGATTTTAATTGCCCGAAACATCTTTGTGACACACGAAACTTTCACGAATAATATTTTTAGAGTATTATTTACATTCATGATTGATTTTATTAATCATTTTAATTAACTATGGTTATTAGTTAGTTACTTGGGCTTTAATTGGACTTATTTGTTACTTACTTGAACTTGGGCCTTGTTAATGTTATGAACTCATGATATTGGGCTTATAAAGCCCACCCTACTTTTTAGTTGGACTATTTAGCCCATGTCTTACACTTGTAAGTATTATTTAGATGGAAACTAGCTAGTTTTGTTCAAATGAGAATCTAGTTACCATAATCCCCATGCATGGCAATCTATTAACCACACTTTTGAAGCTTTACATGCTAGTGACTAATGAACTAAACCTCTCCCCCCTTGAACCCTTCAAACTGTTGGCCTAGATGATTAATGGGGGAGTTTTCTTTTCATTTTTCCTTATTACTCACACTTGCATGCTCTCATTCAAACACACACAAAATACTTGCAACCTTTTTCTCTCATTTCTCTCTCAAGTTGTAAGTAACAAGCCTAAACTTCTCTTCTTTTTCTTCAAACAAAACCGAAACCAAGAACACACATATCATCGTCATCTCTTGTTCTTTGATTATTGTTTTGTTATTTGTTGTTGTTATTACTTACTTACTAGTTGTTATTTATTATTTACTTACTAGTTTCAAGAATCAAACTTACTAGTTTCATTCTTCTTTTATCTTGTAATTTCAAGAACACTCAAGAACTAAACTTACTAGTTTATGTTCTACATATGTTGTTTTAAAGATTGTAAGTTCATGGTGATAAAAATCATACTTGTGAATCATGTTTGTAAACTTAAAAGTTCACATTCTTAAACATCAAACTTTGGTTTGAATCTTTAAAGTATGAACCACCATGAATTATTTACTTGTTTACTTAGATTATTTACTTCATTTACTTGCACTTTAATTTCATGTTTGTTGGTTGTTATTGGTCAAGTGTTACTAGTTAACCTTGATCTCATTAATCTTGAACTAAAAGTTAACTTTAAAAGTTCAAGAACATGTAAGTAAGTTTTCTTTAAATTATAACTTGGTACACTTATGTTAGATCTAGACTTTTGAGTCTTGGATCTTCAAGATCAAACTAAGAACTATGTTCTACAACTCAAGATCTTGATTTCATAAGTTTACTTTCAAGTTTGTAACTTATTTTTAGTTTTAAAGTTCATGTATGTGTTAGATCTATGACTTTGATGTAACCTTGGTTCATCAAACTTCATACAACTCTTAAGTGAGTTGTGCTACATGTCTTAGACCTACACTTATGTCATAATAGTCAAAACTCGGTTAATATTACTTTTACATTTCATGTATGTGTTGAATCTAAGACTTTGATGTAACTTTGGTTCAACAAAACACTTGCAACACTTAAGTGAGTTGTGCTCCATGTCTTAGACTTACACTTGGGTTATGATGGTCAAACCTTGGTGAAAATGATGCAAACACATCAACGAGTTTTACACTTGAAGCTATATGCATCAAGGATGAGAACCGTGATAAGCATCGAGCACCAAGACCACCGGAACCCACTATTTTTCTGTTTTCTGTCTTCTGCCTACTGTTTTCTGGGTTCTGTAACAGACCAGTACACCTGGGCTACTGTAACCTTGATTTTCAGATAGATCTTTTCAAGTAGATAATTTTTCATATAGGACTCGTCTTAATCCGAGTTACGGTTTAGGATTTATGGCCCTCCGATCGTCACTATGTCCTTTTAACGTTGTGTAGAAATTTCTGACCTACTCTCACTTAGACCGTCGCCACAGTCAAACGAAGACGAGTTTGCTTCTGTAAATTTTAACACACTTAAAGGACTCATATACGGAGCCATGTCCACTGGTCTCACCTTATTTCAGTAAGGGTAGAGGCCGTGGTGACTGACTGAAGTCAGCCTTTGTTTTAAACTACTTTCATAAACGAAACTTACTTTACGCCTTTTGTTTGATGATGAATGATGATGACCCTTAAGACCTTATTTACATACTTTTAAACCTATTCAGACGATTTACTGACTTAGTACTATTTGACTTAGGTTGAGGACCCGTTTGGACAACCTTCATTACTTGCTTACTTTCCGAGTCATACTTTACCGCTACTTTATCATTGTGAGTTATAACATTCCCTTTTTACTTTAACTTATTTTGGGAACTGAGAATACATGCGGATTTTGTGTTTTACATACTAGGCATGAGTACTTAAACTTTATATATGTGTGGGTTATATAACGGCAGAAACATTCCCTTTAGCTCGGTAACGTTTAGTCATTGGTTTTTGAACCGGTGAACGCGAATCTTAGATATGGATCCATAGGGTTTGACATCCCCACTCGGGCTAGTAGCGCTAGCATTTAACGAGTGTTTAATACTTCGTAAACATACGTACTTGCCAAGTGTACTTTCAGGGGGTATAAACGTTAAGTTAGTTACCAAGTGCCCACGGTTAACATATACTTTATCATACTGTTTTGAAACGCTCTTTGTAGCACTGAAATCTCGTGGCCTACCTTACATACTGTTATACTTAAACTATAGCTCACCAACCTTTATGTTGACGTTTTTAAGCATGTTTTTCTCAGGTGCTTAAGGTTATTGCTTCCGCTGTCGTGCTAGTCTTGCCGTAGACACCCGCTGCTCTAGTGTTATCACCGCATGAATTGTTTCACTTGCATTCAGACTTTAATACATTTGAAACTATGTTTTGTAACGACCTAAGGATCACATATATTTATTCATGCTTGCTATTTGTAGAAGCATACTGTTGGTGTAAAACAATTGACGTCGGTTATGACGTCATCTTTTTATCATGAATGCAACTTCTTTTATTACAGCATATAGTACTTAACCTTGTAATGATCCTGTTGTTGATGATTCGTACACGATGGTTTTGTACGGGGCATCACATTTGGTATCAGAGCATTGGTTGTAGGGAATTAGGTTGCATTAGTGAGTCTAAGACCGACCCGAGTAGGATTCACTAATAGGACTAATCTACAACTTGCTAGTTTACGTGTTTCTGCTGAACTTACTGCATGCTGCTACTTACTTTTACCGCTATATGCCATATGCTACTACACGATTTCACTACTGTATGATATTACTTGCTTTTGATTGCATGCTACTTCTGTACGATACGTTATTATTGCCATGCTACTTATTGTTATATATGATTTAAGCTGTTGGCCTAATACGTGCTTGCTTTATGACTTACTGACATGGAAAATTTATTTTTCCTTGTTCAGATGTCGGATGTTCCACCTGCTATCGTTTTGGGCAGTTTAGACTCGTCGGCGACCCTACCTGCTATTGCTGCCGACATACCGATCCCGATACGCACCAGTGACCCCGGCGCTTCGTCTTCCGGAGCTAGTAGTAGTGCGCCGGCACCAGTGGCTACTATTGACGGACACATGGACCCTACGGAGATTCCAGCTCCGTCTGCTCCTGGACCCTCGGAGCCACAGCCCCGCATCGATGGTGTTGTGATTCCCACGGAGTTCGGGGAAGGGCCATTCCGTAACCATATGCGCATGCCGTGCCGACGCGCTCCTATTGGACGTTTAGTGCCGATTCCGCCAGGCAGATACAGACAGATGATGGCCGCCCACGGACTGCCAGTTCAGCCACTAGTGACACCACCACATGATTCGAATGACTCATCATCCGCCGATTCTTCATCAGATGACTCTTCCTCAGACGACTCCAGTGATGATGAGGACCCTGCTGATGTACCTATTCAGCCACCCTCCACCCCGCCGAAGAAGCGGTATTGCTTCGACGGTACCATCATTCCGGGGATCAACGGAGGACGAGCCTTCACTGACGCATTTGGTCGACGTCGTAGGGTTACTGCTCGTAAGTGGCTTGTGTCGTACCCTGCCGACCCACAAGTGCGTAAGGCACCCCGTTACATACTGACTATTTCTGGAGCCAGAACGTCTGCACCCCGTTTCGTGCGGTCTGCACCACCCGCACCACCGGCACCACCGGCACCACCCGCACCACCTGCACCACCTGCACTGCCTGCCCCACCATCTCCCTCTAACGAGGAACCGAGGAGGGAGGTGTGAATCCTCCGAGCTCGGGTTACTGAGCTCGAGGAGCAGTTGGCTCAGGTTTTAGACATCCTACACCCACCTTCACCATAGGACCTTTTGTATTAGATTTCATGATGTAATCTAGTTGTAGTTTCATATTTCACTTATGTATTGTACGAATCTATCATGATGTATGAAACTTATTATTAATGAATGGAAACTTTGTGATGTTACTTTTTGCACAAGTGTTCTATTTACGTTACTGTATGGTGTTTTGCGGTACTTGTATCAACTTGCGTTACTTAATTAACATGTGTTGTGCTGTTTACATGTTGGTTGTTATATACTATACTATTATATATTGAATGCTGGATTTTGACTTGAGTCAAAATGTTTGTATAGAACACCATGGCTAACGGTCGATCCACACCTACTGCTGCTCAAATTGAAGAGATGATCCAAGAACGTGTAGCCATAGTCATTGCGGAAATGCAACCCCAAGCTCCACCGCCACCGCCACCACCACCGGTTATTCAACCCATTCGAAATGGGTGTACTTACAAGGAATTCCAGAGCTGTAAATCACATAACTTCAGCGGCACTGAGGGACCGGTTGGTCTCACCAGATGGTTCGAGAAACTTGAATCAGTATTCTGAGTTAGCAACTGTTCGGAGGACAGCAAAACCAAATTTTCTTCTTGCACGCTATCTGACGGCGCGCTCACATGGTGGAACACAATGGCACAGGCACAAGGCATTGATGAGGCGTATGCTACGCCATGGGAAGAATTTAAGTGTGCCATGATTGAGGAGTATTGTCCGAGAACCGAGATACAAAAGATGGAAATGGAATTCATGCAGTTAAAGGCCGTTGGGAACGACCTTGATGGTTACAATAGGAGATTTTTGGAACTAGCCCTGATGTGTCTGACAATGGTCACCCCAGAATTCAAGCGAATGGAGAGATACTTCTGGGGACTCCCTAAGAGCATTAAGGGAAACGTCACCTCGTCCAAACCACCAAATCTCCCAGAAGCGATGCGCATGGCGCATACTTTAATGAATCAAATAACCATCGATGAACCGGAGAAAACTAAGTCTGAAGTGGGTACTAGTGAGAAGCGCAAATGGGATAACCACAACAACAACAACAACAGGAGAAGGAACTATGAACAGAACCCGGCGAAACGACATGAGGGTTTCAGAGGAAACAACAACGATGGAAACCCCAACCCCAACAACAACACCAACTCCAACCCGAACTACAAAGGAACCTTACCACAATTCAAGAGGTGTTACAAACACCACACTGGGTATTGCAATGTTGTCTGCGAGAAGTGCCAACGGTCTGGGCATGTTGGAAAAGACTGCAAGGTCACCACCTTAAATGGGAAGCCGAACACCAATGGACCGAAGAAGTGCTACGAATGCGGACAGACGGGCCATTTCAGAAATGCGTGTCCAAACAAGCGAAAAGACGGCGGACCACCGCGCGTTAGAGCTTTCAATGTTAATGCAAGGGACGCACGCGAAAACCCTAACTTGGTGACAGGTATATTCAAAATCAACAATCTTTTAGCTTCTGTCTTGTTTGATACTGGTGCGGATAGAAGTTATGTATGTAGACATTTTTGCGATAAGATTAATTGGTCGTTAGTCCCGTTAAAATAGAGTATGCTTGTCGAGGTCGCCAACGGTAAACTTGAAAAAGTTGACCACATTAGTCGAGGAGCTATTATCAACATAGCTGGTGCAGATTTTGAAATTGATTTGATAACAATCAAATTGGGAAGTTTTGACGTGATCGTCGGTATGGATTGGTTGAGTAAGATAAGGGCCGATTTTATCTGTGGAGATAAAGCACTTCGTATACCACAAGGAGATGGCGAGCCACTGGTTATCTATGGAGAGAGATGTACCTCGAAGTTGAACCTCATTAGTTGCGTGAAAGCACAAAAGATTATGAAGAAGGGACGTCTTGCTGTCCTAGCGCATGTAAAAATGGTAGAAACTGAGGTGAAGAGCGTGAACGACGTTCGAATTGTGAACGAATTTTCTGATGTCTTCCCAGAGGAATTGTCTGGATTGCTGCCGCAGAGAGCAGTAGAGTTTCAGATTGATTTAGTGCCAGGAGCTGCACCTATAGCTCGCGCACCTTATAAACTCGCACCTTCCGAGATGCAAGAATTACAGAGTCAACTACAAGAACTACTAGACCGAGGGTTTATCCAACCAAGTTTCTCACCTTGGGGCGCACCTGTGTTGTTTGTGAAGAAGAAGGATGGATCCTTCCGTATGTGTATCGACTACCGTGAACTCAACAAATTGACTATCAAGAATTGGTATCCTCTTCCCCGCATTGATGATCTTTTTGATCATCTACAAGGATCGAGCGTTTACTCAAGGATCGATTTACGATCCGGTTATCACCAGTTGAGGGTGAAGGAAAGTGACGTGATGAAAACTGCATTTAAAACTCGTTATGGTCATTATGAGTTTCTCGTGATGCCATTCGAATTAACCAATGCACCTGCCATGTTCATGGATCTCATGAATCGTGTCTGCAAGCCGTACTTGGATAAGTTTGTTATCGTCTTCATAGATGATATCCTCATCTACTCTAAGAGCGAAGAAGAGCATGAGCAACACCTCTGACTAGTACTTGAACTCTTGAGACAAGAGGAACTTTACGCCAAATTCTCCAAGTGTGAATTTTGGTTGAAGGAAGTTCAATTTCTGGGTCATGTTGTGAGCTACCAGGGTATCAAAGTTGATCCCGCCAAGATTAAAGCTATCAGCAAGTGGGAGACCCCCACTACTCCGACTCATATTCGCCAATTTCTAGGTCTCGCCGGTTATTACTGAAGGTTTATCGAAGGTTTCTCTCTGATTGCGCGTCCTTTGATCGCACTGACTCACAAGGGCAAGAAGTTCATTAGGGAACCCACACACGAATCAGCATTTCAAACTTTGAAGAAGAAGTTAACCACCGCACCTATCCTATCACTTCCTGAGGGCAGTGACGACTTTATTGTTTATTGTGATGCATCGAAGAGTGGTTTTGGTTGTGTACTGATGCAACGCTCAAAGGTTATCGCTTATGCCTCCCGACAATTGAAGATTCACGAGCGGAACTACACTACTCACGATCTTGAACTTGGAGCCGTTGTCTTTGCGCTTAAATTGTGGAGACATTATTTGTATGGAACTAAGAGCACTATCTTCACCGATCACAAGAGTCTCCATCACATCTTTGACCAGAAGCAACTGAACATGCGACAGCGTCGATGGATCGAGACGCTCAACGACTACGATTGTGAACTCCGTTATCACCCTGGCAAGGCCAATGTTGTAGCTGACGCTTTAAGCCGAAAGGAGAGGACATCACCTCTTCGTGTTAGGGCTCTGAACATCACCATCCATTCGAACCTCAACAGCCATATCAGAGTAGCCCAAGATGAGGCTCTCAAGGAGGAGAACATATCTGATAAGGCTAAAAAGGAACATATATTTCATAGCAAAATCCCCCAAGAAAGACAAGATTTTAGTTGCAATTGTTCCATTTTCAAGTAATATTCGTTTATTTTAAATAAGTGCGAAGACAAAAGGCGAAAACGACGAATTGAAGACACAAAGGTCCAAAAAGCTCAAAAGTACAAGATACAATAAAAAAGGTTCAAGTTATTGATGAGGAACGTCTAAAAATGACAAGAGTACAAGTTACAAAACGCAAAGTACAAAATATAAAATTGTACGCAAGGACGTTCGAAAATCCGGAACCGGGACCAGAGTCAACTCTCAACGCTCGACGCAACGGTGTAAAAATTACGAGTCAACTATGCACAAGAATAAAATATAATATTTAAATAATTCATAATAAGAATAATATTAAATAATAAAAAGTTGTTAATTGAGCATAGTTCAGGGGTCATAAGTGAAAATTCAATTTCTAAATTCGCCTATAAAAGGCTTTGTAATCGTAATGTAAAAACACACCTTTTTCTATCTTTTTCTTATTTATCAATATCAATTATCAATATCTATATTCTATATCTCTATCATAATGTTAACTTAATAAGATATAACAATAATCTTAATTTTAATTTTAAATTATGATAATAATAAAATTTATGATAGAGATCGTTTGAGTGTGTAAGTCGAAATTCTGTCCGTGTAACGCTACGCTATTTTTAATCATTGTAAGTTATGTTCAACCTTTTTACATTAATGTATCGTAACTAAGTTATTATTATGCTTATTTGAGCCGAAGTAATCGTGATGTTGGGCTAAAATATTAAGAAGGGGTTATTGAACTTTGGACCATAATTAAGGTTTGGGCAAAAGACCGACACTTGTGGAAATTGAACTATTGACTATTAATAGATGGGGGGTATTGTCTAATTGAGTGACAACTCATTGGAGTCTGTCGAACCTATCTTCAAATTAATTAACCTAATAATTAATAATGATTATGGTTGTCCTATTTAGTGATGTTCATATGGAATCTGTTATAATCATTTAATTAATCAATTGGGTTGGGTAATTGATTATTCATTCTGATCAAGTGGATGAATTAATATTCATAAACTAATTAAAACAGGGGTGGATTACATACAGTGATAACTGGTGTAATTGTTGACAGAAGTGATAACTGCGTCACAGTTTAAATCCTTAATCAGTTGGAATATTTGACTTCGGGTATAAGGGTAATTTGACGAGGATACTCGCACTTTATTTTTATGACCGATGGACTATTATGGACAAAAACCAGATAGACGTATCAAATAAACCAGGACAAAGGACAATTAACCCATGGTAATAACTTAAAATCAACACGTCAAACATCATGATTACGGAAGTTTAAATAAGCATAATTCTTTTATTATATTTCTCATCGTATCTTTATTTACTGTCATTTTATTACTCGCAATTTTATTTACTGTCATTTTATTTATTGTCATTATTTTATGCACTTTAATTATTGTCATTTATCTTTACGCTTAAAAATATAAAATCGACAAACCGGTCATTAAACGGTAAAAACCCCCCTTTTATAATAATATTACTACTTATATATATATATATTTATATAAATATAGTTTTATAAAAATATAGTATGTAATCACTAGCTCCCTGTGGAACGAACCGGACTTACTAAAAACTACACTACTCTATGATTAGGTACACTGCCTATAGTGTTGTAGCAAGATTTAGGTATATCCCATCCGTAAATTAATAAAACTTGTGTCATATTTTGTAGTATTTCCTAGTAAAAATAATATTATTTCGTACCCTCACGCTACATCATCAAGTTTTTGGCGCCGCTGCCGGGGAGCGCTAAAACGCTATATTTTTAATTATAATAATATTGAAATAAAATATAATAATATAATAATATTGAAATAGAATATAATAATATAATAATATTGAAATAGAATATAATAATATAATAATATTTTAGAATCAAAATTTGATACGTAAAATTTTAAAAAGTCGTATTTATTAAATACTTCAGGGGTATATTATGTAACTTGTAATTAATAATTTCTATCATGTCGCTTTCATGTGAATAGTAAATTAATTAATTTCTTTTCATTTACTATTCATGAATAGTAAATGAATTAAAAAAAAAGTTTTGAAAAAAAATAATAATTATAAAAAATTATTAATTTGTAAAAAAAAAATCGTTTTTAAAAAAAAAAAAAAAAGTTGTAAAAAAAAAAACGTTTTTTTTAAGAAAAAAATTCGTTTTTTTAAAAAAAAAAAAAAAAAAAAAATTTGTAAAAAAAAAAATTCGTTTTTAAAAAAAAAAAAAAAATTTTTTAAAAAATAATAAATAATAATTTTTTTTTTAAGTTTTATTACCTTTAGATTTTTAGACTATAGTTACAATTTTTAGTATTAAGTTTAGTTTTGCATAGTTATTTTTATTTCTAGAATTTTTAGGTTTGCCGTAAAATCCCTTAAGTGCTTATTCCTTAGACTAAGATTTAGGTGCTTTAGAATTTTGCGACGCCGTTTTTCGCGCTACTTTCTTATTTTTATTTTTCGACGCCTATTTTTCGACCTTTTATTTTTCGACATTTTTCGACGCGCAATCTATTTCTTTCTTATTTCTCGCCATTCTAGTTTTTAGGACTTAGAATTTTTTCTACTTCTTCTCTAAATTTCTTAAAATTACGAAAATTTATTTTAAGTGGTTAAATTGATAGACATCAAAATTTTCTGGTTCGTAGTAATAGTTGGATTTGTACGTGGACCGGGTTATTGGAGCCAAACAGTACTCAATTATATTGAGACCAAACGAATCCTGCCCCTCTGCTGCATCTTTTGGCTATTCGAAACGTGGGCAAAATCAGAAAAGTCTATTGATTGGATAACTTATTATAATTTTTCTTTCCTTTTAAAAACTAATAGGATATTCAGTGAATGCACCGAGCAAGACGTTCACCACCTTTTATACGTTCACCACCTGTAACTCGATCAAGACATTTAGCAAATATTGTCGCCGTTGATTTTTCTTTAGAATCATCATCCAGTCGAACAAATACTCCAATTCAAATTTCCGACAATCCATCTTTTGAACCCGATTTCACAACTAAGAAACTGGAGGATATTCAAGGACAATTCCAAGATCCTGAACCACAAACCGTTAAATCAGAGTCCTCTAGTGATTCGTATTCAACGAATTCAATTATGGAAGTAACGGAACCTCTAAGTATGGAAGATCGAATGAGAGCTAAACGCACGGGCCAAGGTCACGCCATTATTAAGCCAGAAGTTAATGCTCCAGATTATGAAATCAAAGGACAAATTCTACATATGGTAACTAATCAGTGCCAATATAGTGGTACGCCAAAAGAAGATCCCAACGAACATCTTCGTACGTTTAAAAGAATTTGTACACTATTCAAAATCCGAGAAGTGGAAGATGAGCAGATCTATCTCATGTTATTTCCCTGGACTTTAAAGGGAGAAGCCAAAGATTGGTTAGAATCGTTACCTGAAGGGGCGATTGACACATGGGATGTCTTAGTTGAAAAATTTCTTCAAAGATTCTTTCCGGCATCTAAAGCCGTGAGACTTCAAGGAGAAATTGTTACGTTCGCGCAAAAGCCAAATGAAACATTATATGAGGCATGGACAAGATTCGGAAGGATGTTGAGAGGATGTCCTCAACATGGTTTAGACACTTATCAAATAGTACAAATATTTTACCAAGGTGTCAATGTTGCTACAAGAAAAGACATCGACATAACAGCTGGTGGTTCCATTATGAAGAAAACCGCAACTGAAGCTTACAAAATTATTGATAACACAGCCTCCCACTCTCATGAGTGGCACCAAGAGAAAGATATATATCGTTCATCTAAAGCGGCTAGAGCCGATTCTAGCCATAACTTTGATTCCGTTTCCGCAAAAATAGATGCTTTCGAGAGACGAATGGAAAAGATGAATAAAGATATTCACGCAATACGAATCAGTTGTGAGCAATGCGGTGGACCACACTTAATGAAAGACTGTCACATTGAACAAACGATGGAACAACGTGAGAATGTTGTCTACATGAACCAAAGGCTGGAAAATAGTTATCAGAATAATTATCAACCGCCAAGGCTAAACTTCAATCGAAATCAAAACATTCTTTACAATCCAAATGGAACCAACAATAACTCGTACAACCAACAAGGTACGAATAACCAACCAACTCAAAATAACACTTTCAATCAACAAAGACCTGGCTTGTATAAACCACCACAACAAACCGAAGAGAAAAAGTCAAATCTGGAAGAAGTGGTATTTAAGCTAGTTGAATCTCAAACACAATTTATTGAAACTCAAACTCAAATGAATGAGAGGTTTGATCAGTCATTTAGAACTCAACAAGCTTCTATTTTGAATCTAGAAAAACAAGTAGGTACTCTTGTTAGATTGATGAGTGAAAGGAAACAAGGAAAGCTACCGAGTAATACTGAAGTAAATCCTCGGAATGAAAATGTTAATATGGTTTCAACAAATTCTGAAAAACCAGCATCAGAAGATGGGAAGGTTTTAGATGAGAGTAACAATGAAGAAGTTACACCACCACCACCCGAGTATGTAAAGCCAGTGGTGGCACCATACAAACCACCCATCCCGTTTCCAAGAAAAGGAGTTGAGTATGAGCAAGTAATAAGTAATAAAGTTTGTGATACCTCTGGAAAGAAGAAGAAGAAGAATAAAAAAGTGCAAGAAACAAAAACAGTAGAAGTAAACCCGGTGAAGACAGTTCCACCAAATCCTTCACCTAGGGTAGGTGATCCGGGTGAATTTATTGTTCCTTGTCTACTTAGTGACTGTGTCATGTATGATGCACTAGCAGATTTAGGTTCAAGTGTGAGTGTTATGCCTCTTTTATTATATAAGAGATTAGGTGTAGGTGAGTTAACTCCAACGGATATGAGTGTTCGACTCTTTGATCAAACCATTAAGCACCCAGTTGGAATTGCTGACAACCTACCCATTCAAGTAGGCAATTTAACCTTTCTAGTCGAATTCATTGTCATTGACATAGAAGAGGACCCAAACATTCCTCTAATTTTAGGTCGACCATTCTTAGCGTCCACCGGGGCGTTATTTGATGTAAGAAAGGGTAGAATGACACTTAGTAATGATGAGAAATTGATCACCTTTATGATTCGAAAGTCTAAATATCCACAAACCAAAACCGTTGAACCAATAAAAACGATTGGTAAGAACCATGTTGTTTTACCAACTCCAACGGTAGTGCTTAACAATAATAAAACGCCTAAGTGTGGGGAAGATGAAGTAACACCTAATGATGACATGATAACAAAGAACCCCGTTGTTGATACGAAATTAGATAATCCCGTGATTAATAGTTCAATGAAGAAACTTATTAAACGGATTCGCGATGCTAGAACCAAGGGGAACTTTAAGTTATGTAACCGATTAGTATCCAATCTGTCGCCTAAAGAAAAGGCGAAGCTAGTTGAAATTGTGGATATAACACATGAATCCGACCAATGGCTTAAAGAAAAAGTCACGGATATGCAAGTTGATTATGGACCAAGAGAAATTGACGATGAAGCTAATCACAATTTCGACACCACAGCTACCTAAGTGTGGGGAGATTCAAATGTTCTAAAAAGAAAATGCTGTCTAGAATTAGTTGTTCTGTTCTCGTGTAGTTCCGAGAATGGAATCCGATTGGTCTTTTCCGCTAGCAGACACTAAAGAACTAGTTTTCTTCCCCCATTCTGAATTTTTTTTTTGTTTTGTAGGTTTTATATTAAATTAATATGCTTTTTAAAATTTATGTTTTGTGTGTTTTTTTTTAAAAACAAAAATGTACTTTATTTCATTAAGTTAAAAAAATGATTTCTAAAATTCGTCGTGAGTTGAAGATTAGGTCGTTGAACCAAAATTGTTTTACCCGAGGGCGGGACGACAAATTTTGTTATCATTATTTTTAATTTTATTGATTTAAAGTATGCCAAAAATATTATACTTTATAAATTTTTGAAAAGTGGGGTTATAAACCAAACTTCAAAAATATATATATATATATATATGTTTGTATTTTATCTTATGTACAAAACAGGGTAAAACAGCGCACTTTCAAAGACTGTCATGAAGTTCAGCAAAAGCTACTGATTTTGACAAGACGCAAAAAATCAAATGTGAAATAACAATATGTTTGCAAACTCGGTATTTTAATCACTTTTCTACGCTAATCACCCTCATGAATTTAAATTATAGTCTGATTTCATGCAAATGAGGGCATTGCATGATCTTAAGTGTGGGGAAGGGTTATAAATTCTCTCAGGTTTATACTTGGTTTATTTGCCAAATTTTGTGAAAATTTGAAAAATTTTCAACTAAATGAACTCAAAATCATGTTTATACATATTTATGAACGATGAAAACTAGGTGTTAATACCGAAATTATCGTTATCTCGGAAAGGACATAAATTGAGAAACAACCTAAAATGCTTGAATTCATTTAAAATGGAATAAAGGAGAATAAAAAGGCAAAGAAAGAAACTAAGTGTGGGGAGAATGTACCAAGTTATTCAATTAAAAATTATCTATCACATATCTTTGTACAAGATTATTGCAGGTACTTTTGTTTTGGATGATACTAATCAGTTTTACCCGGTTTACTGTAATATATTTGAAAGAAATATGGATCTACACGATGAATCAATTCCATCATTAAAAGGAAGTAAAGTCTTCCGAAAAAGACACGCGCTTCTTGATTTAGGTCAAGAAGTTGTCGTCCAGACCAGCTGTAGGTTGACGAAAAATCTAAAAAAGTCATCTCTAAAATCAGCAGGAAATCCACGGACCTCAGCATCAAACAGGGTCGCCAAGTGGTCAGATTTATCCTAACCATGAGAAGGATTTATCTCGTACAATGGGGAGGCACCGTGCAAATTAGCTTGATAAGACTAATGAATCAGATCCCCAGAAAGGATAATCTCCTTAAAGATTAAAAATCAGCTTTTAAGACTGATATTACTCAATCCTTGAGATTGACCTTAAAGATTGAGAATTCAAACTCATGGAATTCAATGATATCTAAACTCGAGCTTGAACGAGAAAATATTTTGATCAAAAATACAAACCGATTTGTTTTCTGAAAACCCATTTTCAATGCGTTCATTACCATTGAACGTAAAATCCTAGGAATTCACCTGGAATTCATTAGGTCACCTGAACCAAATCGGGTGTCAACCGTAAGAACGGTGGTTGCATAGCATGGTCGGAGACAGGACCTTGTGCCAGACCGAAAAATCATATGATGATCTTTACTATCGCTCCTACCAAGGATAGTTCTAGCATCCGACACGTTAAAAGACCATAATCATCTGCATGTCACGGGACATTGCCTTAACAGTTTCTTGTTCATCGCTTTCCTTTACAACCGGACGGTAGTTTACCGAAAGATAATATACGGAACAAGTAAACTGGATGTGTACTTTCCGATACCGGGATAGCAGTGGATTACACGAACCTAAAAGTTTTAGCCAAAATATTGATCCACAAATATATTTTGCAACACCGATGATGGATCAAATCAGAAAACTTGTCTAGGGTAAAATCTAGCTTGAATTTTCAAAAGATCAAATGTTTTCATAAAGATCCAATTTCCTTAAAGGATCTAAATTTTTATAGTCATGTGGGACTGTAAACCGCCTTTCAAATGTGCACTTTGCTTTGGAAACCGAAAGTAAATCGGCTATTTGATTGCAAGTGTCGTTGTCCTAAACCCAAGGCAACTGTGGATGACACACCCACCTTTAACCATGTCGTTACTATCATTGTTTATACCGCTCTATCAAAATCACTGATGTACAAAGTGTGAAGAATAAAGAAGTGATTCGTGTGATGTATTATATTATTTCAAGACTGTATTGCTTGAGGACAAGCAACGCTCAAGTGTGGGGATATTGATAAGGCTAAAAAGGAACATATATTTCATAGCAAAATCCCCCAAGAAAGACAAGATTTTAGTTGCAATTGTTCCATTTTCAAGTAATATTCGTTTATTTTAAATAAGTGCGAAGACAAAAGGCGAAAACGACGAATTGAAGACACAAAGGTCCAAAAAGCTCAAAAGTACAAGATACAATCAAAAAGGTTCAAATTATTGATGAGGAACGTCTAAAAATGACAAGAGTACAAGTTACAAAACGCAAAGTACAAAATATAAAATTATACGCAAGGACGTTCGAAAATCCGGAACCGGGACCAGAGTCAACTCTCAACGCTCGACGCAACGGTGTAAAAATTACGAGTCAACTATGCACAAGAATAAAATATAATATTTAAATAATTCATAATAAGAATAATATTAAATAATAAAAAGTTGTTAATTGAGCATAGTTCAGGGGTCATAAGTGAAAATTCAATTTCTAAATTCGCCTATAAAAGGCTTTGTAATCGTAATGTAAAAACACACCTTTTTCTATCTTTTTCTTATTTATCAATATCAATTATCAATATCTATATTCTATATCTCTATCATAATGTTAACTTAATAAGATATAACAATAATCTTAATTTTAATTTTAAATTATGATAATAATAAAATTTATGATAGAGATCGTTTGAGTGTGTAAGTCGAAATTCTGTCCGTGTAACGCTACGCTATTTTTAATCATTGTAAGTTATGTTCAACCTTTTTACATTAATGTATCGTAACTAAGTTATTATTATGCTTATTTGAGCCGAAGTAATCGTGATGTTGGGCTAAAATATTAAGAAGGGGTTATTGAACTTTGGACCATAATTAAGGTTTGGGCAAAAGACCGACACTTGTGGAAATTGAACTATTGACTATTAATAGATGGGGGGTATTGTCTAATTGAGTGACAACTCATTGGAGTCTGTCGAACCTATCTTCAAATTAATTAACCTAATAATTAATAATGATTATGGTTGTCCTATTTAGTGATGTTCATATGGAATCTGTTATAATCATTTAATTAATCAATTGGGTTGGGTAATTGATTATTCATTCTGATCAAGTGGATGAATTAATATTCATAAACTAATTAAAACAGGGGTGGATTACATACAGTGATAACTGGTGTAATTGTTGACAGAAGTGATAACTGCGTCACAGTTTAAATCCTTAATCAGTTGGAATATTTGACTTCGGGTATAAGGGTAATTTGACGAGGATACTCGCACTTTATTTTTATGACCGATGGACTATTATGGACAAAAACCAGATAGACGTATCAAATAAACCAGGACAAAGGACAATTAACCCATGGTAATAACTTAAAATCAACACGTCAAACATCATGATTACGGAAGTTTAAATAAGCATAATTCTTTTATTATATTTCTCATCGTATCTTTATTTACTGTCATTTTATTACTCGCATTTTTATTTACTGTCATTTTATTTATTGTCATTATTTTATGCACTTTAATTATTGTCATTTATCTTTACGCTTAAAAATATAAAATCGACAAACCGGTCATTAAACGGTAAAAACCCCCCCTTTTATAATAATATTACTACTTATATATATATATATATATTTATATAAATATAGTTTTATAAAAATATAGTATGTAATCACTAGCTCCCTGTGGAACGAACCGGACTTACTAAAAACTACACTACTCTATGATTAGGTACACTGCCTATAGTGTTGTAGCAAGATTTAGGTATATCCCATCCGTAAATTAATAAAACTTGTGTCATATTTTGTAGTATTTCCTAGTAAAAATAATACTATTTCGTACCCTCACGCTACATCATCAATATCTCACGAACATTTGAACATACTTGTCTCTCGATTCGAGGTTAGGGAGTCTGGACTTCGATGTTATGCCGGAAGAATTTGGGTACCTCTTTATGAAGATCTACGGAATCTTATACTTGATGAAGCACACAAATCGAGATATTCAATTCATCCTGGAGCGGGCAAGATGTACCACGATCTTAAAGAACAGTATTGGTGGCCGAATCTTAAGAAGGACGTTGCAACTTATGTTGGGAAGTGTTTAACTTGTTCGAAAGTTAAGGCCGAACATCAGAAACCTTCTGGGTTACTTCAATAGCCGAAAATCCCGCAATGGAAGTGGGAAAGGATCACAATGGATTTCATTACTAAGCTACCGAAGACGGTGGGAGGATACGATACTATTTGGGTTATTGTTGACCGCCTTACTAAATCTGCACATTTCTTAGCGTTGAAAGAAACAGATACGATGGAGAGACTTGCTCAACTTTACATTAAAGAGGTTGTATCTCGTCATGGTGTACCGTTATCGATCATCTCAGATCGGGATCCCCATTTTGCTTCTAGATTTTGGCGTTCTTTGCAAGAAGCCATGGGAACTCGTCTTGACATGAGTACTGCTTATCATCTACAGACTGACGGGCAAAGTGAACGAACGATTCAGACATTGGAAGACATGTTGCGTGCATGTGTCATTGATTTCGGAAAGGCTTGGGAAAGGCATTTGCCACTCGCCGAATTTTCGTACAACAACAGTTATCACTCAAGCATTAATGCTGCACCTTTTGAAGCATTGTATGGCCGTAAGTGCCGATCTCCTATTTGTTGGGCGAAGTAGGCGAAAAGCAAATCATCGAACCCGAGGTAGTCCATGAAACAACGGAGAAGATTGCTCAGATTCAAGCTAGACTTAAGACTGCCCGCGATCATCAGAAGAGTTATGCTGATCTTAAACGTAAAGACTTTGAATTCAACATTGGTGATCGTGTTATGTTGAAGGTTGCACCTTGGAAAGGTGTGATCCGTTTTGGAAAACGTGGAAAGTTGAACCCACGATACATTGGTCCTTTTAAAATTTTGGAACGTGTTGGACCCGTTGCTTACCGTTTGGATCTACCAGCACAATTGAGCTCAGTTCATCCTACCTTCCACGTGTCAAACTTGAAGAAGTGCCTTGCTGCACCCGAACTTATCATACCACTTTAGGAACTTACGATTGACGACAAACTCCACTTTGTGGAGGAACCTGTTGAAATTATGGATCGTGAGATCAAAACTTTGAAATGCAACAAGATTCCGATCGTCCGAGTGCGATGGAATGCCAAACGAGGACCTGAGTTTACTTGGGAGCGAGAGGATCAAATGATGTGGAAGTATCCTCACCTTTTCCCGACTCCTCCATCTACCTCAGCTTAAAATTTCGGGACGAAATTTTCTTTAACAGGTGGGTAATGTAACGACCCTGGATTTTTCAACGTTTATTTATTAATAATTTTGTTATTAATACGAGTGATTAAACGAATGTATGTTATTACATTTACATGTTGCCATGATTGCCCGTACTTGATTTTAATTGCCCGAAACGTCTTTGTGACACACAAAACTTTCACGAATAATATTTTTAGAGTATTATTTACATTCATGATTGATTTTATTAATCATTTTAATTAACTATGGTTATTAGTTAGTTACTTGGGCTTTAATTGGACTTATTTGTTACTTACTTGAACTTGGGCCTTGTTAATGTTATGAACTCATGATATTGGGCTTATAAAGCCCACCCTACTTTTTAGTTGGACTAGTTAGCCCATGTCTTACACTTGTAAGTGTTATTTAGATGGAAACTAGCTAGTTTTGTTCAAATGAGAATCTAGTTACCATAATCCCCATGCATGGCCATCTATTAACCACACTTTTGAAGCTTTACATGCTAGTGACTAATGAACTAAACCTCTCCCCCCTTAGACCCTTCAAACCGTCGGCCTAGATGATTAATGGGGGAGTTTTCTTTTCATTTTTCCTTATTACTCACACTTGCATTCTCTCATTCAAACACACTTAAAATACTTGCAACCTTTTTCTCTCATTTCTGTCTCAAGTTGTAAGTAACAAGCCTAAACTTCTCTTCTTTTTCTTCAAACAAAACCGAAACCAAGAACACACATATCATCATCATCTCTTGTTCTTTGATTATTGTTTTGTTATTTGTTGTTGTTATTACTTACTTACTAGTTGTTATTTATTATTTACTTACTAGTTTCAAGAATCAAACTTACTAGTTTCATTCTTCTTTTATCTTGTAATTTCAAGAACACTCAAGAACTAAACTTACTAGTTTATGTTCTACATATGTTGTTTTAAAGATTGTAAGTTCATGGTGATAAAAATCATACTTGTGAATCATGTTTGTAAACTTAAAAGTTTACATTCTTAAAGATCAAACTTTGGTTTGAATCTTTAAAGTATGAACCACCATGAATTATTTACTTGTTTACTTAGCTTATTTACTTCATTTACTTGCACTTTAATTTCATGTTTGTTGGTTGTTATTGGTCAAGTGTTACTAGTTAACCTTGATCTCATTAATCTTGAACTAAAAGTTAACTTTAAAAGTTCAAGAACATGTAAGTAAGTTTTCTTTAAATTAAAACTTGGTACACTTATGTTAGATCTAGACTTTTGAGTCTTGGATCTTCAAGATCAAACTAAGAACTATGTTCTACAACTCAAGATCTTGATTTCATATGTTTACTTTCAAGTTTGTAACTTATTTTTAGTTTTAAAGTTCATGTATGTGTTAGATCTAAGACTTTGATGTAACCTTGGTTCATAAAACTTCATACAACTCTTAAGTGAGTTGTGCTACATGTCTTAGACCTACACTTGTGTCATAATAGTCAAAACTTGGTTAATATTACTTTTACATTTCATGTATGTGTTGAATCTAAGACTTTGATGTAACTTTGGTTCATCAAAACACTTGCAACACTTAAGTGAGTTGTGCATCATGTCTTAGACTTACACTTGGGTTATGATGGTCAAACCTTGGTGAAAATGATGCAAACACATCAACGAGTTGTACACTTGAAGCTATATGCATCAAGGATGAGAACCGTGATAAGCATCGAGCACCAAGACCACCGGAACCCACTATTTTTCTGTTTTCTGTCTTCTGCCTACTGTTTTCTGGGTTCTGTAACAGACCAGTACACCTGGGCTACTGTAACCTTGATTTTCAGATAGATATTTTCGAGTAGATAATTTTTCATATAGGACTCGTCTTAATCCGAGTTACGGTTTAGGATTTATGGCCCTCCGATCGTCACTATGTCCTTTTAACGTTGTGTAGAAATTTCTGACCTACTCTCACTTAGACCGTCGCCACGGTCAAACGAAGACGAGTTTGCTTCTATAAATTTTAACACACTTAAAGGACTCATATACGGAGCCATGGCCACTGGTCTCACCTTATTTCAGTAAGGGTAGAGGCCGTGGTGACTGACTGAAGTCAGCCTTTGTTTTAAACTACTTTCATAAACGAAACTTACTTTACGCCTTTTGTTTGATGATGAATGATGATGACCCTTAAGACCTTATTTACATACTTTTAAACCTATTCGGATGATTTACTAACTTAGTACTATTTAACTTAGGTTGAGGACCCATTTGGACAACCTTCATTACTTGCTTACTTTCCGAGTCATACTTTACCGCTACTTTATCATTGTGAATTATAGCATTCCCTTTTTACTTTAACTTATTTTGGGAACTGAGAATACATGCGAATTTTGTGTTTTACATACTAGGCACGAGTACTTAAACTTTATATATGTGTGGGTTATATAACGGCAGAAACATTCCCTTTAGCTCGGTAAAGTTTAGTCATTGGTTTTTGAACCGGTGAACGCGAATCTTAGATATGAATCCATAGGGTTTGACATCCCCACTCGGGCTAGTAGTGCTAGCATTTAACTAGTGTTTAATACTTCGTAAATATACGCACTTGCCAAGTGTACTTTCAGGGGGTATAAACATTAAGTTAGTTACCAAGTGCCCACGGTTAATATATACTTTATCATACTGTTTTAAAACGCTCTTTGTAGCACTGAAATCTCGTGGCGTACCTTACATACTGTTATACTTAAACTATAGCTCACCAACCTTTGTGTTGACGTTTTTAAGCATGTTTTTCTCAGGTGCTTAAGGTTATTTGCTTCCGCTATAGTGCTAGTCTTGCCGTAGACACCCGCTGCTCTAGTGTTATCACAGCATGAACTGTTTAACTTGCATTCAGACTTTAATATATTTGAAACTATGTTTTGTAACGACCTAAGGGTCACATACATTTATTCATGCTTGCTATTCGTAGAAGCATACTGTTGGTGTAAAACAATTGATGTCGGTTATGACGTCATCTTTTTATCGTGAATGCAACTTCTTTTATTACAGCATATAGTACTTAACCTTGTAATGATCCTGTTGTGGATGATTCGTACACGATGGTTTTGTATGGGGCATCACATCCCGTTGCTCTGTCAGGGACTGATCCCCGTGCTCACTTACGTGAGCGGAAATCCCACTTCCCGGCACTACTAAACGAAAACCTTTTTACAACATATCAATTTAAGTGAAACTATTTGATTTCCAACATCGAAACAAGTTTTACATCATCGGGCCCACAATCGCCCATTTTACGGATTTCGTTCAAAAATAAAAGTTTCGACCATAAGTGTTTAATTTCCAAACGACAACTAGAGCTTTGTGTTTGGGGTTAAACTACCCAAATCTTGACCGAACTTCCAAAAGATATACCCCCGAGAGTCACTACTAATCCAAACGAATACCTTTGCCCTTGTCCACGCCAGAGCCTAAAAAAGTAAACAACGAGAGGGTAAGCTAACGCTTAGTGAATGCAATAATTATACACATACATATATAATATACCTACTTGCAATCACTTACACACATACCGCATACAAGCTAGTAACACAATTAGCTTATAATCTCAAATACAAAGCTAGTAACCTCCAATACCGCAAGCTAGCAACAACAATGGCATATATATATATATATATATATATATATATATATATATATATATATATATATATATATATATATATATATATATATATATATATAACCCGAGTTTTATAGTATGCTACACCACAACACAATAACCATGGATAACCAATCGAACAAGGGAATGGCGCTCGCGAAAGGCCATCAGTGTTCATAACATACGTGAGTGTACTTAACACCTCGTATCACTAAACCCTCGGGTGGCATCTTAACACCTCGATACTTCACCCCGAGTGGCATCTTAACACCTCGATGCTTCACTCTTTATTTTACGGAGTGGTGTCTTAACACCTCGACATTTCACTCCTAGGTGGCATCTTAACACCTCGATGCTTCACCCCGAGTGGCACCTTAACTGAAAGGACCCGTTCATATACATTATAAACGATTCACAATAGTTGATTTCATCGCGAGGTATTTGACCTCTATATGATACATTTTACAAACATTGCATTCATTTTTAAAAGATAAACTTTCTTTACATCAAAAATTGACAGACATGCATACCCTTTCATAATATCCACTATCCAAACTATAATTGACTTAATAATAATCTTGATGAACTCAATGACTCGAATGCAACGTCTTTCGAAATGTATGCCATGAAAGACTCCAAGTAATGTCTTTAAAATGAGCAAATGCACAGCGGAAGATATCTTTAATACCTGAGAATAAACATGCTTTAAAGTGTCAACCAAAAGGTTGGTGAGTTCATTAGTTTATCATAATCATTCATTTTCATTATTTTAATAGACCACAAGAATTTCATTTCCAGTTCTCATAAATATACGTCCCATGCTTAGAGACAAAAATCATGCATATGGATTGAACACCTGGTAACCGACATTAACAAGATGCATATAAGAATATCCCCTATCATTCCGGGAAATCCTTCGGACATGATATAAAACAACATCGAAGTACTAAAGCATCCGGTACTTTGGATGGGGGTCGTCGGGCCCATAGATCTATCTTTAGGATTCGCGTCAATTAGGCGTGCACTAATTCTCAAATTTAGTGATGTTCCCTAATTCTTAGGCTACCAAGCTAAAAGGGGCATATTCGGCTTCGATCATTCAACCATATAATGTAGTTTCAATTACTTGTGTCTATTTCGTAAAACATTTATAAAAGCAGCGCATGTATTCTCAGTCCCAAAAATATAAAGGGTAAAAAGGAAAATGAAACTCACCTAATGTATTTTGTAGTAAAAATACATATGACTATATTGAACAATGCAGGGTTGGCCTTGGATTCACGAACCTATATCATTTATATATATATATATATATATATATATATATATATATATATATATATATATATATATATATATATATATATTAACACATATAATGGTAATCGAATAAATTATGCATTATAAGTCTATTAATTGTTATTTTAGTTATGTTTTTCATTAATAACCTAATTAGTTATATTTATTAATATTTATTGTAAAAAGTATTAATATAGTTACGTTATATGTAGTAAATATGATTTTATATAGCTAATAGTTATTCGATAAAATAATATTGATAATAGTAGATAAAAGGTGTTTCATTCTATAATAATAACAATAATAATAATAATAATAATAATAATAATAATAATAATAATAATAATAATAATAATAATAATAATAATAATAATAATAATAATAATAATAATAATAATAATAATAATAATAGTTATGATAATAATAATGATAAAAATGATACTTTTAATAATAATGATAGAAAAATGATAATTTAAATAATACTTTTAATAATATTAATAATAATAATAATAATAATAATAATAATAATAATAATAATAATAATAATAATAATAATAATAATAATAATAATAATAATGATGATGATAACTTTACTGAAATGATAATTTTTAATATTTTTAGTAATAAAATAATAATAACATAACAATATTAGTAATAATAATAACTATAATGTCTATAATAATAATACTCTTACTAATAATGATGTTAATAATGATTTTACTAATAATAATACTTCTAATAATAATAATAATAGTAATAATATCCTATTTAGATCATGACTTAATTATAGTTTTACTCATTTTCATATTTGTATTCATAATTTATATGTATATATAATTATAATCCTTACAATAACTCTTATCATAATACTAATAATAATAATACTTGGTACGATAATAGCATAACTTATAATGATAATCTTGAGATTAATAATAATGAATAACATTATAATAATAATAATATTAATAATAATGATAATAATAATAGTAATACTTATTTTAATAATAATCATAATAATAATGATATTTAGTGATAATATTAGTAATGATAATGATGTTAATATTAATGATACAAACAATAATACTAAATAATAATACTTATAACACCAATAATAACACAATTAATAATAATCTTAATAATAACAATAATAAAATTAATAGGAATAAAAATAATAATAATAACAATAAACAATAATAAAATTTTGTGATAATGAGAGTTATACCCTCCTAAACGTCATCGATCATAATCGTCATTCATCATCACCGTCGTCCATGATCATCACGATCTTCATTATCGTCATCATCATACTCGATTCATAATCATAAAATAAAATAATAATATTAATAATAGTTATGATAAAATAATAATAATCATAATAATGATAATAATGATAAAAGATATACAATTATCATTATCATTATCATGTTTCATTATCATTATCATCACATACTCCACTGCATCATCATCATCATCATCATACCTCGGCATCATCATCATCATACCTCGGCATCATCATCATACCTCGGCATCATCATCATCATACCTCGGCATCATTCTCGTTCGTTACCATCATACATCATATTATCATCATCGATGTCATCATTTCCATAATCATCATCTTCTCTTTTCACAGTCATCATCATTATCATACACCATCGCCACCATTATGTATCATTCATCTCATCATCTTCATCATCACCATTGAATGATCATCATATCTCATCCATCATCATCACAACATCATCAATATCATTATGCATCGAGATTCATTATTTGGATCATCATTCCACCATGTAACAGAATTATCAACATCGTAATCGTTTCACTATTCATCGTCTCTTTCACCCGTCATCACCACATATCCTGATCAACTTACTATCATGATCATCGAATCATCATCCTAATCATCATCGTCTTCGCGTGTCTTCCACAATATTAGCATATCGTAAACATCATCATGACCTTGCCATCACCATATTCGACTTCTAATCATCATCAAACATCACGTTATCTTGTATCACTTCACATCATTATCATATGATATCATCTTTATCATCAACACAGAAACAAGTTTTGAGTAACTGTAGTAGCCGGAGTTGAATGAAAACGAAGGAGAAAGAAGAAAAAGAAAAAAAATGGGTGTTGCGTTTATGGGTGGCGACTGGTGGTAGTTTACGGAGGTGAGGGTGACGGGTATGGTGGTTTAAGGTGGTGGTGTTCCGGTGGCGGCAATTCTGGTGGTCGACAGTCTGTCTTCTCCCTCTCTTACGATATACATAAACATATATTACATATATATAGATATATATATATATTATGTATTATATATAATATTTAATATTAATAATAATAATAATTAAAAAAATAAATCATTAACAAGTGGAAGGATTGAAAGCACTATACAGTACGCACAAGGGTTTTCCTCTGCCGACAGTTGATCGAGGATAGGTATATCGTGTCCATTGCTAAACAGTTAACGTATAAAAGTGTTCTTAAAAATCTCAAATTTTTAGATTAAACATATTTAATTATTTCACTCATTACCTGTTTGAAACCTGATCAAAAAGGTTAGAAAATTATTTATTTTTTGTTCCGATTTATATGTACAGAGTACTAATATTAAACTTAAAAAGGTAAAAATACTTTTAACAAATCTAAAATCTTCGTAATCGATTTACAGTTCCGCTTTTATTTTAATCCATCATAAACTTATATTAAATCTATATGAACGCTAACGAAATGTCAACCGAGTATTACTGACGTTTACTAATTAAGCTCGAAATCATTTATCTTCCCTTTCTATATATAAACAGTTTTAAATAGCAAAGTTAATTACTAAAACAATTATATTATATATTTTTAAACAAATAGATTTAATATAACTTTATATATTTACAAGTAATATTTATATACATATTTATATACATCTATATATTCTATAGTTTCCATTAATCGCATTATAATTTATTTATTTTACAATATAAATCCTAATAATCATATTATATAATATTCTAAATTATATTTCAAATTATAAATACCTATTTAAATATATATATGTTATCTATTTACAAATAGTTGTTCGTGAATCGTCGAGAATGGTCGAAAGTCAAACGAATATATGAAACAGTTCGAAATATTTGTGACTCAACATTACAGACTTTGCTTATCGTGTCGAAATAATATAAAGATCATGTTTAAATTTGGTTGGAAATTTCCGGGTCATCACATTAACACCTCGACACTTCACCCGTCATATTACTTTGAGTGGTGTCTTAGCACATCGACACTTCACTCGTCACGTGAACGTGGTGTCTTAGCACATCGACACTTCACATCTCACGCTACACAAATAAATACATTATATATCTACGCATATAATTATTCCACTCACCTCAAAGTCTTTTGTGAAGGATAACTGAGCTTGCAAACTTCAATGTAACGCACCTATTACATCATACACATAATCAATCACAAGATCAAGTTGGTCAACCAACTCACTCACCATTTTAGTGTCATTTTGACCCATGGTGCAATTCCGACCCATTTGCACACTTAACCCTAATATTGGGTCAACTTCGCCAAAAACCCTAACTCTATCCATTTATGGTCTTAATACACATCTAATCACAATGTTATCGCATTTTCACCCTAACAAGAGAAATTAGGTCATCAAAGACCCGTTTTACCCATTAGAGGTTTCCACACCCATTCGGGTCACCACATACCCAAATAACACCCACTTACATAACATTTAGGTGTGCTAGTAGTTAACTAACCAATTTAAGACTCATAAACACATTTATCATTTTTAAAACCCTAGGTTAGTCATCCTTTGAGTCTTCATGACCCAAACTTAGCCAAAATCCTTAAATCACTAACAAATGGGTTTTATACACATCACTAACCCAAACCCTAACCCTTAAACAATTAATAGTAAGAAAATCAAGGTTAAGACTTACCACTACAATCAAAATGTAGCTAGTGGGGAGATGAACAACTTTAATGCACGAGCTCTAACCCGAAACAAGCTTCTTCTACCTCGATTTGAGCTTTCTCACTCTTGAATCACTCCATCTCTCTAGAATTTAAGTGGAAGAGGTTTGGTGGCTGTAAATGGAGTAAATAAGGCTCCACAAACTGATCTAGGGCCTTAAAGTCGTCCACAATGTGAAATTACCAAATTACCCCTTTTAAATATCAAAAACACAAAAATAGGCTCGTCAGGCCATCTGGACGGCGTCCAGAATTCTGGACGGCGTCCAGCCCTTCATAATGGGACGGTATCCCACCCTGTTGGATAGCGTCCAACATAACTGGGAAAATAGGTTCTTACAACTCCCCCCCACTTGAACCGAATTGCGACCTCGCAATCCAAGCCGCATGACAAGCAGGAAGATACACAAGAACAAACTCTTCGGGCTCCCAAGTAAACTCGGAACCTATACTTCGATGCCATTGAACTTTAAAGGTTCTCACCTCTTTATTTCTCAAAATTTTCACCTTTTCATCGAGGATAGCAATCGGCTCCTCAACCTATTCTAACTTGTTGTTTAGCTCAATTTCGTCTAACGACACCCACGAAGAATCATCCGCAAGACACTTACGGAGATGGGAAACATGAAATGTATTATGGATCCCCGCAAGTTCTTCGGGTAATTCCAAACGATATGCAACTTCGCCAATACGAGCTAAAACTTTAAAAGGGCCAATAAACCGAGGAGCTAACTTTCCCCTTTTTCGAAACCGAATAATACCTTTCCATGGAGAAACCTTAAGCATCACCATGTCACCTTCTTGGAATTCGATCATTCGCCTACGTTTGTCGGCATATGACTTTTGTCTATCTTGAGCCTTTTTCAAATGAGCCCGAATCATATCAATCTTGCTATTCGTCTCTAAAACCAAATCGGTACTCCCGATTTCCTTTTGACCAATTTCACCCCAACAATTTGGAGTTCGACACCTTCGCCCATAAAGCATCTCATAAGGTGGCATCCCGAGACTAGTATGATAACTATTATTGTACGAAAATTCCACCAAAGGTAAGTGCTCATCCCAACTACCACCGAAATCAATAATGCACACCCGTAACATATCCTCGAAAGTTTGATTCGTATGTTCGGTTTAACCATCCATTTGAGGATGATACGCCGTGCTCAATTTTAATTGTGTACCCATATCGTCATGAAACTTTTCCCAAAACCGAGATGTAAAACGGGTATCTCGATCCGAAATAATAGATATAGGAACCCCATGTCGAGCGACTACTTCCTTGATAAACAATTTAGCCAAGGTCTCCGACGATATCGCTTCCCGAATGGGAAGAAACAAAGCACTTTTTGTCAATCGGTCAACTATCACCCAAATTGAATCAAATTGGGTTCTCGCCGTCTTTGGTAACTTTGTGATAAAGTCCATGGTAATGTGCTCCCATTTCCACTTCGGGATTTCTAACTATTGTAACTTACCATACGGCTTTTGGTGCTCGGCTTTAACTTGCAAAAACGTGATGCATTGCTCAACATACTTAACAACATCACGTTTCATGCCCGGTCACCAATAATTCTTCCTTAAATCAAGATACATTTTTGTTGCGCCTGGATGAATGGAATACTTTGATTTATGTGCTTCATCGAGTAGCACTTATCGATAATCCCCCATCTTAGGCACCCACACTCTTCCTTGAAAAGACAACAAACCACGCGAGCCCATAGTAATGAACTCCGATTGCCCCACTATTCGTTCCGCATGCTTGTTGTGAACGTAAGCCTCTATTTGAATCACACCAAGGTTTTTCAAAAAAATCGTTAGTAATAATCATATGTAACAATCCCAATCGTAACACCGGGTGATGACTCTTTCGACTTAACGCATCCGCGACCACATTCGCCTTGCCCGGTGAAATGACTCGTTCATATACATTATAAACGATTCATAATAGTTGATTACATCGCGAGGTATTTGACCTCTATATGATACATTTTACAAACATTACATTCGTTTTTAAAAGACAAACTTTCTTTACAACGAAAGTTGACGGCATGCATACCATTTCATAATACATCCAACTATAATTGACTTAAAAATAATCTTGATGAACTCAATGACTCGAATGCAACGTCTTTCAAAATATGCCATGAATGACTCCAAGTAATATCCATAAAATGAACTAATGCACAGCGGAAGATTTCTTTAATACCTGAGAATAAACATGCTTTAAAGTGTCAACCAAAAGGTTGGTGAGTTCATAGGTTTATCATAACAATCATTTCAATATATTAATAGACCACAAGATTTCCGTTTATAAATATATGTACACTCGCAAGTGTATAAAACCGTTCTGCTTATGTTGAGGCCTCAGTAACCAACCTTAACAATAATATAATAAGTCATCTTCGCAAAGATGGATACGTACACTCGCAAGTGTATAAATAATCCTCGAAGTACTAAACATCCGCCCACTAGCTCTTATGTCTAGTGCAGCCTACAGGATGGGGGTGTTAAGCCCGATAGATCTATCTTTAGGATTCGCGCTCACATGCTCTTATAACATGTAACTAAATTACCTAGCACATCAATCCGCAGAATTATCATTTTTGATCACTTGTCTCTATTTCGTAAAGCATTTATAAAAGCAGCGCATGTATTCTCAGCCCAAAAATATATATTGCAAAAGCAATTAAAAAGGGAGCAAATGAAACTCACCATACTGTATTTCGTAGTAAAAATACATATAACGTCATTTAACAAGTGCAAGGTTGGCCTCGGATTCACGAACGTATCAATATTGAGATTTAATATTGCAGGAAAGTACGTAGACGCAACGGAGATGATAAACACTAGATTGACCTCACGAGCATACCCATGAACCATACCCATCACCTCCATAGCTATAACCCATAATTTCCTTAGCTTCGACTCATTCAAAAAACTATTTTGAAATCACTCGAACATCACTCCGTCGTAATATTTTATGTATACTAATAATATCTTGAAATAATACAGAGCAAATATATATATATATATATATATATATATATATATATATATATATATATATATATATATATATATATATATATATATATATATATATATATATATATATATATATATATATGTAAATCGATTGAGAGAGTTTAGAGAAATATATTTTCAAGTTTCTATGAAATAATGAAACCTATTGAATTCTATTTTTAATAGATTTTTGAATTATTAAAGTGAATTATTAAAGTATGAATTATTAAAGTGAATTATTAAAGTATGAATTATTAAAGTGAATTATTAAAGTATGAATTATTAAAGTGAATTATTAAAGTATGAATTATTAAAGTGAATTATTAAAGTATGAATTATTAAAGTGAATTATTAAAGTTAAAGTAAAGTAAAAGTAAAGTAAAGGTAAAGTTAAAGTATAGTAAAAGTATAAAAACTATGTATGTATAATACGCGTATAAATATATATAATATTAATTTAAATCATTATATATATTTAATGAAATAAAATATAAATATCATTATATTTATTATACTGGTTAAGTAATGAGTTGTCAAAAGTGATTCTAGATATTTATAAAAGTTATATATATTTTAATAATAAAGTTCTTTTTAAACTGAAAACATTTTTGTACGTTTGAAAATAGATTAATAGAATATTATGGAAACCAATTCTCCACTAACTTTTGACTAACTTTCGTAAATGACACTTTTTGTTTTTATTTATAAATAGCTTTACAAATTATTTCGAATATCGTTAAAAGGAATAGATTTTCTCAATCATAGTGGACCTCTCAACAGAGACTTGTAATCATAATTCAATGTTTCTGATAATTCAAGCATTTAATATATATTTTTTAATTTCGTCGATAATCATATTGAAACAAATACGTTCATGTAAAGCATTATACGTTTAAATACTTTTTTGACATTTTCAATTTATAATATATACACATATACATACATATTCATATATGTTCATTTAATGGTTCGTGAATCATTGGAATTTGGTCGAGGTTTAAATGAATGTATAAACATAGTTTAAAATCCTTGAGATTTAACTTAACAAACATTGCTTATCGTGTCAGAATAATATAAAGATAAAGTTTAAATTTAGTCATAAATTTCTGGGTCGTCACACCCGGATGATAAAGTATTTCACAATCATAATCTTTTACCACATCCATCCACCTACGTTGACGATAATTCAAATATCTTTGGTTAAAGAGATGTTTCAAACTCTTATGATCCGAATAAATCGTACTCTTGACACCATACAAGTAATGGTGCCAAATTTTTAATGCATGCACGACCGCCGCCAACTCAAGATCATGAGTCGGATATCTCGTCTCGTGTTCCTTTAATTGTCAAGAGGCGTAAGCGATGACTTTACCTCTTTGCATTAGAACACACCCGAGCCCATTTAGCAAAGCATCACAATAAACCGTCATGTCTTCCGCACCTTCCGGCAACACCAACACCGGAGCTTGACACAACTTTTCTTTTAACAATTGAAAAGCATTTTCTTGCTCGTTCTCCCAAATAAACCTCGCGTTCTTCCTCGTCAATTTCGTCAACGAAGAACCTATCTTAGAAAAGTCTTGGATAAACCGACGATAATAACCGGCCAATCCGAGAAAACTTCGAATTTCCGTAGGCGTAGTCGGTCGTCTCCAACTCTTCACCGTCTCTATCTTCCCCGGATCTACTTGAATACCATTTTCATTCACAATATGGCCAAGGAATTGAACTTCCCTTAGCCAAAATTCACATTTGGAGAATTTAGCATAAAACTTCTCCTTCCGCAACGTCTTTAACACACCCCTCAAATGATGTTCATGTTCCTTCATACTCTTCGAATAGACAAGTATGTCGTCAATGAACACAATTACCGACTTGTCCAACATAGGTTGACACACTCGGTTCATAAGATCCATGAATGCCGCCAGTGCATTCGTAAGACCAAAAGGCATTACCACGAATTCAAAATGCCCATAACGCGTTCGAAAAGCCGTTTTCTTAATGTCTTCCTCACGGACCCCATTTGATGATAGCCGGACCGTAGGTCGATTTTAGAGAAATACGTTGCAACTTGAAGTTGGTCAAACAAATCGTCAATCCGAGACAATGGATAACGATTCTTGATCGTCACTTTGTTCAACTCTCGATAATCGATGCACATCCGCATACCACCATCCTTCTTCTTCACGAATAAAACCGGAGCACCCCATGGTGAAGCACTCGGTCGAATGAAACCCTTCTCAAGCAACTCTTGGGTTTGATTTAACAACTCTTGCATTTTCGTTGGCGCTAAATAATAAGGAGTTTTAGCAATGGGGGTAGCCCCCGGAACCAACTCAATGCGAAATTCAACTTGTCTTTCCTCCGGAACACCCGGTAACTCGTCCGAAAAAACGTCTTCGAATTCACTAACCACCAGAATTTCACGAATGGGTGGTGGCTCATCACGAGTATCAACAACATGGGCAAGAAAAGCCATGCCACCACTAACAAGGAAACGATGTGCCCGTGTAAAAGTGCATATCGGCACAAGTCTTCTACGCTTATCACCGTGAATAATTAACTCTCCCCCACTTGGGGTCTTCACACGAATAAATTTTTCATGGCATGCAATATCGGTTCTATTATGATCGTGCCAATCCATACCAACAAAGACATCAAAATCACCCAAGGTCATCGAGATAAGATCAATCTTAAAGTTTTCGGCACCAAAAATGACATCACAATTTTTACACACATAAACCACTAGCACCGTCTTGCCGTACGCTATTTCGACTTCTACTGGATGACTTAACTTAGCTAAAAGTCTATTAAGTTTAGGCACAAATTTTGGAGACACAAACGACAAATTTGCACCGCTATCAAATAGAATCCTTGCCGGATTAGAATTAACCATGAAAGTACCTGAGACAACTTCGTTGGATTGTTTGGCTTCATCATTGGTCATCAAATAATTGCGACCCCTAGCCGTACCCGCCGCTTTCTCTAGACGTTTAACATTTTCGTTTCGCAAATCGGGACACTCCGGCTTCTTATGCCCTTCTTTACCGCAATTAAAACAAGTTAGCTTGTTTTCGGAAGATGGTTTCGGACAATCACGAGCCATATGACCCGCTTGCCCACAATTGTAGCACGTATAAGAAAAACCACCGGAAGCACCCTTCTTCACGCTATTGACACTTACGGAACCCTTCTTGTTCTTGTTCTTCTTGTTTGAAAAGTTAGAATGACTAGAACCTTCAAACTTTCTTTTAGAAAAAGTGAAATCACTTTTCCTTGGAACCTCAGGCTCAAAACCCCGAGCCAACTCAAATAACTCGTCAAAAGACTTAGCCGCTCCTCAACTAATCTTACACTTGAACTCATCATGCATGGTACGGTAGAAATCTTTCATTAGCTTGTGATCGTCGCCAACATATTCCAGACAAAAACGAGTCTTTGCCAAGAAGTTAGATTTGAGAGTAACCAAGTCCATTGATCCTTGTTGCAAATTGTGCAACTCGTCCCGGATTCTATCAAGATCGGAAGAAGTTCGGTATTCTTTGAAAAATTCCTTCTTAAACTCTTCCCATGTCAAACTCATACATTGCCCCTCACCATATAAGTTGATTTTATCATCCCACCATAACTTAGCTTCTTTCCGCAACATACTAGAACCGTACCTTGCTTTCTTCTCGGGAGGACACTCCGCGGTACGGAAAGCTCCCTCGATATCGAAAATCCAACATGTGCTTTTCAACGGATCTCGTACCCCATTAAACATCGGGGGTTGAGCATCCTTGAAATTTTTGTAATGGAAGTCCCGCCTTCCATTCCCACCGTTACCATCACCCCATTCACCACGAGGATGAATGTTTCTAGCTTCTAATGCCTCCTCGATCGTGGCATTCATTCGCTCATTTATCATTTCGGTTACTTGCCCATCAACTGACTCTTGGAAAACCTTTCGAACATCGTCAAGAAAATCCTTTTTTAGCCTTTTAAAGATGGCCTCAACCTTGGCCGTGAGTTCAACGTCCTCACTCGTACTTCCGTCATTGGTGTCGTGTCCATTCCTCATCCTCATTCTATAAAACAAAGTAAATTAAGCAACGAAATGAAAGGACTTAACACATATGTATATACATATACACCACACTACCCCATCTTGCTCAACAATCGTCGTACATCGCTTGTTTGTCATAATTTGAACCCGTAACAATGGTAGCTAATCATTGTTACGCGATCACGTCGCATTAATTCGCTAGTACAACGTCTATCTCGCTTGATGATTGCTAAAATAACACAAAACAGTTAGTACAAGGTTAATTCACATAAACCTAAGCACTAATCAACTCCCGGTCCGACCCATCTCCTACAAGTTCCGCATAAAGCGCATACACAAATAAGTCAAAGTCTAGGCACCTATCTCAAGTCGCCTAAATCCCTTAGACCATGCTCTGATACTACTTGTAACGTCCTAACCTTCGTTAAAACAAAACATGACCTAAAAAAAATTTCTGGATCTGGACGGTGTCCAGTACTAAAGGCCTGGACGGCGTCCAGCCTTTTTGGACGGCGTCCCGTTGCTCTATCAGGGACTGATCCCCGTGCTCACTTACGTGAGCGGAAATCCCACTTCCCGGCACTATTAAACAAAAACCTTTTTACAACATATCATTTTAAGTGAAACTATTTGATTTCCAACATCGAAACAAGTTTTACATCATCGGGCCCACAATCGCCCATTTTACGGATTTCGTTCAAAAACAAAAGTTTTGACCATAAGAGTTTAATTTCCAAACGACACCGAGAGCATGGTGTTTGAGGTTAAGCTACCCAAATCTTGGCCGAACTTCCAAAAGCTATACCCCCGAGAGTCAATACTAATCCAAACGAATACATTTGCCCTTGTCTACGTCGGAGCCTAAAAAGGTAAACAACGAGAGGGTAAGCTAACGCTTAGTGAATGCAATAATTATACACATACATATATAATATACCTACTTGTAATCACTTACACACATACCGCATACAAGCTAGTAACACAATTAGCTTATAATCTCAAATACAAAGCTAGTAACCTCCAATACCGCAAGCTAGCAACAACAATGGCATATATATATATATATATATATATATATATATATATATATATATATATATATATATATAACCCGAGTTTTGTAGTATGCTACACTACAATACAATAACCATGGTTAACCAATCGAACAAGGGAATGGCGCTCTCGAAAGGCCATCGGTGTTCATAACATCCGTTAGTGTACTTAACACCTCGTATCACTAAACCCTCGGGTGGCATCTTAACACCTCGATACTTCACCCCGAGTGGCATCTTAACACCTCGATGCTTCACTCTTTATTTTACGGAGTGGTGCCTTAACACCTCGACATTTCACTCCTAGGTGGCATTTTAACACCTCGATGCTTTACCCCGAGTGGCATCTTAACACCTCGATGCTTCACCCCGAGTGACATCTTAACACCTCGACACTTCACCCGTCATATTACTTTGAGTGGTGTCATAGCACATCGACACTTCACTCATCACGTGAACGTGGTGTCTTAGCACATCGACACTTCACATCTCACGCTACACAAATAAATACATTATATATCTACGCATATAATTATTCCACTCACCTCAAAGTCTTTTGTGAAGGATAACCGAGCTTGCAAACTTCAATGTAAAGCACCTATTACATAATGGAAATAATCAATCAAAAGATCAAGTTGGTCAACCAACTCACTCACCATTCTAGTGTCATTTTGACCCATGGTGCAATTCCGACCCATTTGCACACTTAACCCTAATATTGGGTCAACTTCGCCAAAAACCCTAACTATAGCCATTTATGGTCTTAATACACATCTAATCACAATGTTATCGCATTTTCACCCTAACAAGATAACTTAGGTCATCAAAGACCCGTTTTACCCATTAGAGGTTTCCACACCCATTCGGGTCACCACATACCCAAATAATACCCACTTACATAACATTTAGGTGTGCTAGTAGTTAACTAATCAATTTAAGACTCATAAACACATTTAACATTTTCAAAACCCTAGGTTAGTCATCCTTTGAGTCTTCATGACCCAAACTTACCCAAAATCCCCAAATCACTAACAAATGGGTTTTATACACATCACTAACCCAAACCCTAACCCTTAAACAATTAATAGCAAGAAAATCAAGGTTAAGACTTACCACTACAATCAAAATGTAGCTAGTGGGGAGATGAACAACTTTAATGCACGAGCTCTAACCCGAAACAAGCTTCTTCTACCTCGATTTGAGCTTTCTCACTCTTGAATCACTCTCTCTCTCTCTCTCTCTCTAGAATTTAAGTGGAAGAGGTTTGGTGGTTGTAAATGGAGTAAATGAGGCTCCACAAACTAATCTAGGGCCTTAAAGTCGTCCACAATGTGAAATTACTAAATTACCCCTTTTAAATATCAAAAACACAAAAACAGGCTCTTCAGGCCATCTGGACGGCGTCCAGAATTCTGGACGGCGTCCAGAATTCTGGACGGCGTCCATCCCTTCATAATGGGACGGCGTCCCACCCTGTTGGACGGCGTCCAACATAACTGGGAAAACAGGTTCTTACATTGTTAGAAACAAACAAATTAACTATGATAAATTTGTTAAGAATCCATGCTAACAAAATCCTATCTAACTGTTCCTAGCTAACTGCTAATTCCTTATTACATTTATTTATCACAATTTATTTATCGTAATTTTAATTCTCACAATTTTATTTATCGTCATTTAATTTTTGTTATTTATTTTACGCACTTTATTTATCATCATTTAAATACTGTTATTTAAGCATTTTAAATATCAGGACACGTATACAATGTTTTGACATATCATATCGATGTCATCTATATATATTATTTGGAATAACCATAGACACTCTATATGCGGTAATGATTGAGTTAGCTATACAGGGTTGAGGTTGATTCTGAAATAATATATATACCTTGAGTTGTGATCGAGTCTGAGACATGCATACAATGGGTCACGATACGTATTAATTAATTCGAATATTATATATTAAACTATATATGAATTATTGAATTACTAACTGTGGACTACTAACATTGGACAATTAAAATGAATTAAAATATTGATTATAACATATGAAACTAAATATCTCTTCAAGTTTGTCACTCGATTCATCTTAAACCTCATTTGTATCTTGACGATTACAATCTGCGTTCAAACCTTTCATGATTCTTAAAAACACCTCAATCGAGAGGATGAACCAACTGCACTTCATCTACGAAATAAAAGATTGATACATATAGTTATGCACCTGAAAACACTCGGAACCTGAGTAAACGTTTAAAACGTATCTGTGCTAGCTCCTTTGGCGTTGTTATTACCGAAAATCACTTTGCAATCCCTTTCCAAAGTAGCCAATTTTGTCACAGCTTCAGCAAATCAATTTCGACTTTTCATTTGAATAAGCCTTATTATAACTTTGACATATAAGTTTACCTTTCGTTATCGTTACCGAAAAACCGTTTATATCCCACCACATTAGCAGTAAACTTACCAGCAACTTCTTCACTCATTGGCTTAAGTGTCTCCGAAGAATCATTATATTTGTTCATTAAAACCTATTCATATATTCATCCACATCTTGTAACAAGAATTGCCATATCAATTACCGAAAATTAGCAATCAGTATTTCGAATCTCGCAGCGTTTCTACATCAACATTTATATGTATACATATAACATTTACCTCTTAGAATTATGATCTTCCATTCTAAAATTCTGAAAAGTGCTTTAGTCTACGAATCAATACTCAGAATGTTGAAAAAGCTGATGAAGCAGCAAAAACTGTAAACAACCTTAACAGTCGAAGGTATAATGATAAAGAATAGTGTGTTGGCAAAACTCAGAAAAGTTGGAACTGGAAAACGAATTGAGCAATCCATGAAGGAGGCTGTAGACAAATCACAAAGACTAAATCTGCCTTCAAAGTATCTAAATGATTCAGTGTCTGCTGAAGTTATTAACGAATATCTTGCTCCTAACTCTAAACATTTGTGGGCAAATCTTCTTCATCATCCATCGATAGTAGAAATTCTAAGATATCATCGAATCTTTCATTATAAATATTCTCGATATTTCTGAAGATATTTTCATAACTATTCTTATCTGAAATCATTTATCTCTTCGCAATATCAGCGTTACATCATAATGGAAACTGTTTTAATTTCTAAATTCTAAAAAATTCGAACTTAAAATATGAATGTTAATGAAGTAGTGTTGGGAATTGAAGCATGGGTTAGTATAATATAATGACACTTGATCAACGTGATTATATTATAGTAAGTCATGCTGAGTTTCTAACGGGACATGATGATTCACAGATCATAACGTCATCATGTGCCATGTTACATAACTATTTCATTCTGCTTAACTTCTGAACATATTAAGAATATATATTCTTGATAGTTCTGTTCTCAGTGATTCTGGTAATTTGACAAATCAAATCGTGTTATTACGTTCTTTCTTTTTTAGAACATTAAGTTCATTCGAAACTCCATACTTACGAATTCTGGACCATTACTCGCTTTACTAGATGTCGAGAAGAGAATAAAAAGGCAAAGAGCTCCAAAATATAAGAGAAAATATAAAGCCCAATAACAACACGGAGCTTACAAACCATGGATATTAATACAAATAGCAATATAAAGACACGGTAGAATTAAGAATAGTATCACCCCAAGGTAATAGTAGAAGTAAACAGATTTCTCTGGTGGTAGTTGAAAAAGAAAAGTGATTGATACGATAACCAAGAAAATATCAAGGATTAGAACTGGATTAAGCATTTTCACAATTCTTAGAAATAGGAATTAAGAAAGAAAGTATTGAAATGGTGAAAGTAATGGAACGGAAGAGGTTAATTTATAGTTAAAATATACGATAGGGCAATCAGGGCTGATAACCACATTTAACCGAAAAGGATCCTAATTTCCTTAATTACCGAAGAACCAAATCTTATCACGAAGATTTTCTCTAAATTTCTTAAATTCCAGAAATCAACCGTGACTACATCACCGGTTAAGATGAATCTACATTTACTCATTTCACTCTTTTGTGATAGCTTCACTCGTACTCTTCACAAAATGAATTGTTTTATCCATATTACACATTGATGATAAAACACTAATTTCTAGCTCGTATGCATCATGAAAACATACTTATTGTCAGTCATGACCATCCTAATCAATTTTCGGGACCAAATTTCTTTAACGGGTAGTTATTGTGATGACCCAGAAATTTCTGACCAAATTTAAACTTGATCTTTATATGATTTCGACACGATAAGCAAAATATGTTAGGTTGAGTCTCAAAAATTTTGAACTGTTCAATTGACCATCGACCGTTCTCGACGATTCACGAACAACTATTTGTAAAATAGATATGTATATATTTAAATAAATATATATAATTTGAAATATAATTTATGATGTAAATATTAGAAATTAATTATGTAAAAAAATAATTATTATTTAAAACATATTTATATACAAATAAAGTATATTAAAAATAAATATTAAATAATTGTAATACTCGTTGATTTTTCGATTGATATTAAGCAAGTTAAATTCAAACTTATATGATTTTAAAATAAATGGTGATCCGAAAATAAGTTTTATAAATTTTAGGCTTACTAAAAATGTATTTAGGATCTAGTTATTAAATTTTAGCACTTTTTATATTTTACCCAGAATCGAACGGGACAGTTGATGTAATTTTTTATTTAATAATTAATGACAAAATTTTATACCATAATGACTCAAATAAATAAAGATAATTACTATAAAAATTTAGGATTTTTCTGAAGACTTTTATCCGCCACTGATTTCAAATAGTGGATGATACACAGTTCGTGAAAACTGTCGGCAGATAAATTTAAAATCGTAGGCTGCTGAACTGTTTTTCATCTCAAATTCATCCAACGTGTTGTTATTAAATTATATTATAATTATTATTATATTAATATTATTATTATCATTTAGATTAAGTTTAGAATTATATATATATATATATATATATATATACATATATATATATATATACATATATATATATATACATATATATATATATACATATATATATATATATATATATATATATATATATATATATATATATATATATATATATATATATATATGATCATATACATAGCATTGTATATGTATATTTTATTTGCCAAAAGCCAAGAGTAGAGTTATGCGGACTATAATGCAAAGTCATGAAGTATCCGCTGAAAATAAGCATAGCAGCTGTGTTTCCGCACTAATCGAGGACTGCGGTTCAATCCGCTGAGTTTTCGCGGAAGGATAAGCAATCCGCGGATCACGGATATCTTGAACACTATAAATAGAGAGCTTGGCCTCTCATTTATAGGTTGTTGATTCTCTGCCATTTTGCCTAAGCCTTTGTAATTTCCACTTGTGATCTTGCCCAAGGGATTTTTACACCGTGTAAAGGTGAATTAAGCTAATTAACAATCAAGACCAGGTCAGGGTGGTTGATCACTTGATAGTTAAAGTGAAAGACGATCATCGGGGCCCAAAATAATCATCAAACATTCCATCCTCCATTACATTCTTATTGCACTCAATCGTAATTAAGTAACATCTCTAATTAAGGATTGATCAATTGGCACCATCCGTGGGACTCGTTTTACGAATTAAACTGAAAAAATTTTGTTTTATGCCGTTAAAACAATTAATTCGACGGTTTAATTTCAATCGTGTTTTTGTTGTGATGATTTGCAGGTGCATACATCTAAAATCGGCAGTGAATTGCTTGATTGCTTAGAATAATGAGTAATATTGGAAATAACAGTGATGTAGTAGTCGCTGTGCGAGCGAATGCCTATAAAAGAGGAAAAAAGCGAAAGTCCGCTAAAATGTATTATAATTGGCAATTTGCGCCAATAAGCTTCCCGAAAATGCAGAGCAATGATTTTTCTGAAATGCCGATAGTAGTATCGTGCAAAATCGTGGAAGCTGACATCACAGTCATGAAAGTCCATGTCGATAACGGCAGTAGCGTCGATATTATTTACGAACAATGCTTTGCTCAATTGCCTAAAAGTATTAAAACAAACCTGCAAACAACCGCAGTTTTGCTAACCGGTTTTGCAGGAGAATCTTCATTACCTATAGGTGTTCTGCCATTAAACATCGAGTTAGCTGATGTTAATGATGACGCTTTGGTGTGACAAGCGCGATTAGATTTTTATGTTATGCGAGCCTCTTCTCGCTATAACATGCTGCTGGGAAGAACCGCTATAAGTAAATTTGGAATTGTCCCATCCACAATTCATGGCATGATTAAGTTTCCAACATATAAGGGAGTCGCCACAGTATGTTCAATGAGCATTATGCCTATTTGTGCGGCTGTTAATGTAAAAACCGCAGGACAAGAACCTGTTGATGGTGCGGATGCTATGGAAATAATTAATTCCGCATATCCAGAGCAGAAAATCAAAGTAGGACGTATTGTTAGTGCAGATACTAGAAAGCAAATTGTGCAATTACTTGTCCAGTATATGGATGTTTTTTCCTGGTGCGAAAACGATATGACTGGTGTTCCGCGTCATATTGCGGAACACAGGCTTAATGTGAATCCAGCTCTAAAACCCGTAGTGCAAAAGCGAAGGGGTATGGCCCCAGACCGCGTAAAATGGTTGTGTGAAGAAGTAACAAAATTGGTGAGAGCCGGAATTTTGCGCGAAGTCCAATACCAATCATGGATTGCAAATCCAGTATTGGTGAAAAAACCTGATGGTTCTTGGAGAATGTGTATTGATTACAAAGATTTGAATAAAGCGTGCCCCAAGGATAACCATCCGCTTCCAGAAATTGATCTGAAAGTGGAATCTTTACATGCTTTTCCATATAAATGTTTTTTGGACGTGGCAAGAGGATATCATCAGATTCCTATGGCCCAAGAAGACGCAGATAAAACCACATTTCATACGGGCAAAGGCATATATTGTTATATCATGATGCCTTTCGGTTTAATCAATGCAGGCGCGAGATATCAACGGTTGATTGATACCGCGTTTGATAAACAAATAGGGCGTAATCTTGAAGCTTATGTAGATGATTTAGTCATCAAAAGTACGACGTAAGAGCGAATCATTGAAGATATGCGTGAAACATTTGACAGACTGCGAAAAATAAACATGAAGCTTAATCCGCTAAAATGTAGTTTTGGCGAAACGGAAGGGAAATTTTTGGGATATCTTGTTACAGAACAAGGTATTCAAGCTAATCCAAAAAAGATCGCGGCTATAGAAAATATGACCGCACCAAAAATGGTCAAAGAAGTGCAAAGTTTGACGGGAAAGCTAGCCGCATTAACGCGTTTCTTGTCTAAATCCGTGGAAAGGCAGTTGCCATTTTTCAAAACCTTAAAAAGTTGCTTGAAGCAAAAGAATTTTGTTTGGTCCAGCGAAGCAGAATCTGCATTTCGGGAGATGAAAAAGTTGTTAAAAACTTTGCCTACACTAACATCGCCGGTTCATGGCGAAACTCTTTATCTTTATATCTCAGTAGCAAACGAAGCTTTTGTCTCAGTTTCGATCGTGGAAAGGAACAAAATACAAAAGCCAATGTATTTTGTTAGTAAAGCTCTTACGAGGAGTGAAATAAACTATGCGCCGATTGAAAAGTTTGTGTATGCGCTCATTTTAACAACGTGAAGGCTACGAAGATATTTTCAAGGGCATCCCGTGCATGTATTAACTAATCTACCAATCAGGCAAGTCTTAACAAAGCCAGAGATATCTGGTAGACTCGCATTATGGGTGGTAGAATTAGGTGCTTATCAAATATCTTACCTTCTGCGTAGCGCTGAAAAAGGACAAGTTATGGCGGATTATCTCGCTGAACTGTCTGGAGAGTTGAAGGTGATTAACGAGCGAACCGCACTAAAACCTGAACACGGTGAAACTTGGGATTTATTTACTGATGGTGCTTCGTGTGCAGAAGGTGCAGGGGCGAGTTTGGTTTTGGCAAGTTCAAGCGGTGAAGAGCATACTTACGCTCTGCGATTTAATTTTGACGTAACAAACAATGAGGCAGAATATGAGGCATTGCTTGCAGGTTTAAATATTGCGCGAAAAATGAATATTGTTAAGTTGCGTGCATTTACGGATTCGCAGCTAGTAGCGAATCAGTTTAATGGATCTTTTGATGCGCATGATCCCTCTATGCAGAAATACTTGCAGTTATTGAAAGAAATGGCAGTGCGATTTGAGCATTTCGAACTCGCGCAAGTGCCAAGAAGCCAAAACAAAAAGGCGGATGCGTTGAGCAAATTGGCTGCTTTAACATTCTCGCACTTTCAAAAACAAGTATGGGTTGAGGAATTACCAAGTAAATCAATAGATAGTGACTTAATGGTTGCATCTGTTACAGAAGAACAGCAAAATTGGATGGACCCAATTCTACAATATATCCGCAGTGATATTCTGCCAGATGATGGTCGCGAAGCCCGCTTAGTAAGAGAACGAGCACCAATGTATATCATCCAGGATGATATCTTATATTGTAAATCATACTGCGGACCAATGATGTGATGACCCGGAGATTTTCGACCAAATTTAAACTTAATCTTTATATGATTTCGATACGATAAGCAAAGTCTGTAATGTTGTGTCTAGAAAATTTTGAAATGATGTTCATATATTCATTTGACTTCGACCACTCCCGATGATTCACGAACAAATGTGTGTAAATATTTATGTATAATATTTTTAATTAATAAAGTATACATAAAAATAACAAACAATATAATTAAGTTATTATTACAATGAATATATATAAATATATATAGATGGATATATAATATTATTATGAATCTATATAGATATAAATATATAAAAGATTTCTATTAATAACTAATATAATGTGACATGTACAAAATATACAAATATTAAATTATGATATTATATAATATGAATAATACATACTTAACAACATATTAGAATTAATCATATAAATAGTTATTATAATAATATTATTATTACTTTCAGTATTAATATTAATATTATTAGTGTTATATATAATCTATAAATGCAAAATTTTTATATATAAATGATTGTAGTATTAGTATTATTAATATTATTATCATTTTCATTATTATCATTGTTATTTATTATTATTATTATTATTATTATTATTATTATTATTATTATTATTATTATTATTATTATTATTATTATTATTATTATTATTATTATTATTATTATTAGTTTCACTATTATTAATAAGTTTAATATTAAAAACTAATGCATGTATAATTAACATAATTATGTTTTTCTTCATATATTTAATATACAGATATAGATATATTTGTTACACAGCTATACAAATTCAGTTATATATAAATACATATATGTATACAAAATACAATTATATTATACAAATACTTATACTATTATATATACGTAAATATGGTTTATTATATATATATATACATAAAATTGGTATTCAATTGTAAATCGTTTTCAGCCTGTAGACTAGTTGATTTTTTGTCACCAATTCGTACCAATCATGGATTCAATCACTTGAAAGAATCCAAATTCTGTTAGCAAGTGACATCGTCTTTTATTTTTATATTTGTTTTCTTGTACGATCGAATATAACTTGTTGAATTGAATTGGATTACAACACCATCACATTGTCCATGATCACACTACAATACAACCATTAATCAATTTTGATACAGAATCAATCAATCAACTATATTGCACCTTTTATCTTGTTCTAAGAATCAACTCATCAATCTTCACATTCATGAGACACGTCTCTCATACAAATATCCATTCTTGAAAACCCTTATTTTGGAAATCATGCATAACCACAAACCATAATCATCGTTCTATCTCTTCTCTTTTTCATTTTTCGTTCAACAAAGGAAACACCCACCATCACCCCCTTATACTTGTGTTTACGGTTCCAAAATCCAAACTCACCCACCATCGAGCTCAAACACCACCACACTACTTACATCTACTTCTATTATTATACAAACACCAACTCCCTCTCTCTCTTAAATTGTTCGAGAATACCATGCGAACCTGCAACCTTGTGCTCGACTTCTTCACTGTTGCTACTGCACTTATACTCTATTCAAACGGTAACGAAACCCACCACCTTTCTCTCTTTCTGTTCCTTTAAATTCTGTTTCAAACAAACTATTGTTGCAGCTGAATTGATGGCCGTTCTCAACTGTAAACAGATAATCGCTGCAACTTCTGATAAACTTTTTTTTCTTCATTCTCCTTCAAACCATTTGATTTATACTCATTGCAGTCGTAAAGTGTTACTGCAGCTGTACTCTTTGTTTCTGCTACAATCATTAATATTAAATGAATAGAGTATTTGTGTAGTTACTTCACATTCTTTAAACGAGGATATATATACAGCTGCTATACTTTTGGACCGAAAGTCACAATGATATAACCCACTTGTCTTTATAAACATAGCAATTGATTAAAGTTACCACTTGTGTCTATAAACCGAATGATTATGGAGACCTTTTTACCCACTAATACATAAAATAATACAAATGCTAAATTCAATTTCATAGATAGGTTTGTGGTTGATGACGTTATAGAAGAAAAAGGTGGGATTAAAGTGGGAGTATGAAAGTGACTATGTAGCTACTTGGTTGTTTTCCCAGCCTCAATTGATCGATTGTTTCAGACTCGAACTCACAAGATAGATGGGCCTGTCTTTATTAACATAGAGGTATAGTGGGGCTGTGATCTAGAAAAAATAAAGGGTGATGGAAATTAAATCATACGCATGGTGATGTATGGGATGGCGTATAATGATGATAGTATGATGATAGAAATATGATGTTTAGATAATGGTATGAGATGGTTATGATATAATTATGATATAATATCAATACGATTATGATTATGGCATGATGAAGATGATGATGATAAACGTTAATGATGACCGAGAAAGAAGATGTAGAACCACCATTCTCTTTTTCTTCTTTCTGCTACAAATCCCTTGTGTCTTTCTGTTTTCATCGAACACCAAAAGCAAATCAACGAAACCCTTAAGTGATTTAGAGGGCCTAGGATCTTAAATTGTTGGGCCATCAGGATTATGTTTTACAAATGGGCCGTGAATTTATTGGTTGGTTGGGCTGAAACCCAATTGTAATTTACATGGTGATCGAGTATATTGAGAACACAGAGAAGATAGCTTAAGTGAATTAATATACGGATTTCAGTAGAAAAGCAAATATGGATGGATGGTTTAGGGTGCTATGTGTTTAAGCAAGAGGTCGCGGGTTTAATCCCTGGCCTTGACATATTTTTGGAGATTATTACTTTAAAGGTAGTTTCTATTATTTTTTTTTTATTAGCATTATTATCATTATAGATATTAAAATAAATGTTAGTATTATCATTATTTGTAAAATCATTATTTTTATAGTTATTTTATAGTTATTTTATAGTTATTATTAATATTAGTATTATCATAGTTATCATTAATACAGAAAGTATAAATTTTTATAAATCTATCATCTTATTAAAAATTAGTACTATTACTAAGAATATTATTAGTAGTATCATTATTACTAATATCATAAGTATTATTAAAAATTAACACTTTACATAAAAATTATCGTTTCTTGTACTATTATTATTATTATTAAATCTAATAGTATTAATACCATTATCTTAGTATTATTAATAATTGGACAAACAAATGATATTTATATAAGAATATACTTAATACACATAAATAAACTATATTAACACCTTATTTATTAAAACATATAAAATAAATACATTTAATTAAATAATGAAATATGTAGGTTATTAATATAAAAACTATATCACTAATAATATATATATATATATATATATATATATATATATATATATATATATATATATATATATATATATATATATATATATATATATTTGTTTGGTTACCATTACATGTATTAATATACATGATTGAATAATAGGTTCGTGAATCCGAGGCCAACCTTACACTTGTTCAATGATGTTATATGTATTTTTACTACAAAATACATTAGGTGAGTTCATTTGATTCCCTTTTTACACTTTACGTTTTTGGGCTGAGAATACATGCAACTGCTTTATTAACTGTTTTACAATATTTATATGCGTGAGTTTCATTAATCCCTTTTTAAATGCTTTTGCAATATATATTTTTGGGACTGAGAATACATGCGCTGCTTTTATAAATGCTTTACGAGATAGACACAAGTAATTGAAACTACATTCTATGGTTGGATTATCTAATCGAATATGCCCTTTTTATTAAGTCTGGTAATCTAAGAATTAGGGAACAGACACCCTAATTGACGCGAACTCTAAAGATAGATCTATCGGGCCCAACAAGCCCCATCCAAAGTACCGGATGCTTTAGTACTTCGAAATTTATATCATGTCCGATGGAGGATCCTGGAATGATGGGGATATTCTTATATGCATATTGTGAATGTCGGTTACCAGGTGATCAATCCATATGAATGATATTTTTGTCTCTATGCATGGGACGTATGTTTATGAGAAATGGAAATATGAAATCTTGTGGTCTATTAAAATTATGAAATGATTATTTATGTTAAACTAATGAACTCACCAACCTTTTGGTTGACACTTTAAAGCATGTTTATTCTCAGGTATGAAAGAAATCTTCCGTTGTGCATTTGCTCACTTTAAAGATATTACTTGGAGTCATTCATGACATATTTCAAAAGACGTTGCATTCGAGTCGTCGAGTTCATCAAGATTATTATTAAGATAATTATAATTAGATATATTATGAAATGGTATGCATATTGTCAATTTTCGATGTAAGGAAGTTTGTCTTTTCAAAACGAATGCAATGTTTGTAAAATGTATGATATAGAGGTCAAGTACCTCGCGATGTAATCAACTATTGTGAATCGTTTGTAATCGATGTGGACTTTGTCCGGATGGATTAGGACGGGTCCTTTCAGTTGGTATCAGAGCGGTGGTCTTAGCGAACCGGGTCTTGCATTAGTGTGTCTAACTGATAGTCATTAGGATGCATTAGTGAGTCTGGACTTCGACCGTGTCTGCATGTCAAAAGTTTTGCTTATCATTTCGTGTCGAAAATTACCTGCTTATCATTCTTAGAGAATCACTTGCTTATCATCCTTAGTCTAGACACATCTTATTGCATTGATTGCAAGATTAGTGTATAGACAAAATTCATATCTTAGCATATCTACTAACTCATATCTTAGCGTATCTGTTATTGTAAACTTTGCCTGACATTTTCTGTAGATTCCTCCGTAACTTATGGGATTTTAGTATTATATATGCATATGTAAATTATGTATTGAAGGTTACTAATCTACATCTTATAATCTATTTCTTATCAAAAATCATTTATCTGATCGTACGAGACGAATCCCTCAACCAGTTCGAATCCCTCGGATTCCGACAGCTATTCCGATTTGGAGTTTCACCTAAGCTCCGAAAGCAGTGCCACCAGAATGAATCAACCAATTCATCTGATGGGTTTGTAGTTGACTTAATCAATGGAGACGCGCAGAAGGCGATCCCTTCCACTAACCGAATTCACCTCTTGGCGAGGAACCTGAAGCACTTACCGGTGAATAAATCCGAAACAGCATTTTCACCATCAATTCCAGAGTAGCTTGATATGATTATATTCTATCTACGATTCTAAACCTTATTCATCCGCTTATTCCGACCGACAATCATCGTGGAGTAATGGAAGAAGTCAACAAACTTCGCGCTCGAGTAATAAAGTTGAGAAATATGGTGCAAAACGTACCAGCTTCAGCAACATCACCGGCACTAATAGTACCATCAGTAACAACACCAATACCACCAACAACTCAAGTTTCAATATCACATGCCTCAACATCTCGTTCTGTACCTCGAGCATAATCATCGTTCTACATGACGTTCTACATTAAATATCTTCGTTCGACATGGCAATTATGTAATCTCTAATGTTTTAGAGATTATATATTCTTGTTCTAACGGTAACTCAAATGAGTTAATATCATATTGACTCATTAAATCCATGATTACATCTGAAGAAAATATATATGTAAGTATATTTTCATAAAGATTGTAATTAAAAATTCTTTCGTACAAACTGTTAATGGTGAAAATATTTTAACGGGTAGGTAATACCCGAGGAATATTTAGATTTCACTTTAATAAGTTATACTGTACATTCTTAGAATCTGATTCAACATTCATTTACTATCCTAATTACATCTACAGATATACGAATCCGTTCACCGCAGAATAACCATTTTTATTCAATTTCATATTTGGATTTTGACTTGTCATAATCCAACAAGTGGCATAATAAAGAAAACATTGGACAAAATAAAAGTTGTTAGAAACAAACGATTTAACTAATTGGAATTTTGTTAAGAATCCACGCTAACTGTTTCTAGTTAACTGATTACATTTTACTTATCGCAATTTAATTATCGCAATTTATATTCTCGCAATTTTATTTATTGTCATTTAATGTCTGTTATTTATTTTACGCACTTTAAATATCGGGACACGTATACAAGGTTTTGACATATCATATCGACGCATCTATATATATTATTTGGAATCACCATAGACACTCTATATGCAGTAATGATCGAGTTCTCTATACAGGGTTGAGGTTGATTCTACAATAATATATATACTTTGAGTTGTGATCGAGTCTGAGACATGTACACGAGTCATGACACGTATTAATTAATTCGAATATAATAAATTAAACTATATATGAATTATTGGACTGTCAACTGTGGACTATCGACTGTGGACTAATATTATTGGACAATTAAAATGAATTAAAATATTGATTATAACATATGAAACTAAACAATTCTTCAAATTGCCACTTGATTTCATCTTAAACCTCATTTGTATCTTGACAATTACAATCTGCGTTTAAACCTTTCATGATTCTTGAAAACACCTCAATTGTGAGGATGAACCAACCGCACTGCATCTACGGAAGAAAAGATTGATACATATAGTTATGCACCTGAAAACACTCGAAACCTGAGCAAACATTTAACACATATCTGTGCTAGCTCCTTTGACGTTATTATTACCTAAAATAGCTTTATAATTCCTTTCAAAATAGCCAATTTTGTCACAGCTCCAGCAAGACAACTTCGACTTTTTGTACGAAACAACCTTATTATAACGTTGATATATACGCGTGCTCTTTTATTGTTACCAGGGAACCTTTCATATTCCACCATATTACCATCAGCGTTTAATCATCTAAAAACACAATTCTTCTGAAACCACCTCGGATTAATAACCGATGATTCAGATATCATAGCATTAAATACAGAGGAAATGAAAAAATGGTAGATGGTCTAAACGGCCAAAAGTTTGATGATAAAGAAAGGAGTGTTAGGAACGCTCGATAGAAAATTGGGTATTGAAAAACAGATTGAGCTACCCATGAAGGAGACCAAGGACAAATACAAGGACCAAACCCTATATTCAAAAGATTCAGGTAATTCTGGATCCGTTGAAATCTTTAGAGAATATCTTGCTCCGAAGTCATGTTAAAATCTTGCGGAAAATATTTCTCCATCAACCATCGAACTTAGAAACTCCAAAATATCATCATCAATATCTTCGATATTTCTGAGGATATTTTCATAAATATTCTCGTCCGAAATTATATACCTCTTCGTGCTTCATGTGTATCATTATATTGGAAACAGTCAATAGAAAATTTAGTACCGAAAAGCAGATTATGCGAAACTATGAAGAAAGCCGTGGACAAATCACAAAGAATAAATTTGACTTCAAAGAATCCAAATGATTCAATGTCTGCTAAAGTCTTTAGTGAATATCTTGCTCCTTACTCTAAACCCTTGCAGACAATAGTTTCTATCATCCTCTGATCTTAGATATTCCGAGATATTATCGTATCTTTCATTATAAATATCCTTCATATTTCTGGAGATATTTTTATAACTATTATTATCTGAAATCATTAATCTCTTCGTGTTATCAGTATTACATCATATAGAAACTGTTAGTTTCTATATTCTGTAAACTTTCGAGCTTAAAATATGAATGTTATTGAAGTAATGTTGGGAACTGATGCATGAGTTAGTATAATATAATGACACTTGATCAACGTGATTATATTACAGTAAGTCATGCTGAGTTTCTAATGGGACATGATGATTCACAGGTCATAACGTCATCATGTGTCATGTTACATAACTCTTTCATTCTACTTAACTTCTGAACAAATCAAGAAAATATATTCTTGATGGTTCTATCTTCTGTGATGTTGATAAATTTAAAAATCAAATCGTGCTATCACGTTCCTTCCTGCTTAGAATATTATGATCATTCAAAACTCTATATCTACAAATTCTGGACCAGTATTCACTTGACTTGAAGTCGGGAAGAGAAAACAAAAGCATAGAGCTTCGAAATATAAGGGAGAATATAAAGCCCGATAACAACACATAAATTACAAATCGTGTATATCAATGTTTATCGCAACATAAAGACACGGGAGAATTAAAAACATTATAACCCCAAGGGCGAAGTAGAAGAAAGCAGATTCCTCTGGTGGAAGTTGGAAAAAGGAGAATGATTGTTGCGATAGTAAGGATGAGGACAAGGATCAGAACTGGATTAAGCATTTTTTTTTTACAATCGTTTGGATGTATGAACTAAGAAAGAAAGTATAGGAAGGATGAGAATAATTGAACGGAAGAATCTAATTTATAATGGAAATAACAGACAGAGTAATCGAGGGAGATCGCCGTATTTAATTATAGTGATCTTAATTTCTTTATTCGCCGAAGAATCAAATCTTTTAGATTTCGAAGATTTTGTTTAAATCCCTTGAATTCTAGAATTCAACCATGACTAGTCAAAAGTTATGATGGAACTTGTCTCTCTCATTTCACTCTTTTGTGATAACTTCACTCACCCACTTCGAGTAATCGAATCATATTATCCACATTACTCTATGGTAAAATATATATATATATATATATATATATATATATATATATATATATATATATATATATATATATATATATATATATATATATATATATATATATATATATATATTCTATTTTATCAACTCATATTCGTCATGGAGACATTCTTATTGTTAATCATGACAACCACACTCAAATTTCGGGACGAAATTTCTTTAACGGGTAGGTACTGTGATGACCCGGAGATTTTCGACCAAATTTAAACTTAATCTTTATATGATTTCGATACGATAAGCAAAGTCTGTAATCTTGTGTCTAGAAAATTTTGAAATGATGTTCATATATTCATTTGACTTCGACCACTCCCGATGATTCACGAACAAATGTGTGTAAATATTTATGTATAATATTTTTAATTAATAAAGTATACATAAAAATAACAAACAATATAATTAAGTTATTATTACAATGAATATATATAAATATATATAGATGGATATATAATATTATTATGAATCTATATAGATATAAATATATAAAAGATTTCTATTAATAACTAATATAATGTGACATGTACAAAATATACAAATATTAAATTATGATATTATATAATATGAATAATACATACTTAACAACATATTAGAATTAATCATATAAATAGTTATTATAATAATATTATTATTACTTTTAGTATTAATATTAATATTATTAGTGTTATATATAATCTATAAATGCAAAATTTTTATATATAAATGATTGTAGTATTAGTATTATTAATATTATTATCATTTTCATTATTATCATTGTTATTTATTATTATTATTATTATTATTATTATTATTATTATTATTATTATTATTATTATTATTATTATTATTATTATTATTATTATTAGTTTCACTATTATTAATAAGTTTAATATTAAAAACTAATGCATGTATAATTAACATAATTATGTTTTTCTTCATATATTTAATATACAGATATAGATATATTTGTTACACAGCTATACAAATTCAGTTATATATAAATACATATATGTATACAAAATACAATTATATTATACAAATACTTATACTATTATATATACGTAAATATGGTTTATTATATATATACATAAAATTGGTATTCAATTGTAAATCGTTTTCAGCCTGTAGACTAGTTGATTTTTTGTCACCAATTCGTACCAATCATGGATTCAATCACTTGAAAGAATCCAAATTCTGTTAGCAAGTGACATCGTCTTTTATTTTTATATTTGTTTTCTTGTACGATCGAATATAACTTGTTGAATTGAATTGGATTACAACACCATCACATTGTCCATGATCACACTACAATACAACCATTAATCAATTTTGATACAGAATCAATCAATCAACTATATTGCACCTTTTATCTTGTTCTAAGAATCAACTCATCAATCTTCACATTCATGAGACACGTCTCTCATACAAATATCCATTCTTGAAAACCCTTATTTTGGAAATCATGCATAACCACAAACCATAATCATCGTTCTATCTCTTCTCTTTTTCATTTTTCGTTCAACAAAGGAAACACCCACCATCACCCCCTTATACTTGTGTTTACGGTTCCAAAATCCAAACTCACCCACCATCGAGCTCAAACACCACCACACTACTTACATCTACTTCTATTATTATACAAACACCAACTCCCTCTCTCTCTTAAATTGTTCGAGAATACCATGCGAACCTGCAACCTTGTGCTCGACTTCTTCACTGTTGCTACTGCACTTATACTCTATTCAAACGGTAACGAAACCCACCACCTTTCTCTCTTTCTGTTCCTTTAAATTCTGTTTCAAACAAACTATTGTTGCAGCTGAATTGATGGCCGTTCTCAACTGTAAACAGATAATCGCTGCAACTTCTGATAAACTTTTTTTTCTTCATTCTCCTTCAAACCATTTGATTTATACTCATTGCAGTCGTAAAGTGTTACTGCAGCTGTACTCTTTGTTTCTGCTACAATCATTAATATTAAATGAATAGAGTATTTGTGTAGTTACTTCACATTCTTTAAACGAGGATATATATACAGCTGCTATACTTTTGGACCGAAAGTCACAATGACATAACCCACTTGTCTTTATAAAAATAGCAATTGATTAAAGTTACCACTTGTGTCTATAAACCGAATGATTATGGAGACCTTTTTACCCACTAATACATAAAATAATACAAATGCTAAATTTAATTTCATAGATAGGTTTGTGGTTGATGACGTTATAGAAGAAAAAGGTGGGATTAAAGTGGGAGTATGAAAGTGACTAGGTAGCTACTTGGTTGTTTTCCCAGCCTCAATTGATCGATTGTTTCAGACTCGAACTCACAAGATAGATGGGCCTGTCTTTATTAACATAGAGGTATAGTGGGGCTGTGATCTAGAAAAAATAAAGGGTGATGGAAATTAAATCATACGCATGGTGATGTATGGGATGGCGTATAATGATGATAGTATGATGATAGAAATATGATGTTTAGATAATGGTATGAGATGGTTATGATATAATTATGATATAATATCAATACGATTATGATTATGGCATGATGAAGATGATGATGATAAACGTTAATGATGACCGAGAAAGAAGATGTAGAACCACCATTCTCTTTTTCTTCTTTCTGCTACAAATCCCTTGTGTCTTTCTGTTTTCATCGAACACCAAAAGCAAATCAACGAAACCCTTAAGTGATTTAGAGGGCCTAGGATCTTAAATTGTTGGGCCATCAGGATTATGTTTTACAAATGGGCCGTGAATTTATTGGTTGGTTGGGCTGAAACCCAATTGTAATTTACATGGTGATCGAGTATATTGAGAACACAGAGAAGATAGCTTAAGTGAATTAATATACGGATTTCAGTAGAAAAGCAAATATGGATGGATGGTTTAGGGTGCTATGTGTTTAAGCAAGAGGTCGCGGGTTCAATCCCTGGCCTTGACATATTTTTGGAGATTATTACTTTAAAGGTAGTTTCTATTATTTTTTTTATTAGCATTATTATCATTATAGATATTAAAATAAATGTTAGTATTATCATTATTTGTAAAATCATTATTTTTATAGTTATTTTATAGTTATTTTATAGTTATTATTAATATTAGTATTATCATAGTTATCATTAATACAGAAAGTATCAATTTTTATAAATCTATCATCTTATTAAAAATTAGTACTATTACTAAGAATATTATTAGTAGTATCATTATTACTAATATCATAAGTATTATTAAAAATTAACACTTTACATAAAAATTATCGTTTCTTGTACTATTATTATTATTATTAAATCTAATAGTATTAATACCATTATCTTAGTATTATTAATAATTTGACAAACAAATGATATTTATATAAGAATATACTTAATACACATAAATAAACTATATTAACACCTTATTTATTAAAACATATAAAATAAATACATTTAATTAAATAATGAAATATGTAGGTTATTAATATAAAAACTATATCACTAATAATAATATATATATATATATATATATATATATATATATATATATATATATATATATATATATATATATATATATATATATATATATATATATATATATTTGTTTGGTTACCATTACATGTATTAATATACATGATTGAATAATAGGTTCGTGAATCCGAGGCCAACCTTACACTTGTTCAATGATGTTATATGTATTTTTACTACAAAATACATTAGGTGAGTTCATTTGATTCCCTTTTTACACTTTACGTTTTTGGGCTGAGAATACATGCAAATGCTTTATTAACTGTTTTACAATATTTATATGCGTGAGTTTCATTAGTCCCTTTTTAAATGCTTTTGCAATATATATTTTTGGGACTGAGAATACATGCGCTGCTTTTATAAATGCTTTACGAGATAGACACAAGTAATTGAAACTACATTCTATGGTTGGATTATCTAATCGAATATGCCCTTTTTATTAAGTCTGGTAATCTAAGAATTAGGGAACAGACACCCTAATTGACGCGAACTCTAAAGATAGATCTATCGGGCCCAACAAGCCCCATCCAAAGTACCGGATGCTTTAGTACTTCGAAATTTATATCATGTCCGATGGAGGATCCTGGAATGATGGGGATATTCTTATATGCATATTGTGAATGTCGGTTACCAGGTGATCAATCCATATGAATGATATTTTTGTCTCTATGCATGGGACGTATGTTTATGAGAAATGGAAATATGAAATCTTGTGGTCTATTAAAATTATGAAATGATTATTTATGTTAAACTAATGAACTCACCAACCTTTTGGTTGACACTTTAAAGCATGTTTATTCTCAGGTATAAAAGAAATCTTCCGTTGTGCATTTGCTCACTTTAAAGATATTACTTGGAGTCATTCATGACATATTTCAAAAGACGTTGCATTCGAGTCGTCGAGTTCATCAAGATTATTATTAAGATAATTATAATTAGATATATTATGAAATGGTATGCATATTGTCAATTTTCGATGTAAGGAAGTTTGTCTTTTCAAAACGAATGCAATGTTTGTAAAATGTATCATATAGAGGTCAAGTACCTCGCGATGTAATCAACTATTGTGAATCATTTGTAATCGATGTGGACTTTGTCCGGATGGATTAGGACGGGTCCTTTCAAATGATGCGATGTGTTGGCCCAATCGAGGCAGAAATGATTGTTGAAGAAGTACATAATGGTACTTGTGCACTACATTCAGGCTACAAAACTATCGCAACAAAAATTATGCGAATGGGATACTTTTGGCCATCCCTATACCGCAATGTAGCAAAAATTGTTAAACGCTGTAAAAGTTGCCAAAGGCATGCTCCGCAGAATCGAATGCCGCGGCATGATATGATTCCTGTTAATTCACCATGGTCGTTTAATAAATGGGATATTGACATTGTAGGGCCATTTCCTGCAGGCCCTGGAAATGTTAAATTCCTAATTGTCGCAATTGATTACTTTACCAAATGGGTTGAAGCTAAGGCTGTTCACACTATTACTGGTGTGCAAGTGCGAAATTTTGTATGGGAATACATTGTTTGCCGATTTGGCATTCCGCGAGAATTGGTTAGCGATAATGGTGCTCAAATAGCGAAAGATCCTTTCAAGACATGGTGCACTGATCTAAATATAATACAAAAGTTTACGTCAGTGGCGCACCCGCAAGCCAATGGGCTGTGTGAAGTAACCAACCGCGATATTGTGAGTGGTATTAAAAAGAGGTTATGCGAAAGGCGAACTGGTTGGGTAGATGAATTACCCAATGTGTTACGGGCACATCGCACTACTTTCAAAAAGAGTACAGGCGAAACACCTTTTAGTTTGGTATATGGTTCTGAGGCAGTAATCCCCGCAGAAATTCTGGTACCAACGCATCGAATTGCTAACTTTGATGGCGAAGCAAATGATGCTGCGTTGAGCGAAAATCTTAATTTCATAGAAGAGCGGAGATTAATGGCTGCTATTAGAGAAGCGAATAATAAGCAGCAAATTGCTAAGTATTATAACAAAAGAGTGCGTGCTTTGTCTTTCGTTATAGGCGAATGGGTGCTGCGGAACAATGAAGCAAGCAGAGCAGAAAAGCTTGGCAAGTTGGGTCCTAATTGGGAAGGCCCTTATCAAATTGTGGCAATTAATACCGCAGGCTCATATAAGCTCGCGGATATGGAAGGGCGAGTTTTACCTAATGCGTGGCTTGCTGTTTTGTTAAAGTGATATTATGCGTAGTTTTGCGAAAAATATCAAAGATATATGTACAAAGTGCGACATTGGATTCAAGGCATATGGCTGATATGCTTATTAGGTGTTTTTATTTTTTATTTTTCTTGCAAGTCTTGATCACGCTTGTAGGAATTTTAAAAATAAGCACTTGTAAAAATATGCGAAAAGCTTATTTGTGAAATACGAATAGTTATGAAATGTTTTAAAGATTGTTTCATAATGATTATATTATTTCGCAGTGTTTAAATAGTAAAGTGATGAAATTGCCCACTTTTGCATGCGAATTATTGCGAAAGGAATTTTATATCCTAAGTGTTTGATTTTGCCAATGCTTAGATGCTTCGCAATGCTAATTAATTGCCTAAGGATCGTTTCGGCGGACTTAGAAGATTCATAACGTATAAGCATATACGCATACAGATTGTTTCGCAAAAGTACGCATTTATTATGTGCACAACAATATATGTTGGAAATTGCAAAGGACAAGTTTGTGTTATGAATGTTGATAATGAAAGCGCTATAAAAATAGAAGTACTTGCAAAAATATGAAAAAGCGAAATTTTATTAATAAGGTCGCAGAAGCAGCTGCGTGCTGTTATACAAAGTAAGTATTAATCCTTGGTTAAGTCAAGCTTGATGATGTCATCTGTAGTGACATTTTCTTGCTCACTTATTGCGGTTATTTTGGGGAGGGAAATTTCGGCTATGCCCTGTTGAGCAACCGCGTATGCTGAATTCGCATCTTCCAGTGAGCAAAGGCGATCAGCTAATGCAGATGGTAGCGGGCCTGGCAGTGGGAAGCGAATAGCAATCTCATCCATAAATTCAACCCTCTCGCGTAGCCTTAACGCGGCGGCAAATGTTGAAAAATTTACAGAAACAGGCTTGGAATTAAGAATTTTTATAGCCAGTTCAGGGAGATGTTGGCGGACCTTGGTGAACTCAAGTTCCGCAGAGGCTTTAGCAGCAAGAGCGTTGTCTCGCTCTGTTGTTAGTTTCGTCACATTCTCTGACAGTGCTTTAATGGTGTCCTGCAGTTGGTTTTCTTTCTCAGTCGCAGCAGCAACCTGTTTTTTCAAGTCATCAACGGTGGTTTTTGCTGCGGTTAGTTCATGGGAGAGATTAGCACAGCGTTTTTCGCTATCTTCAGCTTTGATCTTCTCGGCATTGTACTTTAGTTGTTCAGCCTCAAGAACATTGAAAAATTGTTCTTGACGGCATATAACATCATATGCTGAATTGAAGCACATGTAGAAATTTTGAACAAAACTATTATGCGCGTCCAGCGCAGAGAGTTTAGAGAACTCGCGGTGAAGCTCGCCGGGGATTGCTAACTTCATCTGTTGGCGCTGATCCAGAGCAGCAGCAGCTGAAGCATAAGTGTATCCTGCTAAACCGTCAATCCGCACTCCATAAGAGTCAGGTAGAGTGCGGAACAATTCGGTGATTTGATCAAGAGTGTTCGGGCTTGGAATGATAGGATCACCAGAAGAATCGCCTGCAAAATAACATCGTTGGTTAGTCAGTGAAATAAAAATAAGGTATATTTTACATATGCAATAACAATCCGCAATATACCAGTTTGCTGGTCCCCTTCGTGTTCCGATATAAATGGATTATCATGAGGGGGGGTCTCCTGTTGTTTATGTTTTTTGCTTTGTGAAGACGGCGACGTTTGTAACGGCCGCTTGGTAGAGCTCGACTTTGTATAGGGAGATTTGGAGGTTAAATCGACGATTGGAATGGGTTGATTTTCTTTTGATGATGACGATTTAGCTTCCGGGCTTGTTAATAGTTTGGTGATCAGGGTTTTTGGATCAGCCTTCCTATCTAACTCATTAATCTTCATTTTAAATTAAAGAAGAGCTGCAAGTAATGACTAAAATGATAAAGATTAACTGACGAGTTGAGAAATTTTCTGATACTTTGGAAAATGAGTAGTGAATTTGTGATTTCAGGTCACAATATATATAGGCGACGGGGTTAATTATGTCAATTATCTATTGAGATAATTCAAACGGTAACATTGACTGTTATAACGGTAACAAAGATAACGCAAAATACGTTTCAATGCGGATAGTGGTCAGGTTAAAAGTGAATTCATGGAGTTTATCATGATATATTTGCTTCGCGAAAGTGTATCATAATAAACTGGGGGGACTTGATCATATACATAGCATTGTATATGTATATTTTATTTGCCAAAAGCCAAGAGCAGAGTTATGCGGACTATAATGCAAAGTCATGAAGTATCCGCTGAAAATAAGCATAGCAGCTGTGTTTCCGCACTAATCGGGGACTGCGGTTCAATCCGCTGAGTTTTTACGAAAGGATAAGCAATCCGCGGATCACGGATATCTCGAACACTATAAATAGAGAGCTTGACCTCTCATTTATAGGTTGTCGATTCTCTGCCATTTTGCCTAAGCCTTTGTAATTTCCACTTGTGATCTTGCCCAAGGGATTTTTACACCGCGCAAAGGTGAATTAAGCTAATTAACAATCAAGACCGGGTCGGGGTGGTTGATCACTTGATAGTTAAAGTGAAAGACGATCATCAGGGCCCAAAATAATCATCAAACATTCCATCCTCCATTACATAATTATTGCACTCAATCCATAATTAAGTAACATCGCTAATTAAGGATTGATCAATATATATATATATATATATATATATATATATATATATATATATATATATATATATATATATATATATATATGTATATATATATATATATATATATGTGATACATGATACTAACACCACACAAATATCAAACTCACTTGTTTTGCCTTCTGTATCTCGATCACAACAACACCTAACACTTTTGAATACCACCTTTACCTTATGTCTCAAAAGTATACCACTTGTTTATATGATAACTCAGCCAGCACACCAAACCAACTCTTAATTATTTAAGCATTCATGGCCCATTTTATGATTTTTCATCTTACATTTTTCTCTTCTTTAATGTTCAGCCATTTTTTACTCAATACCGTGAATCCCTCTTAAACCACCACCTTTGATTATATTTTCATATATCAACAACAACAAACGTCAAGAACATCAATCACAATCATCATCTTGTTCGATTAACCATTCATTGTGACTTGTTATTCGAATTCAAGAACCATTCGAAAACTCATCACCATCGTATTCATATTTCTTTCTTTCTATCGAACACCACATGACTTTCACCATCGAATCCATTAGTGTTTATGATTACGCTTTCGGCTCACCTCAAAACACCACCAATCCCCACCAACGATCACCATCTACATGATCCACCGTAACACCTTCAATCATATCTCTCTCCCATCTTTAAATCACCGCTACCCCTTGATCATCTTAAATCACAAACCCATTTCTATTATGTTCTTCTATTTCAATCAACAATACAACCACCTTTCACTACTTTTCTTCACAATCACCACCATTGACCACACACACCACCCTCACCAATGAATCAAACCGTCACCAATGCTACCATCATACCATCGATCAACATCATTAGATTGCTACTGCAACTTTGTTTCTACTCGTGAACTCACCCACGCAACCACCATAACCTTCAACCTAGATGACTATACAATCCAAAGAATCACACCCACCATCTAAGCCATGACAACGATGAAACTGTAAACGGATAAAGGGATGATACAATTACCTGCAACAATTTCCTTTTTCACTTTTTCTTCTTTTCTCTTGAGCCATAACTGATGTATCATATATAATTCTGTTCGATGTGAAATCCACCAACACCAACGGCTTCCTCCAATATAAACCTGCTGTTGCGTTCTTCCTTCCTGTTTTGATCAGCTGGAACCAAACGAAATCACCATCACAACACCACCTTCACTTTTTTTTTTCCTCTTTTTTCCGGTTCTTTTGCAAACAGAAACATTACCTCATGAATGTTGATGATTAAAGAAACGTTGGAAGAGATAATAATGATGAATCGAAAGTGTTAGTGGTAGTCGCTGTCCACCTTTATGTTAATACCTTTAAACTAGCATTTTTTATATATAAAAAAACGTGCAGACAATAGATTAGGGCTGCCAGTTTTATGTTTTCTATTTTGGGCCGAACTTTAGTTCTCTGATTGGGCTGAGATTTAGTTATCTAGTTGGGCCGACTAATCTATGGTGTTGTTGGGCCAAGTGTTATGTAACTCCCACCATTACCACCGTGATTCAAGAACACGACCCTTTCGGGGTCTACTCCCGGTGTCACACGTCACCCGACGACTCGAAGTCACACGAATCCATTGAACCTCAGGGCTCAACGCCCACGACTTTCCTAGCGACACCCACTGGTCACAAACCACCTAGGCCGCACAACTAGCCTAGTAACCCTTCAACTCATCACTAAGAAGATGCTTGGAAACACCGAGGCTTACACCCTTCCGCACACCGTCACAACCATTCACATTTACCTTCTTACATCAATGCTAGTTAAAAACCATGAAGCTACTCGCACACGTACGTGGTCAACGAAAGCGCCTCCCGAATGGCACTACCACGCGTACACACATGAAAAGTGGCCGACAAAGAGTGAGCAACACTCGCCACACATCACACATGCAAAAGTGGCCGACAAAGAGTGAACAACACTCACCACACACATCAAATCGTAGTCGTGGTCAACGAAGAGTGAGATCTTATGAAATCACTCACCACATTGCATCAAGTGGCCAACGAAGAGCGAATCCTTATGCCAGGATGTCACTCGCCACCTCACTCACAACGAGCAACAAAACACAACACTCTAAAAGAGACGAACACACGTCACGTACCCTCACATGGTGATATACCACCCGGTACACACTAACCCATAACACACACACACAAGAGAACGGTACTCGCACAATGATCGAAAGTGTACATACGCCTTGTAGCACTAACCCCTTGGTGGTGTCTTACACTGCGACTAAACCCACCCGTCACCTAAAATGTGGTGTCTTACACTACAACTAAACCCACACTTCACGCCCACGCACACACTTTAAACCCATATCACATGCCAACACGATGTGGTATCGACGCCCAAACTTTAACCCACATCGCATCCCATACGAATAAATACACTATATATATACACGTATAATATTCCACTCATTAGGACATTATCACAACCAACGTCCTACGGGTCTCACTCGAGCGAGTTTAACGACCCGAATACCAACCCAAATGTCTATGCACAAAAGACTCACATGATAGAGTCAATGCACAATTCAATAACCACACACTCTACCGAGTGTAATCCAAAACCATAATCGTAAGCCGACCGCTTGCTAATATTATCTCCAACGGAGAGTAAAATTTAGCTAAGGCTTACATACACACCGCATGTCATTACAAAATGAACAACATACAAACACCACATAAAAAGTACCTTAACGTCTTTTAGCGGTGCTCGCCACCGCTAGCTCAGGACACTCCATCTTGTGATTCCCTTCTTTAAGGAAATTGCAACACACAATGCTGAAAGGACCCGTTCATATACATTATAAACGATTCACAATAGTTGATTACATTGCGAGGTATTTGACCTCTATATGATACATTTTACAAACATTGCATTCGTTTTTTAAAAGACAAACTTTCTTTACATCGAAAATTGACAGGCATGCATACCATTTCATAATATCCACTATCCAACTATAAATTGATTTAATAATAATATTTGATGAACTCAATGACTCGAATGCAACGTTCTTCGAAATATGCTATGAAAGACTCCAAGTAATATCTTTAAAATGAGTAAATGCACAGCGGAAGATTTCTTTAACACCTGAGAATAAACATGCTTTAAAGTGTCAACTAAAAGGTTGGTGAGTTCATTAGTTTATCATAATCATTTATTTCCATCATTTTAATAGACCACAAGAATTTCATTTCCAGTTCTCATAAATATACGTCCCATGCATAGAGACAAAAATAATCATTCATATGGTGAACACCTGGTAACCGACATTAACTAGATACATATAAGAATATCCCCTATCATTCCGGGATCCTCCTTCGGACATGATATAAATTTCGAAGTACTAAAGCATCCGGTACTTTGGATGGGATTTGTTAGGCCCAATAGATCTATCTTTAGGATTCGCGTCAATTAGGGTGTCTGTTCCCTAATTCTTAGATTACCAGACTTTAATAAAAAGGGGCATATTCGATTTCAATAATTCAACCATAGAATGTAGTTTCAATTACTTGTGTCTATTTCGTAAAATATTTAAAAAGCGCATGTATTCTCAGTCCCAAAAATATATATTGCAAAAGCATTTAAAAAGGGAGCAAATGAAACTCACCATACCGTATTTCGTAGTAAAAATACACATAACGTCATTGAAAAAGTGCAAGGTTGGCCTCGGATTCACGAACCTAAATTAATTATATATATTTATGTGTTGGTCAATATTTGTCTAACAAATTAGGTCAAGTCATAGTGTACCACAATCCTAATGCTCGAGACTAATATGCAAAAGTCAACAAAAGTAAATTTGACTCAAAATAATTTCCAAAAATCTATACATGATTAATATATAGTTTAAATATCGTCGTTTTATATTTTTAATTATTTTTAAAAGATTTATTAGAGTAAATAATATAATTTATTTATTAATAAATAAATAAAATTTTATATTAAATTTATATAATAAAATATACTTTTATATATATATATATATATATATATATATATATATATATATATATATATATATATTAAGTAATAAAATTTATAGGGTTCATTTAATATCATAAAGATAATATGATAGTTATTATTAAAGTAAGTTATTACACGTAGTAAAATATGTTTGTATCACATATTTATTTGATAAAATAATATCTATAATGCTAGTAAGTAAAAGTTGTATTTATTTGTAATAATAATTATTATTATAAAAATATCAATATTTATAATTACTAAGATGACATTATGATAAAACGATAATTCTAATTATGATAACTTTAATATTTACGATAATTTTTAATATTATCTTTAAAATAATAATTCTATTTAAAATAATAATAATAATGATATTTTATAGTAACAATGACATTTCTATTAAAATGATAATTTTTGTTAAAATGATAGTTTTAATACTAATGATACTTTTAATAATAATAGTAATGATAAAAATAATAAGAACGATAATTTTATCTAAATCAATATCTTATAATATTTTAATTTCATCATGATACTCTTACTCATTATTTCCTAATCGTTTCATTTAATAGCTTTTAATCGTCTTTTATATCGTGTTAATAATAATGATAATAATAGTAATCAAAATAATTAGGTGTTACAAATATTTGTTTTAATTACACTAATATTAATAATGATAGTTACTATAACATTATTAACGATAATACTAATAATTATCTTAATGATAATATAGTAATAATAATAATAACAATAACAATAACAATTTTTAAATAATGATATATATATTAATAATGATAATAATAATAATAATAATACTAATAATAATAATAATAATAATAATAATAATAATAATAATAATAATAATAATAATAATAATAATAATAATAATAATAATAATAATAATAATAATAATAATACTAATTATAACTTTAACGATAATAACGATAGTAAAAAAAATAACAATTTTTAATGATAAATCCCTTTTATTGATAAAGATAATAATAATGATAATAATAAGATAAAACTAGAACGACGATAAAAACGACGATAATAATAATCATTTTTAATAAAAATATCGAAAATTCAATTGATTATAACTTCTAATCCGTTCATCGAAACCATTTGATATCTAAAGGAAAAGTTCTTAATTTTTCTCTAGCTTTCCAAGGACATGCATATCTTATATCTTATCTCAACCGCAAGTGTAACTAATTCAAGATTCAACTTAACCTGTCTAAAGGCAATATCAAAAGTACAAGTATGCATAATCCTAAAAACTCGAGCACTAGTCAGGGATACACTATTAGTATGTAAAAGTTAAATTATGAGTACTCACGTATCAATATTGAGATTCAATATTGCAGGAAAGGTACGTAGACGCAACGGAAATGATAAACACTATATTGACCTCACGAGCATACCCATGAACCATACTCAATCACCTCCATAGCTATAACCCATAATTTCCTTAATCCTATCCTACTCGAAAAACAATTTCGAAATCACTCGGACAGCACTCCGTCGTAATATTTTATGTATACTAATAATATCTTGAAATAATACGGAGTAAATATATATATGTAAATCGATTGAGAGAGTTTAGAGAAAAATATTTTCAAGTTTCTATGAAATAATGAAACCTATTGAATTCTATTTATAATAGATTTTTTAAATTATTAAAGTATGAATTATTAAAGTGAATTATTAAAGTATGAATTATTAAAGTGAATTATTAAAGTATGAATTATTAAAGTGAATTATTAAAGTATGAATTATTAAAGTGAATTATTAAAGTATGAATTATTAAAGTGAATTATTAAAGTTAAAGTAAAGTAAAAATAAAGTAAAGGTAAAGTTTAAGTATAGTAAAAGTATAAAACTATGTACGTATAATACGCGTATAAATATATATAATATTAATTTAAATCATTATATATATTTAATAAAATAAAATATAAATATCGTTATCTTTATCATACTAGTTAAGTAATGAGTTGTCAAAAGTGGTTCTAGATATTTATAAAAGTTATATACGTTTTAATAATAAAGTTCTTTTTAAACTGAAAACGTTTTTGTATGTTTGAAACTAAATAGATCAATCGAGTCTTTATGAGATTCAATCTTCCACTATCCTTTGTCTAGTTCTCAATGATTGACAATTTGTTCTTATTTATAAATCACTTTACCATTTTTCGAATATTGTTAAAATGGAAAGATTTCTCAAATCAACGTGGGCCTTTCAACAGAGACTTGTAAACATAATTCAATATATCTGATAATTCAATCATTTGATCTTATCTTCTAATTCCATTGATAAACATTTTGAAACAGATACAATCATATAAAGTATTTAATCTAATATTTTGTTTACGTTTCAAGTTATAATATATATACACATATACAGATATAATCATATTCATTTAATGGTTCGTGAATCGTTGGAACTTGGTCGAGGTTGAATGAATGTATGAACATAGTTAAAAATTCTTGAAATTTAACTTAACAAATATTGCTTATCGTGTCGGAAACATATAAAGATTAAAGTTTAAATTTGGTTGGAAATTTATGGGTTGTCACAGTACCTACCCGTTAAAGAAATTTCGTCCCGAAATTTGAGTGGAAAGGTCGTGAATGATAATAAGTATGTTTTCATGATGGATACGGGCTGAAAATTAGAGTTTTATCATCAGCGAATAATTTGGATAAACAATCCAATTATATGAAGAGTACGAATGAAGCTAACATAGAAGAGTGAAATGAGTAAGTGTAGATTCATCTTATCATTTGACGTAGATATGATTGATTCCCAGATTTCAAGGGATTTGAAGAAAATCTTCTTAATAAGATTTGACTCTCCGGTAATCAAGAGAATTAGGATCCGCTTTAAATGCGATCGTCCATTTTAATTGTTCTGTAGGAGATTTTTTTATAAATTCACCTCCTTCGTTTCCTTACAACTCACACCTTCTGTTGATGCATTTTATGCAAGTCCCTAGACATCTACCCACGTCCATTGCAGGTACAACAGTTTACAGGCCACCATGATTGCTCGTTATTATCCTATCCGTGTTTGTATGTGGTTACAGGAACTGCAGGAACGAGATTTAGATGTTTGACTATGTTAGACTTAGTCAGACGTACGAGTGAAGCCTCACTAGTACGACTGACAGGATCATACGTACGGTTGATGTTGAGCTAAGTCACAATTACAACCTAAATAAGAAGACACGAGTGAGTGATCACCTGTGCGGCTGATGAAGCCAACTCGTGTATGATGAATGAATCGTATGGGTGAGTCAACAGCAGGGGTATATAAAGTCTTATGTTCTTCATTTTAGGTTAAGCCTCTCATTTGTTACACACACTCAGATCTAGTGAGCTCCTCCGATTCTCTCTCAGTCCAAATCACCCAGGTGGTGAATAATAGCTCTAGGTGTTGATCTAATCACACTTGATTTAGTTGTGGTTTGACTAAATTAATCAAAAAAAAAAAAACTTAACCTATTCACTAGAGGGTTTGATTCACTTATTCCGCCATTGTGTGAGTTAAATCTGTTGATTTCTAAGTTCCTAGTCATGTTCCATCACCTTCTATTCTTTCCCCCTCATCTCATATTTTAAAGTATTCATCAATATGCTCCATCCAGTTCTGATTCTCGATATACTTCTAACTTTCATATCGGTCATTCTTCTTTTTCATCTACCGCCGGAAGAATCTATTTACTTCTACTATACTCTTGGGTTTATAGTGTTTCTAGTTCTCCCGTGTCTTCATATTGCTATATGCATCGATATATATGGTTTATAATTTCTGGTTTGTCGTTGGGCTTTATATGTTCCCTTATATTTCAAAGTCTCTGCTTCTGTCTTCTATAATCATTATCATTCACAGTTAATGCTCTTTTTTATTTGCTGTAATTTATACCCCAATTTCTATTTCGGAGTTTTGTCCTTTCGTTTCTTCTTCTTGCGATTAAGCACCGCTTGTAATGGTCCAGAATTCACAGATATGAATTTCGGAATGAACATTGTTAATGTTCTAGGAAGGAAATTGTTATGGCACGATCTTGACTTGTCAAATTACTAGAATGCCTTGGAAAAGGCCGAATCATCAAGAAATATTTTCTTGATATTTTAGAGGTTAAATAGAATACAAGAGTCGTATAACATGGCACATGATGATGTTATGATCTGTGAATCATCACGTTCCATTTAGAACCTCAGTATAACTTACTTTAATATAATCACATTGATCAAGTGTCATTATATTATACTAATTCATGCTTCAGTTCCCAACACTACTTCAAAATATTCCTATTTTAAACTTGAATGTTTCAGAATTTAGAAACTAAAATAGTTTCTTTTATGATGTAATACAGATAGCGCGAAGAGGTAAATGATTTCAAATAAGAAAAATTAAGAAAATATCTTCAGAAATTTGGAGGATATTTATAATGAAAGATATGATGATATTTTAGAATTTCTAATATCAGAGGATGATGAAGAATATTGTCCGCAGGGGTTTAGATTCAAGAGCAAGGTATTTGTTAATGACTTCAGCAGGTACTGAATCATTTGGATCCTTTGAAGTCAGGTTCAGTCTTTGTAATTTGTCCACAGCCTCCTTCCTACTTTACTCAATCCATTTTCCATTTCCAAAACTTCTCTTTTTCTTCGCTTTACCAGCACACTTCATCATTATCATCCAGCTTTTACCGGTTAAAGTAGTTTATAGTTTTTGCTGCTTCATCAGCATTTTTTCCATTTTCGGAGAACCAATTCGTAGTTCGGAGTATTTTTCAGAAACTTCACATTCAAATTAAGTCCAGAAGATAGACGTTATATATACACATATAACTGTTGGCGTAGACACGCTGCGAGATTTCAAAATACTGATTGCTAATTCCCAATGATTCGTTGGCAATTCTCATTACAAGATGCGAATGAGTAAATGATGGGGTTTCAATGAATAATTATAATGACTTTTTGGAGAGGCTAAAGTCAAAGGGTAATGAAGTTGTTGGTACATCTGCTAATAATGTGTTGGAATGTAAAAGGTTCCCTGGTAACGATGGTGTATATCTCAAGGTTATAATAAGGTTAGTCTGACTGAAAAGTCAAAGTTGACTAGCTGGAGCTGTGACAAAACTGGCTACTTTGAATAGGAGTCGCAAAGTTATTTTTGCTAATAAATGCCAAAGAATCTGACGAGGATACGTTGTTTAAACTTTTACTTTGGTTTCAAGAGTTTTTCGGGTACATAACTGTGGGTAACATGTGGTTGGATCATTATCTCGATTGCTCATCATTCGAAGTGTCTTCAGAAATTTTCGAAGGGTTTGAACACAGATTGTAATCGTTAACATACATTTGATGTTCTAACACGGTTTTGAAGTCAAAATATAGCTTGTGAAAGATGTAAGGATCTAAGAGTGATGATTTTGGTCATATCTCAAGTTGAATTTTGAGATTTCAAAATCAGAATATGTAATTAAATTTTGAATGAGTATGGTTGTTTTGATTTTTATAAAAGAATGTATATTGTTGTGAAAGTAGGGAGTATAATGGATGATTTGCTGAATCAGATTCGAAGAATGTAACATATTAATTGTGAATTTATATATCTCTCGGGTATTACCTACCCGTTAAAATTTTTTTTACAATTAATATTTTGTACAAAAGAATTTTATTACAGTCTTTATGAAAATATATATATGTATATTTTCTTCAGATGTAACATAGATTTAATGAGTTAATGTTAAATTAAACTCATTTGATTTACGGTTGAAACTAGAATTGAATAATCCCTAAAAGCTTTAAAAATTACATAACTTTTACGGAGTATTTCTTTAATGACATTGAAATTATAAATCAATACTTCGTTATTTGTTGATGTATGATGTTCGGTTGGTGGAATTCTTGTGAATTTCGCAAAGTATGAATGATGTTATTTGAAAAGTTTCGAGTACATCGATGATGAAAGTGTAAAATCAAACATATATTTGAATAATACACTTGATTTATTATGAGATGGAATTTATTGAATTAAAACATAGATTGTAGTTAACGATGGTTAAGTTGTTAAGGAAGGATGTACATCTTAGCATATTAGTAATATGAATTTAATCGAGTAGTATCTACCCTTATTTAATTCATACATAATAGCTTAGTACGAAAGATTTATTTTGATCTCAAAATTTGTATATATGTAATATACATATAATTTCTTCAGAGGAAATGAGTTAATACTTCATAACTCGTTGATACAATATACGCGTTATTGATTCATAATTATGTCCACGGTGATTCTCAAACTGACAGAGTTTGTGATGTTATAGGTGCTGCTGATTCTGATGACACTGACGGCACTGACTGTGATGGTGATGCTACGGTACTGTTGATGCTGTTGGTAAAACAAGTCTAACTTATAAATCACGCATAATTCTTGTCAGGGTTTCTACTCTTCCTTCTATCATTTCGATTCACTCATCTGATTTATGGTTAGGGTTAGAATAGATAATCTCTAAGACTTTAGAGATTACATAATCGTCGCAGAGTATTTCTCCAATGAAGTTATGAATTAATACTTCGTCAGTTATTGTTGTTGGTACTCCTTGGTATCTATGGTGCGTATGACGTTGATGCTCGTGGGACAGATTGTGAAGTTGAGGTTTACGACGCGGTTGTAGTTGGAGGTGGTAATGGTACTGTTGGCGTTGATGATGGTGGTACTGGTTATGCTGCTGATGCTGCTGCTGGTGTTTGTAATCTCTGCACTATATTCTCCAAAGCCACTACCCGAGCGCGAAGCTCGTTGACTTCTTCTATTACACCGGGGTGATTGTCGGTTCGGACGAGCGGATAAATAAAATCTAAAATTTGATGTAATATATAATCGTGACGAGATACTATGGAAATGAGCGAGAACATGGTGTTTCGGACAGGTTCGTCGGTAAGTGCTTCAGGTTCTTCGTCAAGAGGGCAATGTGGTGGATGGAAGGGATCATCTTCTTCTTGTCTCCAATGATTGAGGAGACTACGAACCCATCCCCAATTCATCCAGAATAGGTGATGACTGATTGGTTGATCTATTCCGGTCACACTGCTTTCGGAGCTTGAATGGGATTCCATTTCAAAATCTGAGTGACTTGAACTGATGACGAATTCCATTTCGTACGATTGGATAAAGGATTTTTTTTTCCGATATGAAATGATTTTGGCTAACGGATGGTATTCTAATTACATAGAATATATATATATATATATATATATATATATATATATATATATATATATATATATATATATATATATATAGATCAAAAGATTTCATAGATTACGGAGGACTTTGCGGGATATGTCAGGAAAAGTTTAAAGTAACAGATACGATAAGATATGATTTAGCAGATATGCTAAGATATGAATTTTTGTCTATACACTATTCATGCAATCAATGCCATTGAAACATCTAGATGCACTAGTGTCCGACACTCCCTTCCTCACGCTACCCGTGCTCTTAATTTCACTTTTAGCTTTCTTGCTCGGAGCGCCATGCGATTCAACCCTTCTCTTACCCGAAGTATCATCAACCATCGTCGGATCATACGATTCAAAACCTTTAGCCACGGAAAATAGTTTAGCAAAAGAGTCTACTTGCCCAAGGCTAATTTTCCCGCGCAAATCTTCATTCAAAGTCTTAAGAAAATGCTCCATCAGCAACCTATCGTTCCCGGTATATTCGGGGCAAAATCGGGCCTTCGCCAAAAAGGTAGCCCTAAGAGTATTTAGATCCATAGACCCATGTCGCAAATTTTGTAACTCATCGCGCAACCTTGTCAAATCTACTTGCGTCCGGAACTCCTCGAAGAATTCCTTTTCTTAAAATTGTCCGACGGCAAACCCATAAACGATTCTTTACCAACGATATCGATCTTACCGTCCAACCAATTCTTCGCATTACCCCGCAAAAAACTAGTAACGAGTCTCATTTTCTTGTTCAGGGGGCATTCACTCGTGCGAAAACACTCTTCGACATCCGAGATCCAACCAATGCTTATCAAAGGATCGGGATCTCCGGCGTACATAGGAAGTTTAGTCATCATGAAGTTTTTGTAAATAAACTCCCTTCTGATTACGTTGCCTCGAATCCCATGATCAAGAGGAACATCCCCTCCACCGTCTTCAACTTGAGGTCTGTATATGTATCTACGTATAGGTTTTTGTACCTATGTTTATATGTATACATGTATATGCCCTTGTATCTATGTGTATTTATTTAGGTTACATATAGGTTCCCGTGTATATGATTTGTATCTGTATATGTATTTATGTATCTTGGTGCATGTATCTAAGTGTATATATGTATGTATGTATCTGTACCTAGGTATATATACCTATGAAAGTACCTATATGTATACGTGTTTAGGTATAGGTATTTATACATGCTTATGTGTGTGTGGGGAGTATATATATATATATATATATATATATATATATATATATATATATATATATATATATATATATATATATATATATATATATATGTGTGTGTGTGTGTGTGTGTGTGTGTGTGTGTGTATGTGTGTATGTGTGGCTGTGTATTTTGATTGTTTGTATGTCTACTTGAATTTACATATTTCTGCGCATTATATTATTCATGCTATCTGTCATACTATTGCGCATTATTATTATATGTGTTTTCTTTTATGACTACTTTGTATGGTTGCATCTTCCTAGGCGCACATAACTCTTACAGGTACGTATGTCCGCACTATTTCGTTTTAATGAGAATTCCTGGCCAGAGGTCCTTTAGGAAGCAATCTCTTGGCTCTCGAGTAGAGGGAGAGACGATCTTATCTAGTTGCGGGTTCTATACTCGCGGGTGGAGTAGTGACTTCCTTCTAATCTAGAGCTCGAGGAATGATGGTTAATACTTCACCTCCCCATACCCTGTACTTGTGGAATTAGGGATTGTGGAATTAGGGATTGTTGTTGTTGTAAATGAATAAAAAATGAAGTGGTTTAGAAAAATTCAATTTTAATTCTATTAAATTCTCTTAACATTCTGTTACAGTTTTTGCTCCCGTTTAAAAAAAAGTAATCACGTGTTTGGTACACAACAGGGTCCCAAATTATTGACGTAACAAATAACAAACATTTGTAAAATCGTACTATTGACATTTGCCCATTTCCCTCACTCGTATCAATTTATATCAACTACCTTCACTACACTCTTCTGCAAGCATTATTTCAAAATGAACGTCGCCAGAATTTTGGCCGGAATATTTCTGATAATGGCGGTTTACTGCAGACTAGACCCGTTCCGGCACAGTCCAATAGCCGAGTTCCCGGATTTTGAGTCGGTGATAGTTGAAATGCCGAATTGGTCTGATATTCCGAAAGATAGAGATACTGAAAATTTGTTACAGAAATCGGAAATTAAGTTCATGAATGAAATTCAAGGACCAGAGAGTTTAGCTTTTGATCCGTTAGGGCGTGGTCCGTACACCGGTGTTGCTGATGGAAGGATTATGTTTTGGAATGGAGATAAGTGGACTGATTTTGCTTATACTTCTTCTAATCGGTAAATCATATTCATGTTTTAAGCTTCTATTTCAAAATTATTGTTATGAAATTATGGTTGCTTGATATATTCAGTTCGTTTTGGTACTCAAATTGATAACTGAATTGTACTCCTGATGTGTAAATTGTTGCTGCTGAATTTTTCAGTTTTTATTTTTTTTATTAGTGCCTGTATATGCTTTATTGAAGATATTATACTTTGTGGCTTGCATACACATATATAATCGATTAATAGACCTCTGTTTGCAGTAAGCAACGTATCATATCTTGTTTTTAGAAGTTGATACACGAAAACAGTCTAATAATGATCTTCTTATACATGTAAATGATGAAGAAACATATAAAGTTTTATAAATTATATAACAGTATAATACATGAAAGTTATTATAGAGATGTTTTGAAAGTTACATGTGTTGAAGTTTTTATAGTTTTTTTTGTTATTTGTATAAATTTTGAAAGTTAAATGGTGATTTAATGAAAGTTTTTGAGGTTTGTAATAATTAAATAACGATAAGGAAACGATGTAGTAAGACTTAGTTTAGATATTTTACATCTGAATTATGTGATTTTACATGTTAATATTGGTGCAGGTCCGGATGTATGTAAACTAGAAAAGTGTTGACCATCTCAAAATTTTGTTCATATCTGAATTGTTTGACAGTTGACCTGTTAACATATCACATAAAATGTGCTTTAAGGTGTAATCCTAAATCTTATTGTATTCAAGTGGTAATAGGTTCTGATATGAAACTCTATGTACAAATAGTGTAAGTAAATAAACAACACAAACGCATTGAGAAGTACACAGACAATATAATTTTTATACGTTTCAGGTCCGAGATATGTGACCCAAAACCAACAATCTTTGGCTACTTAAACACAGAGCATATATGTGGACGACCATTGGGATTGCGGTTTGACAAAAGAACAGGTGATCTGTATATTGCAGATGCGTATCTCGGGTTATTAAAGGTGGGACCCGAGGGTGGATTAGCCACACCTATAGTAACTGAAGCTGAAGGAGTTCCTTTAAGGTTCTCCAATGATTTAGACATTGATGATGAGGGAAACATTTACTTCACTGACAGCAGTACAAAGTATCAGCGGAGGTATGTCATTGATGCACTTTTCTCTTAAATTAGTAAATTTTGCTTAGAAAGTAATGAAGATTTCAGCTCGGTGTTAAATTGATGATGCATTTTTCGTTTGATGGTACAATCACTTTGTATAATTAAGTCATAAGGGCGTAACAAACACTTTACTAAGATGATGTAGTTCTGTCTGATAAGATGGTGCTACTAAATGGAACCTTGCAAATAGCACAACTGCATATTCATCTGTCTTATGTAATGTGCATCCTTGCATACACCCCGCTTATAAAATATATGGCTTTTTTTGGTCTTACAATTTGTTCTCATAAAAAAAATTTTATCAACAAGTTTTAAAACACAGCATGCTTGCACTACATTCCAGCATATATATTAATTTCTGCATATTCTATTTGATTCTTGTATGGATTATACAAGTATGTATGTATTTGTGTAATTGAGCAGTATATTTTTGTCTACGTATGCTAGTGGTTCTACATGATGGGTGTGGTAGCCCTCAGGCAATAAATAGTACTCCTCCCTTCCAATCCTACTCCCTTCCAATTCTAATATGATTATTACACTACTTTTTTATTTACTTTTCACTTTACTATTTACGTTTTACCTATCCTTTCGTCTTAGATACGTAGGTATAAAAGAACTTTATCTCTTTATTCTTTTTTATTTATGGATGTGAATTATTAGTTTGGAACATCCTAAATTAGAATTTAAGCAATAGATATGGGATTGAGTGTAGTTAAATTTTCTACATACACATAAATACATGTTATTAAGTAAGGCATCATTTTATGGTCCCAAAGAGGTACTGTTGCGTTTAATGATATCAGTAGGTGAAATAGTACTTCAGAGCATTTAACAGATAGTAAATAAAGTTGTACATATGTGACTATGTCTAGTTAAGACTTTGTTGTATCATTAATTGTGGACTATGGAGAATGGATCGTATGATTTTATTTTTTATTTTTTTATTTTTTTATTTTTTTTTATTGAGCTATTATCCAGCATTATTGGTATACATATCACCTGTGTTGATTGTGGTTTAAATATTTCACTTTGGTTTAAGTTATAGATACAATCTGCTCAAGCTTCCATAATTGAACATTAGTATACTATAAGTAATGGTTGTACTGAAATCGTAATTTAGTCTAATTTTTATTGACATCTATCCTTGTGATTAATTGTAAATTTTCAGGAACTTCGTCCATTTAATCTTCTCGGCAGACGACAGTGGTAGAGTTTTAAAATATGATCCCATCACAAAAAAAGCAACTGTTCTTGTACGCAACCTCCAGTTCCCTAATGGTGTTTCCCTAAGCAAGGATAAATCATTCTTCGTTTTTGTCGAGGGGTGCAAAGGGAGGTTAGTAAACACCTTATAAGTTATAACTAGGATGTTTTTATAATAACATAAATTTTATTTATGGCAAAGTTTAAAGCTAAATTAAAAAGGTAAAAGAATGAACAGTTGTAGCTAGAGGTGGCAATCTAGGTATTCAAATGGGTTGGGTAATGGGTTAACATGGGTAATTTATTAGGTTGGTTGGGCATTCTATCACTATCTTAAATACTTCTCCAAGTTCTAGATATTTTTAAAAATAAAAATGATTAGTTTGTCGAATATAAATTAATAGCCTATTATATTCACTTAAAATATGGTTGAGCAGGTCTCAGGCATTAAAATACACTTTGGGTGACATACTGGACCAGCCTGACCTTTTTGAACCTATTTCACCATTTTCTGTTTGACCCATTAGAGATACTACATATATAGCCAGCATTCACATACATATATTTTTTACTAAATCGCACTTGTATTGATGATGGTATAGGTTAATGAAGTATTGGTTAAAGGGGGATAAAACGGGGACAACTGAAGTGATGGCCATTTTACCTGCATTCCCAGACAATGTGAGAACAAATGAAAATGGTGAATTTTGGGTGGCAATGAATTCTCGCCGGTCCTTTTATACTTACATATGTGCTCAATACCCAAAATTTAGAACATTTATTCTGAAACTTCCAATACCTATTAAGTTTCATTTCCTACTAAGCAGTGGTGGTCCCTTGATTGTAAAGTATAACTCTGATGGTAAGATCTTAAAGATATTGGAAGATATACAAGGTAAAGTTGTAAGGGCCGTTAGTGAAGTTGAAGAGAAGGAAGGACAATTATGGTTGGGGAGTGTTTTGATGTCGTTTATCGCTGTTTACCATTTGGATTGAAGGTTTAGTTGTAAGAGGTTTATGCTTTTCCAATGTTCATCATCTCTTTTAAGACACTAAGTAGGTATGACTGTACTAGTGTTAAGTGTGCCACGAGCATTTCATTTTCGCCTCTAAAAAGATTAGTAGTGTGTCTTAACGATCATTGTGCTTACGACTTTATTTTGTCATAGTAGTTGCTGTGAAGGGACATGTAAAGATTAACCCCTTTTCACAATTATATTGAGATATGAGTTTTGAAGATTCTATTTTGATAATGCAAAAAATACACAATTAGTTAGTTGTAACATAACTTATAATTTATTTTTAATAATTCAAAATACAAATACAATATCGATATTTCTTGTTGGGAGTGGACCAACTACAAAGACAGTAGCTGTGGATGGTAAGTGTTTGGTACATCACACGGTTCACAGTTTATGATGTCACAAATAACAACCCTATAATATATACGGAGTATTAAGCGGAGTATAGCCAATGGGGCTTTGCCTCATTGGTCACCATGTTAACATGGTGTTCGAGGAGACCAAGGGTTCGAGTCTCGGGGGGGGGGGGATTTTCGTGAATTAACTCTAACCACTAACATTGCCTTTCAAAAAAAAATTAAGCGGAGTATAGGTTATATTTATATTTGTATTTTGACATAATTACTGGAGGTATGCTCTGTGATTTACACTAAATTGATGATATAGTCCCTAGGATTTTTTTGACCGACGTAGTCCTCTTGATTTGCAAGTATTGCTAAGATAGTCCCTTTTATTTACGGGTGTTAAGTCACCTCCAACCATTTCACTTTCATCTTACAACAACAACAACAACAATACCCAATCCCACCAATGTGGGGTATGGGGGAGGTTGATCGTAGACAATCCTTCCTCTATCCTAGAATAAAGAGCGATCATTTCTCCACCCCGAGTGTAACACTCCCAAGAGTAGAGAAATTCCTTTCTCTCTATATTCGTCAGATAGAGAGATTGCTTCCAGGGACCTCCGGCCAGAAAGTAAAAAAAAAAAAAAAAAAAAAAAAAAAAACGATACAAACGAGACGCCATGAAAATGGTGAGATCAAATCTTCATGGGTTTTACATCATGCCTGGGGTTTAATTTAGGCTCTAAGTGGCGGTAAAGTCGCCAATAAATCGATGCTTGCCGTTGACTCACTTAGTAGAGCCATAAAATATAAATATATATATATATATATATATATATATATATATATATATATATATATATATATATATATATATATATATATATATATATATATATATATATGGGAACGTACCTTAGACTGCCGTGCGAAGCTCAAGGGATGACGGGAAATGCTACACTACATACCAACATACCTGCATACGCATACATACATACGAGAACATACGAGCATACAACCATAGACATGACGGCCAACAAAGAAGCACGCATACCAACAAACATAAACATGCATACCCAAAAACATACCTACATCACATGCTAGCAACCATAACCCAAACCCTAAACATAAACATGCAAACAAACCAACACAAGCAAACATACATACCCTACAACCAAACAAACTCATACGAACCAGCACATACATACATACACAAAACCAAGAAGAGGTCCAGGTAAACACACAAACACACAGACCCACAAACGCAAAACAAACAACAACCTACTCGTCTATTCTAATTCTAGTCCTCCACGTAAGCCTATCAGAAGTCATGTCCTCGGTCAATAAAAGTTCCTTCAAGTCGAGCTTAATTCTATCATCCCACCTACGAGTAGGTCTACCCCTTCTCCTTACTCCGTCAACCGTCAGTGCCTCGATTCTCCTAACAGGTGCAGTAGGGGGTCGCCTCTTCACATGTCCAAACCATCGAAGTCGTTCTTCTCTTAGCTTGTCGATGATGCTTCTGACTTTCAGGTTCTCCCTAAAAACGCTATTTGGGATCATATCTAGCATTGTTTTACCGCATATCCACCTCAGCATCCTCATCTCTGCCACCTCCATCCTTCTCTCTTGTGCCTTCGTCATTGGCCAACATTCTGATCCATATAGCATAGCAGGTCTAATTGCCACCTTGTAAAATTTCCCTTTCAGCTTTCATCTTCTTCATCCTTCACTTCCATCCTTCACTTTCATCTTCTTCATCCTAAAATAATATACCCTAATTTTAATTAACTCACCTAATTATACACTCAAAATTTAAACCATTACAAATGTAAATTCAAAATTCAAAATTCAAAACTCGTTACTATACAATATCACTTCTTATGTCCAATTCTAACCCAATCTAATACCACTTAAAAAAATAGAAATCAAATCGCAACATTCCCCAAACAATAAGAGCATAAGAGAGAAAAGAAGATATGATACGCGGTGGGTTTCGACGGTAAGTTTCGTTACATGCTCACAAACGAAGCTCTGATGTGGTGGTAGGTTTGAAATATATGAGATGATGAAACACTTTCAGCTCAAAGGATCTTGTTCTAGATTCAAAATTTATAGTGGTATAAAATTTCTAATGTCCAATCTTATTATATAACGATGAAGATCCTTCGTTTATTACAATGAGAATGTAACTTATTCATGTTCTTTAACGAACGATTAAAATATATGATTGTTTATGTACAGTGGCATATTGGTAGTTTGTTGAATATTTTTTCTTTTTAATTCTATTGTATATTTGAGTTTGATTTTAATTTGGTTAGAGTTTGATTCTGATTTTGTGACATGGGTTTGGAAAATGGCAGATGATTACTATTATGTTTGTTTGAACACAAAGAAGTAGTAGGGGATGAAAATAGTTGAAATGACGAATTTACACTCATGTGCATTGCACATGATCAGATTTAAAACAGAAATACATTATTTATTTAGGTAGGCCTCACTTTTTGAAACTAATTGGTTTTTCATTCTCACAGAATTAAAGAAATCCGTAAGAACCGGAAGACTCTTGAGTCTTGTATACAAAACTAATAATAAGAATCTTTTTACAAACAGAGGTCTTGCGAGGCGTTGCGATCGAATCTTCCTTGCTGTTTCTCTTAGATATAAAATTTTGCATTGCTGCTGAGTCGTCGGACTTATCCACCAACAATTGAAAATTACGAGGAAAGTGTGACTGCCGTCACCCAGTGCTGCGGGCTTTGGTTAACGTTCGTCAGTCATAGGGACTATCTCAGCGATATTTGCAAACTATGAGAACTACCTCGCTAGAAAAAGATTATGGCCTATAATAGCAATTTGGTGTAAACTCAAGTACTATCTCATTAATTATGTCTTTGTATTTATATTTATATTTATATTTATATTTATATTTATTTATTTATTTTTTATAAGCTATACTCCGTATTACACAATATACTATTGAAGCAAACCCATGTTTTCATTTTTAGTGTTTAATCCTATCATTTTTCACTGATCATTTTGAGGTAAATCGGTCATTTATTAATTTGCTATGACTTATTAATTCGTTACTTGTATATATTTAGGCGAGTTTAATAATACTCCACTGTTTATAGCCCAATTGGTTGGTTGGGATTCTTAGTACGTATATGACGTCAATGTTCGAACTATTCTTCTTTCTTTGATATCCATTTATTTTTTTAAAAAAGAAAAACTAGGCGGTTTCCACGTGTAATGCATTTGAGAATTTCCATCAACGTGACATCTTTTAATCTATCTATTTTTCATCAACAGGTTTTCAACAATACAAAATGTACGTTTATATTTTGCATTGATTAATTACCAAAAAAAATAAAGAAAGAAGAAGATTTGAAGCAAGAAGTGCATGTTTCTACTTTTTAGCCAAATATGCCGTTTATATTGTACATGTTAGGTTCTTTATCGACCAACATTTTCAACTCACGATCTCGACACACGTTTTCAACACGTGATTCCTACACACGTTTTCGACCCGCGTTTTTGAGGCTCATTTTCGAGGGGCATTTTCTTACAGAATTTTCGACCAGCGTTCTTGAGGCGCGTTTTCAACTTGTGATTTCAGCCATTTCGAGGTGGTTTATGAGGCGTGTTTTTCGGCACGAATTTTCGATGCGCGTTTAGGAGGTGCGTTTATGAGGCACGTTTTTCGGCGCGAATACGTGCCTCGAAAACGCATACTGAAAACCCTCCTCGAAAACGCGCCTTGTAAATGTGCCTTGAAAACGCGCCTCGAAATCGCGAATTGAAAACACGCCTCCAGAATGTTGGTCGACAACTCTGGTAAAAAATGCGCATCGAAAAAGCGCCTGAAAAAACGCGCGTCGAAAACGCAGGTCGAAAACGCGTATAGGAATCGCGTGTCGAACACGTGCATCGAAATCATGAGTTGAAAATGTTGGTCGATAAAGGACTTGACATGTTATGCGAAGTTGACAATCAAAGAAAGTTAACGACACCACTCTTTTTTTTTTTGATTAACTTTTGAAAAAAATTCCTTTTTTTATCCGAATAAAATACATATCTAGAATAACAAAACATGAAAAATATGTTAACTTTTTTTAATGTAATTTACCCTTTATATTATCGTTATAATAATAGTAGTATAGTAACTCTATTTCCCTCACTCATATCAAGTGTATCAACTACCTTCTCTACACTCTTCTGCAAACATTATTTCAAAATGAACTTCGCCGGAATTTTTGCCGGGATATCTCTGGTAGTAGCGGTTTACTGTGGACTAGACCCGTTCCGGCACAGTGCCATAGCTGAATTCCCGGAATTTGAGTCGTTGATAGTTGAAATGCCTAAGTGGTCTGATATTCCGAAAGATAGAGATACTGAAAATTTGCTACAAAAATCAGAAATTAAGTTTATGAATGAAATTCAAGGACCCGAGAGTTTAGCTTTTGATCCGTTAGGGCGTGGTCCGTACACCGGTGTTGCTGATGGAAGGATTATGTTTTGGAATGGAAATGAGTGGACTGGTTTTGCTTATACTTCTTCTAATCGGTAATTAATATTCATGTTTTATTTTAAGCTTCTATTTTAAATTTATTTTTATTATTATCAATCAAATTGTGGTTGATTGATATATTCAGTTCGTTTTGCTGCTGAACTTTTCGGTTTTAATTTTTTACTTGTGCATGTCTATGCATTGTTGAAGATATTATGCTTTGTCGCATGCATACAAATTATAGAAATTATGAAAATATTGAGAACCTCAAAATATGTGTATAACACATTTGTTCATATTAGAACGATTTGACAGATGACATGTTAAGAAATCAAATAAAATGTGCTTTAAGGTGTAGTATTATTGTTTTCAACAGGTAGTTGGTTCTTATATACAAACAGCCTAATTAAATTAAAGACACAAATACATTGAGAAATACAAAAACAAGTTATATTATTTATTTATATTTGATGATACGAGGCATATGTTTCAGGTCAGAGATATGTGACCCAAAACCAACAATCTTTGGTTACTTAAACACAGAGCATATATGTGGGCGACCATTGGGATTGCGGTTTGACAAGAGAACAGGTGATTTGTATATTGCAGATGCATATCTCGGGTTGTTAAAGGTGGGACCCCAGGGCGGGTTAGCCACACCAATAGCAACTGAAGCTGAAAGAGTTCCTTTAAGGTTCACCAATGATTTAGACATTGATGATGAAGGTAACATTTACTTCACAGATAGCAGCACAAAATATCAGCGGAGGTATGTTGTTGAAGCACTTTTATCTTGTATAATAGATTTTAGCAAACGTTTTACTAAGATGATGTAGTTCTTTCTAATAAGATTGTGTCACTTAATGTTTTTCCTTGTTTATTGAGCTCATCTCCAGCATATCGTTTTCCTAAGATGATGTAGTTCTTTCATATCGGTGTTAAATTTATGAAGCACTTTTCGTCGATGGTACAATCACGTTTATATAGTAAAAAAACAAAAGGGTGTGGTAGGGATGTGGTTTTAGCAAATGTTTTTACTAAGATGATGTAGTTCTTTCTAATAAGATTGTGTCACTTAATGATTTTCCTTGTTTATTGAGCTCATCTCCAGCATTAATTATTGGTATATTTACATCATTTTGTGGTTCATATGTATTAATTTGTTATGCTATAAATAATGTTTGTACTAAAATCGTAAGTTGGTTTGATTTTTAATGAAAATGATTCTTATGATTAATTGTACGATTTTCAGGAACTATCTTCATTTAGTCTTCTCGGCAGACGACAGTGGTAGAGTTTTGAAATATGATCCCATTACAAAAAAAGCAACTGTTCTTGTACGCAACCTCCAGTTCCCTAATGGTGTCTCCCTAAGCAAGGATAAATCATTCTTCGTTTTTGCTGAGGGGTGCAAAGGGAGGTTAGTAAACACCTTTATAAGTTATTAATGATTAGGTTGTCGAATATAAAACAATATTTGACCAGCCTGACCTTTGGGCGATACTGGCATAACCAGCTTGAACTTTTCGGACCCGTTTCACTTTTTTATCTTTGACACATTAGATATAATGCATAGCTAGAATGCACCCATTTATCTCTAAACATTTTGTAACTAAATCATACTTACATTATGATGGTATAATAGGTTAATGAAGTACTGGTTAAAGGGGTATAAAGCAGGGACAATCGAAGTGATGGCCATTTTACCTGGACACCCAGACAATGTGAGAACAAATGAAAATGGTGAATTTTGGGTGGCAATGAATTCTCGCCGGTCCTTGTATACTCACATATGCGCTCTATACACAAATTTAAGAACCTTTTTGCTAAAACTTCCAATTCCCATAAAGTTTCATTTCCTACTAAGCGTTAGTGGTCGACTTCATGCTGTGATTGTAAAGTACAGCCCTGATGGTAAGATCCTAAAGATATTGGAAGATACACAAGGTAAAGTTGTAAGGGCCGTTAGTGAAGTTGAGGAGAAGGACGGAAAACTATGGATGGGGAGTGTTTTGAGTTCGTTTATCGCTGTTTACCATTTGGATTGAAGGTTTAGCAGTAAGTGGTTTATGTTTTTCCAATGTTCATCATCTCTTTATGACAATAAGTAGGTTTTCATTTTCACTTCTGAAACGATTAGCAGCGTGTCATAATGATCACTGTCCTTACGACTTTAATTTAATCAGTAGTTGCTCTCTGTGAGGGACAGATAAAGATCAACCCCTTTTACAATTACATTGTCAGTTGTGTCTTCATGAATTAAACCGAACGTAATAGAGCGCTGGTAGGTAAAATGATCACATGTGGCCCAAACTTGGATAGGCCTCGACGCCTCGTACATCTTAGTAAAACATAATCTTCTTCTTCAGGTAGTCTGTAACAATGAAAATCTAATCTGTTTACTTGTCTTAAAAGCATGTTACACAACACTCTGATAATTATACATTTGACCACTCTTTTGTGTACTGATATAAGGGATCAAATAATTGACAATTAAGTGCCGCATTAGCTAGTTTTGAAAAGACTGAACAAATACTGAACATTGACTATGATGACATAGAAAACTAACTTACGAGCCATTATCATGCTAAATCATCAAAATGTTAACTCTCTCCAATCTAGCATAAAATGTAACATCTCAAATTTTGTTATCGTATTGTAACGTGTAAAGTTGTGTGGTTATGCGCACATTCACCATTTTGGCCATAGCTCTCTCATAATAACTCAGATTGAGGCGTGTCAAAAGCCAGACGGCCGTAACTCGAGCCCAGATGATGTGGTAAAGTTTAATTGTTGGAAAATGTCCAGATGCGTCGCATCTATATAGACCGCATCTGTTGCTACGGGGCAGTTTTGACAGCTTTGCTTATTTTGAGTATCTGAGTGTGTAAAAATGACAAAAATGGATTTTAAACCCCAAAACAGATTGAGACTTTCATATTAGTCGAGAACACTTCCTGGAAATCTCTCCCACCTAGTGACAGAAGTTAGAGAGAGAAAGAGCAAAGGGAAAGGAGAAGGTACAATCGTGACCTATATTGGTGTACACTTGTTGCTCTTGCTTGATAAGCTCGATATTAATGATCATGTTTTTACTAGTGATATCACCAACATTTTAACCTTAATAACAACAAAAAGAGCTTTAAACATGTAAAATCATACAATTTGTAATATTAAGGGATCAAAAGGTTGAATCGTAAAAATAAGGCCAAGACAGGGTTTTTAAAACAAGGTTTTAGTGCTTTTTCTATCCAAGAGGTATACTATACCTACTTAGCCTTAAAATAAAATAGGTATTCTTAGACTCATACACATCCATGAGAACTCTTAGAGTCTAGAATTCACAAGCTTAAACTGAAGAACAAGGCAAAGTCAGGATTATGGTTTCCGAAAACCCTAATTTTAGAGATCACTCTAAAACACTACTCCAGAAGATCAAGAAGACTAGCAGACATACTGGAACATAATTTGTGATGCCCCATACAAAATTAACGTGTACGGATCATTAACAACATGATCATTACAAGGTCAAACACTATATGCTGTTTTAAAATAAGTTTGCATTCATAAGAAAATGTGACGTCATAACCAACGTCAAATGTTTAACATACGATAGTGTGCTTCTATGAATAGAAGGCAATAATAATAGTACGTGACCCAATGGTCATTAAAAATTCATTGTTTCAAAAATAACATAGTTTGAATGCAAAATAAATGTTTCATGCAGAGACATCTCTAACAGAAGCAGCGGGTGTCTACACAGCAATACTACAACAGCGGAAGCAATCAAACCTCTAAGAACCTGAGAAAACATGCTTAAAAACGTCAACACGAATGTTGATGAGCTATTGTTTAAGTATAACAGTAATGTAAGGTAGGCCACGAGATTTCGGTATTTCAAAACAGTATGAAAAGTATATGTTCAACCGTGGGCAGTTGGTAACTAACTTAACGTAATATCACCCCCTAAAAGTACACTTGGCGAGTGCGTAAGTTATGAAGTATTAAACACCCGTTAAATGCTAGCGCTACTAGCCCGAGTGGGGATGTCAAACCCTATGGATCCATATCTAAGATTCGCGTTCACCGGTTCAAAGACCAATGACTAAGCGTTACCGAGCTAAGGGGAAAGTTTATATCGTTGTATAACCCACACATATATAAAGTTTAAGTACTCGTGCCTAGTATGTAAAACATAAAACACGCATGTATTCTCAGTTCCCAAAATAGTTAAAGTAAAAAGGGATGCTATAACTCACAGTGAAAAGTAGTAAAGTCGGTACGAGATAAGTAAGCAAGTAGTTGGTCTGAAAGGTCCTCAACCTAAGTCAAAAGTTACTAAGTCAGTAAATCATTCCCAAAGGTTTAAAAGTATGTAAATTAAGTCTTAAGTATCATCATCATTCATCATAAGTCAAAAAGGGTAAAGTAAGTTTCAATCAAGAATAGAGTTCGAAACAAAGTCTGACTTCGTTCAGTCGCCACGACCTCTATACAAACTTAAATTAGGTGAGACCAGTGGCCATGGCTCCGTATATGAGTCCCCTAGTTTCTGACCAATTTACAGAACCAAACTCTTCTTTATTTGACCGTGGCGACGGTTTAAGTGCGAGTAGGTCAGAAATTTCAGCACAACGTTAAAAGGGCGTAGTGACTTTCAGAAGGATATAAATCCTAAACCGTAAATCGGATTAAGACGAGGCCTAAACGGAAAATCATCTACTCGAACCGAAAAATCTGGAAATCAACTTTTCCAGTAGCCCAGGTTACTGATCAGATCCCAAAAATAGTAAGCAAAGTGTTCCGGTGGGTTCTTGGTGCTTGATGCTCATCACGGTTCTCATCCTTGATGCTTATAGCTTCAAGTGTACAACTCGTTGATATATTTGCATCATCTTTACCAAATTTTGACCATCATAACACTAGTGTATGTCTAAGATATGTAGCACAACTCAATTAAGGGTTGTATAAAGGTTGATGAACCAAAGTTACATCAAGATCTTAGATCCGACACATACATGAGTTCTAATAGTAATATTAAGTTATAAACTTGAAAGTAAACTAAATAAACAAGATCTTAAGTTGTAGAACTTAGATCTTAGTTAGATATTGAAGGTCCTAGACTAAAAAGCCTAGATCTAGTATTCTTAAGTTAAACCCTAAGTTATAGAACTTGTATCTTTACTTTAATGATACCATAAGTTATGAAACTTAGATTTTCATCTTGAAAATGTATGTAAGCTTATAAGCTCTTGTTTTAGACAAAATTGGAAGACCATAAGCTATAAAAACTTAGATCCAACATAAGTGTATGAAGTTATAACTAGAAAGTTTAACTTTCATGTTCTTAAACTTACAAGTTTAACTTTAGTTTCAAGAAAAATGAGATCAAGTTTAACTAGTAATACTTGACCAAATTAACAACATCACAACTTTAAATAAATAAAATGAAGAAATAAACTAAAGTTACAAGTATTAAGTTCATGTTTATTTCATACTTAAGAAGATTCAAGCCAAAGCTTGGATCTTAAGAAAATAAACCTTAAGTTTACAAAACATGAACACAAGTAAGATCTTAAAGCTTATGAACTTTAGATCTTTAGAACATTTTAAGTGTAGAACCATAAGTTATAGAAACTTAGATCCTTGTTCTTGATTCTTCATCAAACAAAGGATGGAAGAAACAAGATTACATGAAGATACAAGCTAGAAAACTTGATCTTTAACAACAAACAAGTAACAAGTAAATTGATGATGATGATATTCGGTTTTCAAAGAGAAGAAGGAAGAAAGAAAAAGATATATTACTTACAATTTTTGAGAGAAAAGTGAGAGTAAAAGAAGTGGTGTAAGTATGTGTGTGTGTAAAATGAAACAAAAGCTAGCAAATAAGTAAAAAAAAATAAAAAATTTGATCTCCCTCCCATGCCATGAAGGCCGACGGCCAAAGGAGCCAAAAGGGGAAGTCAAATTGTTGCTTTCAAGTGTGGGGAGATGGTGTATGCTAGGAAGGAGTATAAGTTAAATGCATGGAAAGTTGGTGCTCATGCATGCTTGAACATTTTGTCTCCTCACTTAACTTAATTAATCTAGTTTAACCTTAAAGAGTCATTAGCATAAAAGTTGAAATGTCCCGTTCATATTGATTATAAACATTCCATATTAATTGATTTCGTTGCGAGGTTTTGACCTCTATATGAGACGTTTTTCAAAGACCGCATTCGATTTTTAAAACAACCATAACCTTTATTTTATCGATAAAGGTTTAAAATATTACGACGATTATCAAATAATGATAATAAAAAATATAGTGTTCTCACACGACAATTACATAATGGTTTACAATAATATTACACAACAATATATGTCTTCGAATGCAGTTTTCAAACAATATTATACAAGCATGGACTCCAAATCTTGTCCTTAATTTAGTATGCAACAGCGGAAGCTCTTAACAATTACCTGAGAATAAACATGCTTAAAACGTCAACAAAAATGTTGGTGAGTTATAGGTTTAACCTATATATTTATCAATCGTAATAATAGACCACAAGATTTCATATTTCTATTTTTTGTAAACATCATCCCATACATAGAGATAAAAATCATTCATATGGTGAACACCTGGTAACCGACATTAACAAGATGCATATAAGAATATCCCCATCATTCCGGGACATCCATCGGACATGATATAAAAACTCGAAGTACTAAAGCATCTACTACAACGGATGAGGTTTGTTGAGCCCAATAGATCTATCTTTAGGATTCGCGTCAATTAGTAGACTGGTTTACTAATTCTTAGGTTATCAAGCAAAAGGGGCATATTCGGCTTCGATCATTCAACCATAGAAAGTAGTTTCAAGTACTTGTGTCTATTTTGTAAAACATTTATAAAATTGCATGTATTCTCATCCCAAAAATATTAGATTTTTTAAAATTGGGACTATAACTCACTTTCACAGATTTTTACTTCGTCGGAAAGTAAGACTTGGCCACTGGTCGATTCACGAACCTATAACAAATATGTACATATAAATCAAAGTATGTTCAAAATATAATTACAACATTTTTTATTACGTTTTAATGATTTGAGTTTGTTAAGTCAGCAGTCCTCGTTAGTAATCTACAACTAGTTGTCAACAGTTAGATGTATAGAAATAAAGCAATATATATTATATCGAATCAATCCACGACCCAGGGTCTACAAGTCTCAGACTCGATCACAACTCAAAGTATATATATTATTTTGGAATCAACCTCAACCCTGTATAGCTAACTCAATCATTACTGCATATAGAGTGTCTATGGTTGTTCCGAAATATATATATAGATGGGTCGATATGATATGTCAAAACATTGTATTCGTGTCTATGGTATCCCAAGATTACATAATATATACTAGAATACATGTATAATACAATATAAGTTAGTTAAGTCATGATTTGTATAGATTTGTTACAAATTTCACGTAGCTACAACAAGCAAAATTATCCAATCTTGTTTTACCCATAATTTCTTCGTTTTAAATCCGTTTTGAGTGATTCAAGTTGCTATGGTTTCATAATGAACTGAAATTTATGAAACTAAACAGAAAAAGTATAATTTTATAGTCGTAAATACAGGTTACAAGTCAATATTGTAAGAGGTAGTCATTTCAGTCGAAAGAACGACGTCTTGATGACCATTTTGAAAAACATACTTCCACTTTGAGTTTAACCATGATTTTTGGACATAGTTTCATGTTCATAAGAAAAATAATTTTCCCAGAAGAACAACTTTTAAATCAAAGTTTATCATAGTTTTCAATTAACTAACCCAAAACAGCCCGCAGTGTTACTACAACGGCGTATGTCCGGTTTTACGATGTTTTTCGTGTTTCCAGGTTTTAAATCATTAAGTTAGCATATAACATAGATATAGAACATGTGTTTAGTTGATTTTAAAAGTCAAGTTAGAAGGATTAACTTTTATTTGCGAACAAGTTTAGAATTAACTAAACTATGTTCTAGTGATTACAAGTTTAAACCTTCGAATAAGATAGTTTTATATATATGATTTGAATGATGTTATGAACATCATTACTACCTCAAGTTTTGTGGATAAACCTACTAAAAATAAGAAAAATAGATCTAGCTTCAAAGGATCCTTGGATAGCTTGAAAGTTCTTGAAGCAGAATCATGACACGAAAACAAGTTCAAATAAGATTTCCATTCGAAATAAGATTGTTATAGTTATAGAAATTGAATCAAATTTTGAATATGAGTATTACCTTGTATTAGAAAGATATCTTACTATAAATAAGAAAGATTTATTGAGGTTGGATGATTACTCAAAATGGATTTGCAAAATTGGAAGTAAGCTAGCAAACTTGGAAGTGTTGTTGGTGTTTTATTGAGTAGTTGTTTTGTAACTTGGTTTATGTATGGATTTATGAACTAGATTGAGCTAGATTTTGATGAAGATGATGAAGAACACTTAGAACAATGTAATAACACTTGAGATAGAGTAATCTGATTCAATAAAAATTGAAAATGAAAGTGTTTGTGTACTCCTCCATTCACGTGAATATTGAGCATCCATATAGGCTCCATTAGTTTGTTATTTTGTGAGATATTTCATGCTAGATGTTAAATGATGGTTCCCACATGGTTAGGTGACTCACATGGGCTGCTAAGAGCTGATCATTGAAGTGTATATACCAATAGTAAATACATTTAGAAGCTGTGTATTGTACGAGTACAAATACTAGTGTATACGAGTAGAATTGTTGATGAAAATGAATGAGGATGTAATTGTAAGCATTTTTTTTAAGTAGAAGTACTTTGATAAGTGTCTTGAAGTCTTTCAAAAGTGTATGAATACATATTAAAACACTACATGTATATACATTTTAACTGAGTCGTTAAGTCATCGTTAGTCATTACATGTAAGTGTTGTTTTGAAACCTTTAAGTTAACGATCTTGTTAAATGTTGTTAACCCATTGTTTATTATATCTAATGAGATGTTAAATTATTATATTATCATGATAATTTGATGTATTAATATATCTTAATATGATATATATACATTTAAATGTCGTTACAACGATAATCGTTACATATATGTCTCGTTTCGAAACCCTTAAGTTAGTAGCCTTATTTTTACATATGTAGTTTATTGTTAATACACTTAATGATATGTTTACTTATAATTTATCATGTTTAAACATAGTGTAATAATATCTTAATATAATTCATATGTATTTAGTAAGACGTTGTTATAACGATAATCGTTATATATATCGTTTCGAGTTTCTTAATTAAATAAACTCATTTATATGTATATCACTCATTGTTAATATACTTAATGAGATACTTACTTATCATAATCTCATGTTAACCATATATATGTCTATATATATAACATCATGTAGTTTTTACGAATTTGTAACGTTCGTGAATCGCCGGTCACTTTGGGTGGTAAATTGTCTATATGAAACCTATTTCAATTAATCAAGTCTTAACAAGTTTGATTGCTTAACATGTTGGAAATTTTTAATCATGTAAATATCAATTTCATTTAATATATAAATATATAAATATATAAACATGGAAAAGTTCGGGTCACTACAGTACCTACCCGTTAAATAAATTTCGTCCTGAAATTTTAAGCTGTTGAAGGTGTTGACGAATCTTCTGGAAATAGGTGCGGGTATTTCTTCTTCATCTAATCTTCATGCTCCCAGGTGAACTAGGGTCCCCTACGAGCATTCCATCGAACCTTAACAATTGGTATCTTGTTTTGCTTAAGTCTTTTAACCTCACGATCCATTATTTCGACGGGTTCTTCGATGAATTGAAGTTTTTCGTTGATTTGGATTTCATCTAACAGAATAGTGAGATCTTTTTTAGCAAAACATTTCTTCAAATTCGAGATGTGGAAGGTGTTATGTACAGCCGCAAGTTGTTGAGGTAACTCAATCGGTAAGCTACTGGTCCGACACGATCAATAATCTTGAATGGTCCAAAGTACCTTAGATTTAATTTCCATCATTTACCAAATCGAACAATGCCTTTCCAAGGTGATACCTTAAGCATGACCATATCTCCAATTTCAAATTCTATATCTTTCCTTTTAAGGTCCGTGTAGCTCTTTTGTCGACTCTGAGCGGTTTTCAACTGTTGTTGAATTTGGATGATTTTCTATGTAGTTTCTTGGATTATCTCCGAACCTGCACTTTCTACCATAAAGTGCTTCAAACGGCGCCATCTCAATACTTGAATGGTAACTGTTGTTGTAGGAAAATTCTGCTAACGGTAGATGTCGATCCCAACTGTTTCCAAAATCAATAACACATGCTCGTAGCATGTCTTCAAGCGTCTGTATCATCCTTTCACTCTGCCAATCAGTTTGTGGATGATAGGCAGTACTCATGTCTAGACGAGTTCCCAATGCTTGCTGTAATGTCTGCCAAAACCTTGAAACAAATCTGCCATCCCTATCAGAGATAATAGAGATTGGTATTCCATGTCTGGAGACAACTTCCTTCAAATATAATCACGCCAACTTCTCCATTTTATCATCTTCTCTCATTGGCAGAAAGTGTGCTAATTTGGTGAGACGGTCGACTATTACCCAAATAGTATCATAACCACTTACAGTCCTTGGCAATTTAGTAATAAAATCCATGATAATATTTTCCCATTTTCATTCCGGGATTTCAGGTTGTTGAAGTAGACATGTTGGTTTCTGATGTTCAGCTTTAACCTTAGAACACGTCAAGCATTCTCCCACATATCTAGCAATATCGGCTTTCATACCCGGCCACCAAAAGTGCTTCTTGAGATCTTTGTACATCTTTCCCGCTCCGGGATGTATTGAGTATCTGGTTTTATGTGCTTCCTTAAGTACCATTTCTCTCACATCTTCAAACTTTGGTACCCAAATTCTTTCAGCCCTATACCGGGTTCCATCTTCCCGAATATTAAGATGTTTCTCCGATCCTTTGGGAATTTCATTCTTCAAACTTTCCTCTTTTAAAACTCCCTGTTGCGCCTCCTTTATTTGAGTAGTAAGGTTAGTATGAATAATTATGTTTATAGCTTTTACTCGTATAGGTTCTCTATCCTTTCTACTCAAGGCGTTGGCTACCACATTTGCCTTCCCCGGGTGGTAACGAATCTCAAAGTCGTAATCATTCAACAGTTCAATCCACCTACGTTGTCACATGTTCAGTTGTTTCTGATTAAATATATGTTGGAGACTTTTGTGGTCGGTATATATAATACGTTTGACCCCATATAAGTAGTGCCTCCAAGTCTTTAATACAAAAAAACCAGCGCCCAATTCCAAATCGTGAGTCGTATAATTTTGCTCGTGAATCTTCAATTGTCTGGATGCATAAGCAATTACCTTCATTCGTTACATTAATACACAGCCGAGGCCTTGCTTTGAGGCATCACAATATATCACAAAATCATCATTCCCTTCAGGCAATGACAATATCGGTGTCGTAGTTAACTTTTTCTTCAACAATTGAAACGCTTTCTCCTGCTCATCTTTCAATTCAAATTTCTTCCCTTTATGCGTTAATGCAGTCAAAGGTTTTGCTATTTTAGAAAAATCTTGGATGAACCTTATGTAGTAACCAGCCAGTCCTAAAAATTAGCGTATATGCTTCGGAGTTTTTGGGGTTTCCCACTTTTCAACGGTTTCAATCTTTGCTGGATCCACCTGAATACCTTCTTTGTTTACTATGTGTCCGAGGAATTGAACTTCTTCCAACCAAAATACACACTTTGAAAACTTAGCGTACAGTTTTTCTTTCCTTAACAACTCTAGCACTTTTCTCAAATTTTCTTCGTGCTCTTGGTCATTCTTTGAGTAAATAAGTATGTCATCGATGAAAACAATGACAAACTTGTCAAGGTATGGTCCACACACTCGGTTCATGAGGTCCATGAACATAGCTAGTGCGTTAGTCAACCCAAACGGCATAACCATAAACTCGTAATGATCGCAACGCGTCCTAAAAGCATTCTTTGGAATATCATCCTCCTTCACCCGCATTTGATGATACTCAGAACGTAAATCAATCTTCGAATAAACCGACGAGCCTTGTAGTTGATCAAATAAGTCGTCGATTCTCGGTAGTGGGTAGTGGTTCTTGATGGTAAGTTTGTTCAACTCTCGGTAGTCGATACACAACCTAAATGTACCATCCTTCTTCTTGACAAACAAAACAGGAGCTCCCCACGGTGATGTGCTTGGTCGAATGAAACCACGCTCTAAAAGTTCTTGTAATTAGCTCTGAATTTCCTTCATTTCGCTGGGTGCGAGTCTGTATAGAGCACGAGCTATTGGTGCAGCTCCCGGTACAAGGTCTATTTGAAATTCAATGGATCGGTGTGGAGGTAGTCCCGATAATTCTTTCGGAAATACATCAGGAAATTCTTTTGCGACGGGAACATCATTGATGTTCTTTTCTTCGGAATTGACTTTATCGACGTGTGCTAGCACAGCATAGCAACCTTTTCTTATTAGTTTTTGTGCCTTCAGGTTACTAATAAGATTTAACTTCGCGTTGCTCTTTTCTCCGTACACCATTAAGGGTTTTCCTTTTTCTCGTATAATACGATTTGCATTTTTGTAACAAACGATCTCTGCTTTCACTTCTTTCAACCAGTCCATACCGATTATCACATCAAAACTACCTAACTCTACTGGTATCAAGTCAATCTTAAATGTTTCGCTAACCAGTTTAATTTCTCGATTCCGACATATGTTATCTGCTGTAATTAATTTACCGTTTGCTAATTCGAGTAAAAATTTATTATCCAAGGGCGTCGGTGGGCAACTTAGTTTAGCACAAAAATCTCTACTCATATAGCTTCTATCCGTACCCGAATCAAATAAAACATAAGCAGATTTAGATTTATTGTCAATAAGAAATGTACCCGTAACAAGCTTCGGGTCTTCCTGTGCTTCTGCCGTACTAATATTGAAAACTCTTCTGCGGCCCTGCCCATTAGTATTCCCCTGATTCGGGAAATTTCTACTAAAGTGGCCCGGTTTTCCACATCCAAAACAAACTATGGCGGTGTTATTTGTTCCGACATTATTTGTTCTTTTAGATCTGTTATGCATTGGTCCGTAGATCTCGCACTTCTTCGCGCTATGACCATTTCTTTTACACCTATTGAAAAATGTCGTGCAGAACCCCGGGTGATGCTCTTCACACCTTTGGCATGGCTGTTTTTAGTTTTTGGTGCCATTGTTGTTATTGAGATTGTTGTTGGGATTGTTATTGTTGTTGTTGTTATTGTTGTTGGGACGGTTATTGTAGTTGTTGTTGGGACGTTTGTTGAAGTTGTTGTTGCGATTGATGTTGCGGTTGTTGGGATAGTTATTTCGATTGTGGTTGTGATTGTTGTTGTTGTTGTATTGGTGACTCTTGTCATTGGTTTCTTCCCACTTTCTCTTGACTTGTTTCATGTTAGCCTCTTCGGCTGCCTGCTCTTTAATCCTTCCCTCGATATGGTTCACTAATTTATGAGCCATTCGACTTGCCTTTTGTATAGAGGTGGGCTCGTGTGAACTCACATCTTCTTGAATCCTTTCCGGTAACCCTTTAACAAATGCGTCGATCTTCTCTTCTTCGTCTTCGAACGTTCTGGGACACAATAGGCACAACTCTGTGAATCGTCGTTCGTAGGTGGTGATATTAAAACCTTGCGTTCATAATCCTCTAAGCTCTACCTTGAGCTTATTGACCTCGTTTCTGGGACGATACTGCTCGTTCATCAATTACTTGAATGCTGACCAAGGTAGTGCGTAAGCAGCATCTTATCCTACCTGCTCGAGATAGGTATTCCACCATGTTAATGCCGTACCTGTAAAGGTATGCGTAGCATACTTTACTTTGTCTTCTTCAGTACATTTACTTATGGAAAATACCGATTCAACCTTCTCGGTCCACCATTTCAATCTGATTGGACCCTCGGTTCCATCAAATTTCAAAGGTTTGCAGGCAGTGAATTCTTTGTAGGAACATCCTACACGATTTCTTGTGGAATTTGTTCCACTTCTAGAACCAGAGTTATTGTTGTTATTTTGCATTGCGGCCTGAACTGCAGCTATATTCGCAGCAAGGAAAACATGAAAGTCTTCCTCACTCATGTTCAAGTTATGACGAGTCGTCGGTGCCATTTCCTTCAAAAATAGCCAAAAGAATTGAGTTAATCATATAGAATTTAAGAGTATTCAATAGTATTTCGTAGCATAATATGAACTTATTTATAAAAGCTTTTTCTTCATATTAGCATTTTATAGTTTCAATTCGGGTAGTACCTACCCGTTAAGTTCATACTTAGTAGCTATTATACAATTCAACTACTACGATTCTATATGAAAAACTTATTACAATAATATTTCGCGTTCGAACTTTTATACAATATTTTACAAACATACAATACCACTTATTATATATATAGGATGAAATATAGCACATATTAACTTTGCTAAACGGCAGCTATAAAGGTAATTCTAATTAATACTCAAGTCGTTCAGCAAAGGCAATAAAAACACGTAATTCATAAGTCCAGAAACAAGTCATGCATTCTGGTTTTACTAAGACTATTTCCCATCCTTGGTCTTGTGGAAAATAACCGTTGTGACCGTTGACCAGGCAGCAAGTTGTAATGTCGTTAAAAGGACGAGGGTTACGTAATGCCCAACAGCCACGTAACAATCTAAAAACCTTGTTTCTCACCTCAACTACCGAGTCCGTCACTTGTGGGAATGTTTTATTTAAAAGTTGCAACCCAATGTTCTTTTTCTCAATTTGGTGAGAAGAGAACATTATTAACCCGTAAGCATAACATGCTTCTTTATATTGCATGTTAGAAGCTCTTTCTAAAGATCAGAGTCCTATGTTGGGATATGTTGAGTCAAAATAGGTTGGTAACCCGTAGCATAAAATTGCATCTGGGTTTCCCGCACTAAATGCCTTAAAGAAAACTTGGCGTAACTTAAAGTCTCCCCAATGTGATATACCCCATCTTTCAAAGGAAAGCCTTTTATATACTAAGGCATGCCTGGAATGTTTTTCAAATGTTCGACAATCGTTGCATAAGCATGCAACTGATTCCTTGACGTGAGGCATCACAATAAACCACAAAATCTTCACTTCCCTCGGGTAGAGACAATACTGGTGCAGTTGTTAACTTCTCTTTCAACAACTAAAATGTAGTCTCTTGCGGTTCTGACCACTCAAACTTCTTTCTCTTATGAGTCAACGCGGTTAACGGTCGGGCGATCTTAGAGAATCCTTTAACGAATCTCCGGTAGTAACCAGCTAGACCCAAAAATTGCCTAATCTGCGTTGGCGTCTTTGGAGTTTCCCAATTCTTAACCGACTCAATCTTTGCTATATCGACCTGTATCCCATTGGCCCCTACAACATGGCCAAGAAATTGTACTTTTGGTAACCAAAAGTTACACTTAGAGAACTTTGCATACAACTGCTCATCTCTAAGCATAGTCAGTATCGAACGTAGATGCTGCTCGTGCTCTTCTCTGTTCTTGGAGTACACCAATATATCATCAATGAACACAATGACGAATTTATCTTGGTATGGCTTACACACATGGTTCATGAGGTCCATGAACACTGCTGGTGCGTTCGTCAAACCAAACGACATCACTGTAAACTCATAATGCCCATAACGTGTTCTAAACGCTGTCTTCGGGACGTCAGCTTCTTTGACTCTCAATTGGTGATACCCGGATCTCAAATCAATCTTCGAATAACAACTAGATCCCTGCAGCTGATCAAATAAGTCATCAATCCTCGATAGCGGATACCGATTCTTGATTGTCAGCTTGTTCAATTCTCTGTAGTCGATACACAACCTCATTGACCCATCCTTCTTCTTAACAAATAGGACCGAGCTCCCCAAGGCGAAGAACTCGGTCGAATAAATCCCTTGTCTAACAACTTTTGCAATTGACTAGACAACTCTTGAAGTTCTGGGGGTGCAAGTCTGTACGGTGCGCGAGCCACCGGTGCCGCTCCTGGCACTAAGTCTATTTGAAACTCAATTTCTCGATGCGGTGGGAGACCAGATAATTCCTCTGGAAAAACTTCAAGAAATTCCTTAACTATAGGAACATCTTCGGGTCTCCTTTCTTCTGGTACAATTTGGCTTACATGAGCTAAGAACGCGATACATCCCTTTCTCACATACTTCTAGACTTTCAAGCAGTTAATGAGATGTAATTGTGAGCCATTCTTTTCACCATAAATCATCATAGGTTCACCGTCAGCAATAGGAATAAGAATAGCCTTTAGGTCACAAACCACCTCGGCTTTGTTATCAGCTAACCAGTCCATTCCAATCACAAGGTCAAAACTTCCCAGTTTAATAGGTATCACATTAATGCTAAAGGGCTTTCTTTCTAACGTCAAAGTACAATCACGATAAATCTTATCAGCTCTCATCAAGTTACCATTCCCTAGTTCTATGGAATACACGTTATCTAAGGAAGAAACAGGTTTCTTAACATTGTGACAAATATCCTTAGATATAAAACTTCTATCAGCACCAGTATCAAACAAAACATAAACAGGTTGATCATCAAGTGAAAACATACCCGTGACTAGCTTTGGATCATCACGAGCTGCCGCAAAATTGATGTTGAACGCCCTTCCTTGAGCATTCCCATTGTTGTTCTTAGGACAGTCGTTCTTGAAATGACCTAGCTGTCCACAACGATAACAGTTCTTACCACCATTAGCATTGTTCGCATTGCTTGCAGTGCTGTTGTTGTTGGTGTTGCTGTTGAGATTAACCTTGCAATCTTTTGACAAATGACCAAACTTCTTACAACGGTCACAATTTAGAACAGAACAATTTCCAGTATGATGCTTGCCACACTTCTGACATTGTGGCTTTTTGCCCTTATACCCGGAGTTAGTTCCTGTGGTTCCAGTGTCATTACGGTAAGAATCTTGCTTTTTGAACGGCTGTTGATTAAAATTCTTGTCCTGACCACCGTTCCACTTCCTCTTACCATCGTTTGACTTATTCTCATTCACTGTTGTGCCCTTCCCTCTCTGGGCAATCTGATCCAACAGCAAACTAGCCATGTCAATAGCTTCATGCACATTTGCGGGTTTTGAAGTAGTTACCCCGCCTTGAATGTTCTCACTCAGACCTTCAATGTACAGTTCCACCTTACGCCTTTCCGGAGTTACCATTTTAGGACACATTAACGCCAGCTCAAAGAACCTCTTGTTATAGGCGGTGAGATCGTTGCCTACTAACTTCAGCTCTCGGTACTCGCGTTCCATTTTCTTAACCTCGTTCCTCGAACAATACTCCTCGATCATTCTTTGCTTCAGAGTGTCCCAAGGTAGGGTATAAGCCTAATCATGGCCCAGGGATTGAGCATAGTTGTTCCACCAGGTGAGCGCACTCTCTTCCAGTGTGCCCGTTGTAAAGCCTACCCTATCGTTATCATTACACCCACTAATACGGAAAACCGACTCGAGCTTCTCAAACCACCTAGTGAGAGCAACTGGCCCCTCAGTTCCGTTGAAAGAATGCGGGTTGCAACTAGTGAACGTTTTGTAAGAACATCCATTACGGCCTTGTGTGCCATTTCCATTGGTGTTTCTCGAGCCACCACGATCATTACTGTTTCGAGCGTTGTTGAATTCTCTCAGTAGTTCAGCTCTTTCAGCCGCGATTCCTTCGGCGACCATTCTCCTGATTTGAGCGGCGGTTGATTCCTTCGGAGGCATCTTCAACACAGAAAAACACACCATGTCAGTGTCAAAACAACGCTATATATGAAAATATACTAGCAACGAGTGTTGAAGACTAGTAAATAATAGTACGAAAAGATTCGCTAGTAGTGAGAAGTAGTGTAAGTAGTGATAGTAGTAACACTAGTGGTAGTAGTAGTGGTACTAGTGTTATGTAGTGATAGTAGTGATAGTAACACTAAGTAGTAACATTAATGGCAATAGTAGTAGTATAACATAACACAAGTATTATGATCATACAAAGTTACTAAATATAGAATATTACCGCATGCATTAAAAGATAATAGTTACTAATAGCATAAACCACCATTAATATAAATAAAATCCAAGAGTGATAAACCAAATTCCAAAGTAGTAAACCAAACAATAAACATAATGTGCTAATAGCCCGGTTTATAACACCCGGTAAGTCTTATATAAAGAAAGTATGGTGGATGAAAAAGGAAAAGAAGCTCATGGTCAACGACCCTTCACTTCCTCTTCTGTCGGGTACGGAAGGCAGGTCCATCATTCCTCGGCCTATTACATTCCGCCTCTAACGCAGCAACCCTGGCAGTTAAGGCTGCTATCAATCTCGCCATCTCAACGAACCTCGCTTCAGCCTCGTACGTATAAGTATTTATACCTGTGACTCTTTCCTCCATTCTCTCAAGATCATCGGGGTGCGGATATGTCCTAGCAATATCACTCAAAGCGTTAACACGATCGACAATATCCCTGTTACGGTTAGTATGAACCAAATCCAATGCATAAAGGTTCACGGGATGGTTAGGTATCCGATGCGGAGCAGGTGCTGGTGCTGGGGCTGGAGCATTCACCTCAGCCACACTGGAGTCGTTGTTACTGCTTCCTGAATCATGTGACATCTAACTCATAGTACAAGAACACAAACAAAACAGATTAGTCAAGTAAATAACGTTAGTCACAAAGTACTCATGTAATGACTAAGTCCCAGTCGTAGTCTAGACTCATCAAGGTGTTCTAATGACCAAATCAGACACACTAATGCAAGTCCTAGTTTCCCTACAAACCGTTAGCTCTGATACGAACTATAACACCCCGCCAAATTACCATCTGACGGCATGTTAATTCCAGTCCCACAGTTAACAGTTACGCCCTCTATATGAGACGTTTAAAGCAATCGCATTTAATTTTATTTAAAAATTAACTTTCAAAGTCAAAAATCCCAAAATAGAAACACTGTTATGATCATAACCACAAGCCAACAGTATTTAAACAGTATAAAAGTTTTAAATGCGAAAGTAAATAATGTTCTTTAAAATCAAATGCTGACTCCACGTCCAGTCATGCAGCAAACACAGCGGAAGCATACCTCTTAAGGACCTGAGAATAACAACACGCAAAAACAGGTCAACAAATAATGTTGGTGAATCTACAGGTTTAAAGTAATGTAACAGTATCTGAAAAATAGTTATCAGAAAAATAGTATAGTTTCCTTGATCACGAGATTCTATCGTCTGCATAAACCGAGCACCTGAATACTAGCAATGACCCGAGTATAGAAACCACTATACCCGACCTTACCTCGTAAAATGTTATACACTTGTTCAAATGTATTTAATGTTCAAAGTAAATGCACCACTGTTTTTATAGCGGGTGAGGTTGTCAACCTAACGGATCCGTCCATCTAAATTGTGCTTACACCGATGGTATTAAAAGTATTCAAGCTAGAGGCTTTTTGAACAAACTCATTATGCATATGTGTAGTACTCATGTCAATATAAAAGTATTTAAAATGTAAATATAACAGCGTGTATTCTCATCCCTGAAAACATGTAAAAAGCGGGACTGTAGACTCACCTTTGAATAAGCTCGGATTGAAAAACAAACGACTTGTACGGTTTACAGCTGAGTAAGACAACCTAAGTATACGTATGTAGGTTGGTCAATATATGTATCTTAAATAAGTGTGGTTTCATAGTGTACGTTGTCTTATTGCTCAACTCGACGCGTTTTAAAGTAAAAGTCAACTATATCATGCAAGTCAAACAAAGTCAACTAAAGTCAAACCGAAAGTCAAAATTAGTCAAAGTAGTCAACTAAAGTAAAAATTAGTAGGTTCATGTCAAATATTGGTCAACATATCAAACCTAAGTCAAACAATACGTTTTAGATCATGAATGATCATTTTCACAATTTCAGTTTATCGTCACGCACAAAATTCATGAACACGTAGCATACTTAGCACATTATCTCATAGTACAAAATTCAAGTAAATATGGTAAACTCCAGATCATAAATATACTTAAAATCGATTCCAAAAAGTCCAGCCAGGGACTCATACAACAATTAAAAGTCAGGAATCAGAAGGGATACATTTGGGGTTTGCCAGGTCAGTTTCTGACCGCGCACTGATATCATTTTGGCTATAACCGGAGTTAGGAACACGCAATTGATACAAGACCAGTGGCCATAGTTCAAGGAAAAATCAAAGTAACACATATCAATAATCTAGAAACTTTTGTTTAGCCAATTTGTACAATTTATTCGTGCAAGTTGAACATTCAGTTTTCAGCTCAAATCAAAATTCACATAAAGTATGGCTCTATTGTGTCCAATGCATAAGGTTTTAGAGATTGACATAAACTAAAAATAAGTCACATATCATGTTAAGTTTCATTTCCCAAAAGCATGCATACTCAAACAATTCACATAATCCACAGAGTACAAAACCGTGATCAATTTACAGATTCGATTCTTATTTAGTTAGTCACATTCGCATGCAATTATCCGAAGGTCTAGATACAATTAGCCTATGATATCCACATGAAAGATGAAGAAATTTTTGTCTAATTTTCAAATATGCAAAGCTTTGATCACAGAAATTAAAACATTTTATAATACAAGGTTATTTTCATGCAAGTGCTGTATAAAACTACATTTACACTAATTCTAGCATATCTCGGGCTGTACATATAAAAACGACATGATATCCTAGTCTAACTTGAGTGTTTTTAAATTATCTTTATAATGGTATAAGTCTCACATGCCAATTCGTTTTCTATCAATACCAGATTTCTGATCAAGCAACAAAAACACAACGATAATTCAAATCGACATAACTTAATCATACGGAAACGAAATCAAGCGAATCCAAAGCCTAAACTCAATAGTTTTTAGCAAGGAATCTGATTATGACATAATAATTAATATTTGAAAAACTTAATTTTTCTGATCAAACAAATACAAATTCGTTTTTAAACCCTAGCGCATCAAACAAACAAAATAACGATAACGATTAACACGTACGCGTATAGACTTGAGCAATTGACAACATAACTATGAAACTTCAATAAAATTCAGATTTTAAGAATTAGGGTTCATACAAATATATCTTAGATCAACAATCAAAGCACACCAATACGTAGAGGATAACGCGAATTGCAACTTTTGTTCTTGAGGTTTAATCAAAAATTGAGTTTGAGTGTGTGTGTGTGTGTGTGTGTGTATGTGTGTGTGTGAGTTGGGCAACGGCCAAGAGAGGGAGAGGAGGAGGGATCGACCAAAAAAAATAATGGGGAAAGATTATGCAGTTTTAGGTTTACACAAGCCTTTTATATTTAGCCCTAATCCCCTAATTAACACTTAAGTCCCTCAAGTTGCAAGTTTTAGACATAAAAAGGGGGTGGGGAGGGGGGTTTCGGCCGATGGGGCCCTCATGGGGTTCCCGGGCTCTCGTTTTGCAATCCCGTGTAATCGTGATCCGTTTTAAGTGCTGTTTAGTCGTACCGAAGGCCCGAAACGCTAACCCGATCGTTAAACGCAACCAATTGTTTAATTTAATAAAAACCCAATAAATTAAATATTTTAAAAAGTTAATAATTAATAAAATTAATTATTAAAATAAACCCGAGCGTTTCGTTGCTCAAAGAGCTATGATCAAAATCGTATCGTTTTTATCTTATTTCATTATCCGAAATATTTATTTGAATTAATATCAACCCATATTAATTATTAAAACCCTCTAAAGATCAAGTAGGCATTTAATACACGTAAACACATAAAAGTTAAATAATCGCCGTTAAATAAACTAACGGAAGGTTAACGGAAGTAACGGAAAAAGCAGGGTTGTTACAAATATACCTGTAACCAAGTTGGGGTTCTCACGGGCATCCCTTGCGTTTACGTTGAAAGCTCTTCCACGCGCTGGCCCGCAGTCCTTTCTCTTGTTGGGACATTCATTCCTGAAGTGGCCCTGTTGTCCACACTCATAGCATTTCCTTGGCCCGGTAGGGTTTGTCTTCACATTTGGGGTGGTGATCTTGCAGTCTTTGCCAATATGCCCAGTCCTTTTACACTTTTCACAGACCACATTGCAGTACCCGGTATGATGCTTGTAGCATCTCTTACACTGCGGGAGACTACCCTTGTAGTTAGGGTTTGAGCTAAGGTTCGGGTTGGAGTTGTTTCCCTTGAAACTTTCATGCCTCTTAGCTGGGTTTTGATCAAATACACTTCCCTTGTTGCTGTCCCACTTACGTTTCTCATTACTAGCTCCCGATTCGGATTTCCCCTTTTCTGGTTCTTTGCTGGTAATTTGGTTCATCAGGGTGTGCGCCATGCGCATAGCTTCCAGGACATCAGCTGGTTTTGAAGAGGTGACATTCCCTTGATGGACTTGGGAAGTCCCCACAAATACCGTTCCATTCGCTTAAATTCCGGGGTAACCATCGTGGGACACATCAAAGCTAGTTCCAAGTACCTTCGGTTATAACCGTCAAGATCGGTTCCCACAACCTTCAAGTCCCAAAACTCAGCTTCCATTTTCTGAATCTCTGTTCTGGGGCAGTACTCCTCGATCATAGCCCCCTTAAATTCCTCCCACGGTGTAGCATAAGCCTCGTCAATACCCTTAGCCTGAGCAAGTGTGTTCCACCAGGTTAAAGTGCCATCCGACAGTGTACAGGAGGCATACTTAATCTTGTTCATTTCTGAGCAGTTGCTCACACAGAACACAGCTTCCAATTTCTCAAACCACCTCGTCAGTCCAACCGGCCCCTCAGTACCACTGAAATTGTGGGGCTTGCAGCTTTGAAACTCCTTATAGGTACACCAGTTATGATTGTGCTGGTTAACAGGTGGAGCTTGGGGGTTGACATTCGCAATTGCAGCGGCTATTTGTTCAGTTATCATCTCCTCAATCTGTGCTGCTGTAGGCGTTGATCTTCCGTTTGCCATTGATCTTCGAAATAGAAATTTCGACTTAAGTAAAAATCCAGCATTCTATAAACAATAATACGGTATATGGTAACCAACATGGAATCAACACATCGCATGTTAATTAAGTAATGCAACTAGATATAGGTACCACAAAATCATCATATAGTAACGTAAATAGAACACCGTACAAAAATCAAACAACACTAAGTTCCATTCATTAAATAAGAAAGTTGCATACATCCGCATAAGGTTCATACAGTACATGAGTAAAACATTAAACTACAAACGGGATTACATAATCAAATCTAATACAATAGCCCTATGGTGACGGTGGGTAAAGGATGTCCATCATGTGGGACACCTGGTCCTCGAGCTCAGTTACCCGAGCACGGAGGATATGCACTTCCCTCATCAGTTCCTCGACGACAGGGGATGCTGGTGGGGCAGGCGGTGCAGGTGGTACAGGTGGAGCTGGTGGTGCAGATAATGCTGGTGGAGCTGGTGGTGCAGACGGTCCAGCACCCGAAGTAGACGGTGTGTAACAGGAAGCCTTACGCATGAATGGATCTGCAGGGTAAGGCACAACCCGCTTACGGGCGGTAACCCTAACCAACTGTCCGCATGCATCCACAAACGGTCTACCTCCGTTAACCCCTGGAATAACAGTACCATCGAAACAATACCGCTTCTTTGGTGGGGTAGAGGGTGGCTACACAGGCATCTCCTCAGGGTCCTCGTCGGAATCCTTGTTGGAATCCTCCTCACTGGAGTCGTCGGATGATGAATCGTCTGAATCATCTAAGGGTGGATGTGCCTGATCGGTAGTCATAAGTCGGTATCTGCCAGGCGGGATCGGCACGACACGTTCATCATGAAGGCGTCTAGCCCAATGTCCATGCTCATTGCTGAAAGGACCGTCCCCATTTTCCACAGGAATCACAGCACCACCAGAATGGTGCTGTGGCTCCGGGAGTCCTGGGTTAGGTGAAGCTGGAATCTCCTCTGGGTCCTTGTCTCTGCCGGAGATGATCATCAGGTCAAGTGCGTGGCTACTGTCCCCAGAGGATGAATCGACAGAGTCACTGGAGGGTAACGATGACGGGATCTGTGAGTCGGCAGCAGCTGCAGGCGAGGCGGCAGATGAATCTGAGTCGCTGTCCAAGTCAATGATAATGGGCGGGATATCCGACATCTGAACAAGGAAAAATAACTTTTTCCATGTCAGTAAGTCATATAGCAAGCACGTATTAGGCAAAGTAACTACGACAGTCTAGATCATCTATAGCAGTAAATAGCATGGCAATAATGACAAGTATCATGCAATCGAAAGCAGATAGTAGCATGCAGTAGTGAAAACAAGTAGCAGTATACAGCATATAGCAGTAAAAGTAAGCAGCAGCATGCAGCAAGTTCCGCAGAAACAAGTAAACTAGTAAGTTGTAGAATAGTCCTATTAGTGAATCCTACTCGGTCCGGTCTAGACTCACTAATGCAACCTAATTCCCTACAACCAACGCTCTAATACCAAATGTGATGCCCCGTACAAAATTAAAGTGTACGGATCATCAACAATAGGATCATTACAAGGTCAAACACTATATGCTATTTTAAAATAAGTTTGCATTCATAAGAAAAGGTGATGTCATAACCAACGTCAAATGTTTAACAAACGATAGTGTGCTTCTACGAATAGAAGGCAATTGAAACAACCAAACCCGTACTCCATACGATAATTTTTTTTTTATATAATACACATTTACGCGCCAATTAAATATGCAAACCATTCCACAATTTCCATTTAAACGTACAACAATTTAAATGTTTACAAAAAGGCACGAAGGCCATTAATTAAGTTTAATACAAGCTCGACCTACTACAATGATAGTTTATAATCCAAACGACACTCGAGCATGGTTTGGGGCTAAACTACCCAAAACATTAGGCCAACTTCAAAAGCTATGCCAAAAGCACCCCCTGTCAACATAAACGGGAGACAACTAATCCAACCGTATGCCCTTACCCTTGTCCAAACCGGAACCTATAAAATGATAAACAACGAGAGGGTAAGCAATGCTTAGTGAGTGCAATAATTATACATGCATATATATAACCTATCCATTTGCAATCACAACACCAAATACCTCATACGAACTTGTAACTCAAATAGCATGTCAACATACCCGTAACACTAACAAGTCGTACATTATCACACCACTTCATTAGCATATACTCAACTCAGTATATATATAATATGCTAAACAAAACAACAATCTCAATATGGTTAACCAATATCGCTATGGTGCTACCGGCTCGTGGTTCACACCATACGCATTTGAGTCATACTCGTTTATAGTGCTACCGGCTCGTGGTTCACACTCGATGCTACCGGCTCGTGGTTCACATCTTAGTTTATAGTGCTACCGGCTCGTGGTTCACACTAGATGCTACCAGCTCGTGGTTCACATCTTAGTTTATAGTGCTACCGGCTCGTGGTTCACATCCTAACCCACACATGTTATGGCACTACCGGCTCGGTGGTTCATACCATAACATTCACAAATAAATACGCTATATATACATACGTATAATTACTCCACTCACCTTGTCACAAGGATGATGATTTAGCACTTCCGAGCTTCAACACAATGTACCTACATCATTAAGTGCACATTCAATTTCACAACTAGTGGGATTAACCACAATACTCCCACTTGAGCATTTAATGACCCAATTTGCATTAAATGACTCAACTACACACAACCGCCCATAAATGCCCAAGACTCGACTTTAATCACTAAGGCTAGTGAATTAAAGTCTACTAACTTCAATTAACACAAAACTTAGGGTAATCCATACCCATTTCATCTAATTAGGTCAACTAGTACATTTTGACCCATTTTATATTACTTAGACTCACAATCAAGTCAAACTTACTCATTAACACTTCTTTCATTAATCTTAAAGTGCATTAGTGACTAACAACACCATTTGACACTTACAACCTAAAATCATAATGCCAAATCCCTAGATTGTGGCTATTAGGGTTTCATTACAACAGCACAACCCAAATTCACCCATTTTATCCTCAAATGGGTCATACAAATCTCTAGTAACCAAAACCCTAGCCATTAACCAATTAAAACTTAAAACATAAAGTTAGAACTTACCAAGACTATCCTCTTGTAGCTAACAACAAGGAGAACAACCTTAATTCTTGCTCCTAGGTTTGATTCACAAATCTTCACCTTCAAATCTCAAGATTAAACAAGTGGGTTTTGTGTTTTGGGAGAGAAAATGGAAAGAAAAGATAAAAGGAAAATGAATTAAATGGATATGTGGTGGAGATTTAATGCTCCCATCAGATCCACATGTCAATTTACCATTTTACCCCTTAAAATCCTTTAAAAATTAGCTAAGTCTGGAATCTGTCCAGCAGAAATGTCGCGGCGCGACCCAATTCTCGCGGCGCGGCGTATAAAAGGAAAATAGACCCTTCTAAACTCAACTTCTGATCCAGATTTCCTTTGTTTGTCACGTCGCGGCCCAGATCGCCGCGGCACGGCATTAGCCTAAGCCTGGACAGTTTGACAACCTAAAACACATTTTGATTTCATTTGATTCGTACACCTAAATCCCGCTTCCTACATTCGCCTAACCTTCAACAATAGTCTCACAAGACTTAATGCTTTCAAAGCCCATGTATAAACTTGTATGCGCACACATTATCAAGTATATATATATATATATATATATATATATATATATATATATATATATATATATATATATATATCTACACATATATCTATACAATTACGCATAATCTAGCGAGTTACAAACGTACAAATGATTAAGTATGTACCTTCCAATATGTGCGGGAAAAACGGGATGTTACAACTCTCCCCCACTTGAATTGGAGCGCGTCCTTGCGATCCAAGCCGCATGACAAGAAGGAAGATAAACCAACACAAACTCTTCGGGCTCCCAAGTAAACTCGGAACCCTTACTTCGACGCCATTGAACTTTAAAAGTCCTAACTTCTTTATGCCTCAACCTTTTGACCTTCTCATCAAGTATGGCAATCGGTTCCTCAATATATTCTAACTTATTGTTTAGCTCGATCTCGTCTAATGGCACCCAAGATGAATCATTCGCAAGACACTGACGGAGATGGGAAACATGAAATGTATTATGGATCCCCGCAAGCTCTTCAGGTAATTCCAAACGATACGCGACTTCACCAACACGAGCTAAAACCTTAAATGGTCCAATAAACCGAGGAGCTAACTTTCCTCGTTTCCGGAATCGAATAATACCTTTCCATGGCGAAACCTTAAGCATCACCATGTCACCTTCTTGAAATTCGATTGTTTGTCTACGTTTGTCGGCATACGACTTTTGCCTATCTTGAGCCTTCTTCAAATGCTCTCGAATCATATCAATCTTGCTATTCGTCTCTAAAACCAAATCGGTACTCCCGATTTCCTTTTGTCCCACTTCACCCCAACAAATCGGGGTTCGACATCTACGCCCATAAAGCATCTCATATGGCGGCATCCCGATACTAGTATGATAACTATTATTGTACGAGAATTCCACCAAAGGCAAATGCTCATCCCAACTACCACCGAAATCAATAATGCACGCTCGTAACATATCTTCCAAAGTTTGATTCGTACGTTCGGTTTGACCGTCCGTTTGAGGAAGATACGCCGTGCTTAATTTTAATTGCGTACCCATATCTTCATGAAATTTCTCCCAAAACCGAGATGTAAAACGGGTATCTCGATCCGAAATAATAGATATAGGAACTCCGTGTCGAGAGACAACTTCCTTGATAAACAACTTAGCCAAAGTCTCCGACGATATCGCTTCCTTAATGGGAAGAAACAAAGCACTCTTCGTCAATCGATCAACTATAACCCAAATCGAATCAAATTGGGTTCTCGCCGTTTTATGTAACTTTGTGATGAAATCCATGGTAATGTGCTCCCATTTCCATTTCAGGATTTCTAACGGTTGTAACTTACCATACGGCTTTTGGTGCTCGGCCTTAACTTGCAAACACGTGACGCATTGCTCAACATACTTCACAACATCACGTTTCATGCCCGGCCACCAATAATCTTTCCTTAAATCAAGATACATTTTCGTCACGCCCGGATGAATGGAATACTTTGACTTATGTGCTTCCTCGAGTAGCACTTATCAGTAATCACCCATCTTAGGTACCCACACTCTTCCTTGAAAAGAAAACAAACCACGCGAGCCCATAGTAATGAACTCCGATTGTCCCACAATTCGCTCCGCATGTTTGTTGTGAATGTAAGCCTCTATTTGAATCACACCGAGTTTTTCAAGAAAATCGTTAGTAATAATCATACGTAACAATCCGAATCGTAACGCCGGGTGATGACTCTTTCGACTTAACGCATCCGCGACCACATTCGCCTTGCCCGGATGATAAAGTATTTCACAATCATAATCTTTTACTACATCCATCCACCTACGTCGACGATAATTCAAATCTCGTTGATTAAAGAGATGTTTCAAACTCTTATGATCCGAATAAATCGTACACTTGACACCATACAAGTAATGGCGTCAAATTTTCAACGCATGCACAACCGCCGCCAACTCAAGATCATGAGTCGGATATCTCGTCTCGTGTTCCTTTAATTGTCGAGAGGCATAAGCGATGACTTTACCTCTTTGCATTAGAACACACCCGAGTCCATTTAACGATGCATCACAATAAACCGTCATGTCTTCCACTCCTTCCGGCAACACTAACGCCGGAGCTTGACACAACTTCTCTTTTAGCAATTGAAAAGCAATTTCTTGCTCGTCCTCCCAATTAAATCTCGCGTTCTTCCTTGTCAACTTCGTCAATGAAGAAGCGATTTTAGAAAAGTCTTGGATAAACTGACGATAATAACCGGCCAATCCGAGAAAACTTCGGACCTCCGTAGGAGTAGTCGGTTGTCTCCAACTCTTTACCGTCTCTATCTTCCCCGGATCCACTTGAATGCCGTCTTTGTTCACAATGTGGCCAAGGAATTGAACTTCCCTTAGCCAAAATTCACATTTGGAGAACTTAGCATACAACTTCTCCCTTCGTAACATCTTCAAAACTTCGCGCAAATGGCATTCATGTTCGTTCATACTTTTCGAGTAGACAAGTATGTCGTCAATGAACACAATTACCGACTTGTCCAATATAGGTTGGCACACTCGGTTCATAAGATCCATGAATGCCGCCGGTGCATTCGTAAGACCAAAAGGCATAACTACAAACTCAAAATGCCCATAACGCGTTCGAAAAGCCATTTTTTCAATATCTTCCTCACGGACCCGCATTTAGTGATAGCCGGACCGTAGGTCAATCTTTGAGAAATACGTCACATCTTGGAGTTGGTCAAACAAATCGTCAATCCTAGGAAATGGATAACGATTTTTGATCGTCACTTTATTCAACTCCCTATAGTCGATGCACATCCGCATACCACCATCCTTCTTTTTCACGAATAAAACCGGAGCGCCCCATGGCGAAGCACTCGGTCGGATAAAACCCTTTTCAAGTAGTTCTTGGGTTTGATTTAACAACTCTTGCATTTTCGTCGGCGGTAAACGATAAGGAGTTTTAGCAATAGGAGTAGCTCCCGGAACCAACTCAATGCGAAATTCTACTTGTCTTTCCGCCGAAACACCCGGTAACTCATCCGGAAAAACGTCTTCGAATTCACTAACCATCGAAATTTCACGAATGGGTGGTGGCTCATCACGAGTATCCACAACATGGGCAAGAAAAGCCATGCCACCACTAACAAGAAAATGATGTGCCCGTGCAAAAGAACATATCGGCACAAGTCTTCTTCGCTTATCGCCGTGAATAATTAACTCTCCCCCACTAGGGGTCTTCACACGAATAAACTTCTCATGGCATGCAATATTGGCTCTATTTCGATCGAGCCAATCCATACCAACAACGATATCAAAGTCGCCCAAAGTCATCGGGATAAGATCAATTTTAAAGTTCTCGGCACCAAACACAACATCACAATTTTTACACACATCAACCACTAGCACCGTCTTGCCATCCGCTATTTCAACTTCTACTGAACGACTTAACTTAGCTAACGGTCTATCAAGTTTAGGCACAAATTTTGGAGACACAAACGACAAATTTGCACCGCTATCAAATAAGATCCTTGCCGGATTAGAGTTAACCATAAAAGTACCTGAGAAAACTTCGTTGGATTGTTTGGCTTCGTCATTGGTCATCAAGTAGTTGCGACCCCTAGCCATGCTCAACGCCTTCTCTAACTTCTTAGCATGATCATTATTCAAATCGGGGCATTCCGGCCTCTTGTGCCCCTCTTTACCACAATTAAAGCAAGTGACTTTGGTCGACGTCTTGGTGCAATCACTGGCCAGGTGCCCTCTTTGGTTACAATTATAACACGTGGGTCCGAAACCCCCGGAAGTACCCTTCTTCACACTATTAACGCTCTCGGAGCCTTTCTTGTTCTTTTTATTTGAAAAATTCGAATGACTCGAACCTTCAAACTTTCTCTTTGAAAAAGTGAAATCACTCTTCCTTGGAACCTCCGGCTCAAAACCCCGAGCCAATTCAAATAACTCCTCAAAAGACTTAGCCATACCCCGACTAATCTTACCCTTTAACTCATCGTTCAAGGTACGGTAGAAATCTTTCATTAGCTTGTGATCGTCACCAACATATTCCGGGTAAAAACGAGTCTTTGCCAAAAAGGTAGACTTGAGAGTAACCAAATCCATTGAACCTTGTTGCAAATGATGCAACTCGTCCCAGATTCTATCAAGGTCGGAAGAAGTTCAGTATTCTTGGAAGAATTCCTTCTTAAACTCCTCCCATGTCAAGCTCATGCATTGCTCTTCACCATATAAATTGATTTTATCGTCCCACCATAAGTTGCCTTCTTCACGTAACATGCTAGACCCATACCTCGTCTTCTTCTCGGGAGGACACTCTGCGGTACGGAACGCCCCCTCGATATCGAAAATCCAACAAGTGCTTTTCAATGGATCCCTCACCCCATTAAACATCGGAGGTTGAGTATCCTTGAAATTTTTGTAGTGGAAGTCCCGCCTTCCTTCACCTCCTTCACCACGAGGATAAATGTTTCTAGCATCAAGAGCCTCATTGTCGGTGGCCTTCATTCGTTCATTAATTAAATCGGTTATTTGCTCGTCAACCGATTCCTTGAAAACCTTTCTCACGCTAACAAGGAAGTCCTCCTTGTAGTTCTTCAAGATGGCCTCAACTTTGGCCGCGAAGTCGGGGTCCTCGCTTGTACCGCAGATATCATTATCGTGTCCATTTTTCGTCTTCATTCTATAAAACGGAAAAGGTTAAATCATGAACGAAAAGGCATAACACGTAAGTATATACATGAGCACCACACTACTCCATCTTGCTCAACAATCGTCGTACATTACTCGTTTGACATGATTTGCACCCGTAACAACGGTAGCTAATCATTGTTACGCGAGCACGTCGCCTTAACTTGCTAGTACCACGTCTGTCTAGCTTGATGATTGCTAAACACAACACAAAACAATTAGCACAAGGTTAGTTCACATAAACCAAAGCACTAACAATTCCCGATTAGACCCAAAGTCCTACAAGTCCCGCATAAAGCGCTCACACAATAAAGTCTAAGTCTAGGCACCTATCTTAAGTCGCCTAAATCCCTTAGACCATGCTCTGATACCACTTGAAACAACCCAACCCGTATTCCATACGATAAATATATTTTTTTTATAATACACATTTACGTGCCAATTAAATATGCAAAACATTCCACAATTTCCATTTAAACGTACAACAATTTAAAAGTTTACAAAAAGGCACGAAGGCCATTAATTAAGTTTAATACAAGCTCGACCCACTACAATGATAGTTTATAATCCAAATGACACTCGAGCATGGTTTGGGCTAAACTACCCAAAACGTTAGGCCAACTTCAAAAGCTATGCCAAAAGCACCCCTTGTCAACATAAACGGGAGATAACTAATCCAACCGTATGCCCTTACCCTTGTCCAAGCCGGAACCTATAAAATGATAAACAACGAGAGGGTAAGCAATGCTTAGTGAGTGCAACAATTATACATGCATATATATAACCTATCCATTTGCAATCACAACACCAAATACCTCATACGAACTTGTAACTCAAATAGCATGTCAACATACTCGTAACACTAACAAGTCGTACATTATCACACCACTTCATTAGCATATACTCAACTCAGTATATATATAATATGCTAAACAAAACAACAATCTCAATATGGTTAACCAATATTGCTATGGTGCTACCGGCTCGTGGTTCACACCATACGCTTTTGAGTCATACTCGTTTATAGTGCTACTGGCTCGTGGTTCACACTCGATGCTACTGGCTCGTGGTTCACATCTTAGTTTATAGTGCTACCGGCTCGTGGTTCACACTCGATGCTACCGGCTCGTGGTTCACATCTTAGTTAGTGCTACCGGCTCGTGGTTCACACTCGATGCTACCGGCTCGTGGTTCACATCCTAATCCACACATGTTATGGCACTACCGGCTCGGTGGTTCATACCATAACATTCACAAATAAATACGCTATATACACATACGTATAATTACTCCACTTACCTTGTCACAAGGATGATGATTTAGCACTTCCAAGCTTCAACGCAATGTACCTAAATCATTAATTGCACATTCAATTTCACAACTAGTGGGATTAACCACAATACTCCCACTTGAGCATTTAATGACCCAATTTGCATTAAATGACTCAACTACACACAACCACCCATAAATGCCCAAGACTCCACTTTAATCACTAAGGCTAGTGAATTAAAGTCTACTAACTTCAATTAACACAAAACTTAGGGTAATCCATACCCATTTCATCTAATTAGGTCAACTAGTACATTTTGACCCATTTTATATTACTTAGACTCACAATCAAGTCAACTTACTCATTAACACTTCTTTCATTAATCTTAAAGTGCATTAGTGACTAACAACACCATTTGACACTTACAACCTCAAATCATAATGCCAAAACCCTAGATTGTGGCTATTAGGGTTTCATTACAACGACACAACCCAAATTCACCCATTTTACCCTCAAATGGGTCATACAAATCTCTAGTAACCAAAACCCTAGCCATTAACCAATTAAAACTTAAAACATAAAGTTAGAACTTACCAAGACTATCCTCTTGTAGCTAACAACAAGGAGAACAACCTTAATTCTTGCTCCTAGGTTTGATTCACAAATCTTCACCTTCAAATCTCAAGATTAAACTAAGTGGGTTTCGTGTTTTGGGAGAGAAAATGGAAAGAAAAGATAAAAGGAAAATGAATTAAATGGATATGTGGTGGAGATTTAATGCTCCCATCAGATCCACATGTCAATTTACCATTTTGCCCCTTAAAATCCCTTAAAAATGAGCTAAGTCCAGAATCTGTCCAGCAGAAATGTCGCGGCGCGATTCAATTCTCGCAGCGCGGCGTATAAAAAGAAAACAGACCCTTCTAAACTCAACTTCTGATCCAGATTTCCTTTGTTTGTCGCGTCGCGGCCCAGATCGCCGCGGCGCGGCATTAGCCTAAGCCTGAACAGTTTGACAACCTAAAACACATTTTGATTTCATTTGATTCGTACACCTAAATCCCGCTTCCTACATTCGCCTAACCTTCAACAATAGTCTCACAAGACTTAACGCTATCAAAGCCCATGTATAAAATTGTATGCGCACACATTATCAAGTATATATATATATATATATATATATATATATATATATATATATATATATATATCTACACATATATCTATACAATTACGCATAATCTAGCGAGTTACAAACGTACAAATGATTAAGTATGTACCTTTCAATATGTGCGGGAAAACGAGATGTTACAGCAATAATAATAGTATGTGACCCAATGGTCATTACAAATTCATTGTTTCAAAAGTAACATAGTTTGAATGCAAAATAAATGTTTCATGCGGATACATCTCTAACAGAAGCAGCGGGTGTCTACACAGCAATACTACAATAGCGGAAGCAATCAAACCTCTAAGCACCTGAGAAAACATGCTTAAAAACGTCAACACGGATGTTGGTGAGCTATAGTTTAAGTATAACAGTAATGTAAGGTAGGCCACGAGATTTCGGTATTTCAAAACAGTATGAAAAGTATATGTTCAACCGTGGGCACTTGGTAACTAACTTAACGTAATATCACCCCCTAAAAGTACACTTGGCGAGTGCGTAAGTTTACGAAGTATTAAACACCCATTAAATGCTAGCGCTACTAGCCCGAGTGGGGATGTCAAACCCTATAGATCCATATCTAATATTCGCGTTCACCGGTTCAAAGACCAATGACTAAACGTTACTGAGCTAAGGGGAAATTTTATGCCGTTGTATAACCCACACATATATAAAGTTTAAGTACTCGTGCCTAGTATGTAAAACATAAAATGAGCATGTATTCTTAGTTCCCAAAATAGTTAAAGTAAAAAGGGATGCTATAACTCACAGTGAAAAGTAGTAAAGTCGGTACGAGATAAGTAAGCAAGTAGTTGGTCCGAAAGGTCCTCAACCTAAGTCAAAAGTTACTAAGTCAGTAAATCGTTCCCAAAGGTTTAAAAGTATGTAAATTAAGTCTTAAGTATCATCATCATTCATCATAAGTCAAAAAAGGTAAAGTAAGTTTCAATCAAGAATAGAGTTCGAAACAAAGGCTGAATTCATTCAGTCGCCACGAACTCTATACAAACTGAAATGAGGTGAGACCAGTGGCCATGGCTCCGTATATGAGTCCCCTAGTTTCTGACCAATTTCCAGAACCAAACTCATCTTCGTTTGACTGTGATGATGGTTCAAGTGCGAGTAGGTCAGAAATTTCAGCACAACGTTAAAAGGGCGTAGTGACATTCGGAAGGCTATAAATCCTAAACCGTAAATCGAATTAAGACGAGGCCTAAACAGAAAATCATCTAATCAAACCGAAAAATCTGGAAATTAACTTTTCCAGTAGCTAGGTTAATGATCAGATCCCAAAAACAGTAAGCAAAGTGTTCCGGTGGGTACTTGGTGCTTGATGCTCATCACGGTTCTCATCCTTGATGCTTATAGCTTCAAGTGTACAACTCGTTGATGTGTTTGCATCATCTTTACCAAATTTTGACCATCATAACACTAGTGTATGTCTAAGATATGTAGCACAACTCAATTAAGGGTTGTATGAAGGTTGATGAACCAAAGTTACATCAAGATCTTAGATCCGACACATACATGAGTTCTAATAGTAATATTAAGCTATAAACTTGAAAGTAAACTAAATAAACAAGATCTTAAGTTGTAGATCTTAGATCTTAGTTAGATCTTGAAGATCCCAGACTAAAAAGTCTAGATCTAGTGTTCTTAAGTTAAATCCTAAGTTATAGAACTTGGATCTTTACTTTAATGAAACCATAAGTTATGAAACTTAGATTTTCATCTTGAAAATGTATGTAAGCTTATAAGCTCTTGTTTTAGACAAAATTGGAAGACCATAAGCTATAGAAACTTAGATCCAACATAAGTGTATGAAGTTATAACTAGAAAGTTTAACTTTCATGTTCTTGAACTTACAAGTTTAACTTTAGTTTCAAGAAAAATGAGATCAAGTTTAACTAGTAATACTTGACCAAATTAACAACATCACAACTTTAAATAAATAAAATGAAGAAATAAACTAAAGTTACAAGTATTAAGTTCATGTTTGTTTCATACTTAAGAAGATTCAAGCAAAGCTTGGATCTTAAGAAAATAAACCTTAAGTTTACATAACATGAACACAAGTAAGATCTTAAAGCTTATGAACTTTAGATCTTTAGAACATTTTAAGTGTAGAACCATAAGTTATAGAAACTTAGATCCTTGTTCTTGATTCTTCATTAAACAAAGGATGGAAGAAACAAGATTACATGAAGATACAAGCTAGAAAACTTGATCTTTAACAACAAACAAGTAACAAGTAAATTGATGATAATGATGATATTCGGTTTTCAAAGGGAAGAAGGAAGAAAGAAAAAGATATATTAGTTACAATTTTCGAGAGAAAAGTGAGAGTAAAAGAAGTGGTGTAAGTATGTGTGTGTAAAATGAAGCAAAAGCTAGCAAATAAGTAACAAAAAAAAAGTTTTGATCTCCCTCCCATGCCATGAAGGCCGACGGCCAAAGGAGCCAAAAGGGGAAGTCAAATTGATGCTTTCAAGTGTGGGGAGATGGTGTATGCTAGGAAGGAGTATAAGTTAAATGCATGGAAAGTTGGTGCTCATGCATGCTTGAACATTTTGTCTCCTCACTTAACTTAATTAATCTAGTTTAACCTTAAAGAGTCATTAGCATAAAAGTGGGCTTACTAGTAGTCCATTAAGTAATGTAGGGTGGGCTTCCAAGTCTAAAAATATAAGCCCGTGTACAAGTAAGCAACAAATTAATAAAAGCCCAAGTAATTAACTACTTACACTAGTTAATTAGAAATAATTAATAGTAATTAATTATGAATGTAAATAATATTCGAAATATTATTCGTGAAAAGCATGTGTCACAAAGACAAGTCGGGACATGAAAAGTCAAATACGGTAACAAGTTGATAATGCTAAAAACGAACATATATTTCATAGCATTATCCCTCAAGAAAGACAAGCTTTTGGTTGCAATTGTTCTATTTACAAGTGATATTCGTTTAAATAATAAAAGGTGAAGACAAAAGACAAATTCGATGAATTGAAGACGCAAACGATCAAAAAAGCTCAAAAGTACAAAGGGACAATCAAAGTGGTTCAAATTATTGATGAGAAACGTCTCAAAATTATAAGAGTACAAGACGCAAAATGCAAAGTACAAGATATTAAATTGTACGCAAGGACGTTCAAAAATCCGGAACCGGGACTAGAGTCAACTCTCAACGCTCGACGCAACGGACTAAAAATTACAAGTCAAATATGCACATGAATATAATATAATATATAATTAATTCTTAAAATTATATATATATATATATATATATATATATATATATATATATATATATATATATATATATTATATTATTATATAAAACCGTCGGCAAGAAAGCAAACAAATCTGTGTGAGCTGGAAAAGCAGGCCATGCGATCGCATGGCCTGGAAGTGCAATTTTCATGATATCGCATGGCCCCAATTTGAGGGTCAGGTCCTATAAATTTCGCAGTTTTGGTTGAACAAAAACACATCTTTTTCTTTCCTTTCTCTCAACGTATATATATATATATATATATATATATATATATATATATATATATATATATATATATATATATATATATATATATATATATATATATATATATATATATATATATATTATAATTTTAATTTTAATTTTAATAATAATAAGGGTATGTTAGCGAATGTTGTAAGGGTGTAAGTCGAAATTCTGTCCATGTAACGCTACGCTATTATTAATCATTGTAAGTTATGTTCAACCTTTTTAAATTAATGTCTCGTAGCTAAAAAATTATTATGCTTATTTAAGCCGAAGTAATCGTGATGTTGGGCTAAAATATTATGACGGGGTAATTGGGCTTTTTACCGTAATTGGGGTTTGGACAAAAGAATGACACTTGTCAAAATTACACTATGGGATATTAATGGGCTTTATATTTGTTTAATTAAATGATAGTTTGTTAATTTAATATAAAGATTTACAATTTTACGTACCTATAAATAACCATATACACTCGATCGGACACGATGGGCGGGATATTTATAAGTACTAATAATCGTTCATTTAACCGGACACAGGAATGGATTAATAGTTAATGGACTTATTAAAATAAGGGTGAATTATGTACAAGGACACTTGGTGTAATTATAGTTTAAGTCCCCAATTAGTTGGAATATTTGACTTCGGATATAAGGATAATTTGACGAGGACACTCGCACTTTATATTTATGACTGATGGACTGTTATGGACAAAAACCAGACGGACATATTGAATAATTCGGGACAAAGGACAATTAACCCATGGAAATAAACTAAAATCAACACGTCAAATATCATGATTACGGAAGTTTAAATAAGCATAATTCTTTTATTTCATATTTAATTGCACTTTTAATTATCGTACTTTTATTTACTGTCATTTCATATTTAATTGCACTTTTAATTATCGTAATTTTTAATTATCGCAATTTTATTTTATCGCACTTTAATTTATCGCACTTTAATTATTGTCATTTACTTTACGTTTTAAATTAAGTCTTTTATATATTTAAGATTTTACATTAGGTTTTAATTGAGACTTAAGTTTTAAAATCGATAAACCGGTCATTAAACGGTAAAAATCCCCTTTTATAATAATAATACTACTTATATTTATATATATATATATTTATTTACAAATATAGTTTTAAAAATATAGCTTTAAACTTGGCGAGTTCCCTGTGGACGAACCGGACTTACTAAAAACTACACTACTGTACGATTAGGTACACTGTCTATAAGTGTTGTAGCAAGGTTTAGGTATATTCACTCTATAAATAAATAAATAACTTGTGTAAAATTGTATCGTATTTAATAGTATTTTGTAGTAAAAATATAACTATTTTGTACCCATTCGCTTTAACATCAAGTATTTTTGGCGCCGCTGCCGGGGACTTGCTTAACCGCCGAAAGTGAAACGCTATATATATATATATATATATATATATATATATATATATATATATATATATATATATATATATATATATATATATATATATATATATATATAAAATATTAAGTTCTTTGTATAAAAATATATGTTTTAAATATTAAAAAATACAAAAATATAAAAAGAAAAATATCTATATATTTATTTTTAAGAATTTGTTTAAAATATATAAAGTTAAAAAGTATTTTTATTTCTATTTTAGTTTTTAAATATAAGTATTTTATTATTTTATATAAATATTTATTTATATTAAAAACAGAAAAATAGAAAAAAAAAATATTTAAAGTAATCGAGCCGAGGACTGTAGCAGCCCAACACCTGGCCCGAAACCCTACTCCATGCGACCGCATGAATTTATAACGCGAAGACCATGCGATCGCATGACTTGATTTGACAGGCCTGGTAACCTCAGCCGATAGATTAGGGTTAGGATTATTTAATAATTATTATTAATTATTTAGTTAATTAGGGTTTAGTTATTTTAATTAATTAGTTTTAGTTTTAATATTTTTGTATTTTTAGTTTTAATTAGTTTTTTATTAAAAACTTAATAATTTTATAAATAAATAATATAAAAATAATATTTTTATAAAAATTGTACTTTTTACAACTTTAAGTTTATTTTTATATTTTGTATCTTTTTATTTATTTTAGCGTAATATTTGTATTTTTCGTTCGTATTTAGTTTTAAGCCATAGTTTTTGCCATAGTTATTTTTATTTCTAGATTTTTAGGCTTTGCCGTAAAATCTCTTAAGTGCTTTTTCTTTAGATTAAAATTTAGACGCCTTAGAATTTTACGACGTCACTTATTGCCTTAATATTTTCTAAGATTTTAGTACTTTTTAAGTTATTACCGTTTTGGATATAGAATTTCTTTAAGCTTTAATATCTTTAGACGTAACTTTTAATTTTTAGTTTTTAGACTTTTAAGTTTCGACGCGCTATGTTCTTTTTATTATTTTTCGACCTTTTATTTTTTGACGTTTTTCAACGCGCTCTTTTTCTTTCTTATTTCTCGACGCTCTAGATTTTTAGGACATAGAATTTTCTATTTCTTCTCTAAAATTTCAAAACAAAAAAATTATTTTAAGCGGTTAAATTGATAGACATCCAAAATTTTCTGGTTCGTAGTAATAGTTGGATTTGTTAGTGGCGAGTTGTGGGCTTCCGATTTAAAGGGTCCTGGCTACCTACTGCATCTATTGGCTATTCGAAACGTGGACAAAATCAGAAAAGTCTATTAATTTGATAACTTATATAATTTTATATACTTTATAACTAATAGGATATTCAGTGAATGCACCGAGCAAAACGTTCACCACCTTTCATATGTTCACCACCTGTAACTTGATCAAGACATCTATCCAATATTGTCGCCGTTGATTTTTCTTTAGAATCGTCATTCAGTCGACCAAGTACTCCAATTCAAATTTCTGATAATCCATTTTTGAACCCGACCTCACAATTGAGAATCCGGAGGATATACAGGGACAATTCAGAGATCCTGAACCACTAATCTTTCCTCCGGAACCACCAATCATTCAAACAGAGATTGTAGAGGAACAACCCATTAAATCAGAATCCTCTAGTGATTCAGATTCAACAAATTCAATCATGAAAAATCTGGAACCTCTAAGTATGGAAGACCGAATGAGAGCTAAACGCACTGGCTAAGGTCACGCAATTACTCAGCCTGACATTAATGCGCCAGATTATGAAATCAAAGGACAAATCCTACATATGGTAACTAATTAATGCCAATTTAGTGGTGCACCGAAGGAAGATCCAAATGAACATCTTCGTACCTTTAATAGGATCTGTACTTTATTTAAAATCAGAGAAGTGGAGGATGAACATATCTATCTCATGTTATTTCCCTGGACTTTAAAGGGAGAAGCCAAAGATTGGTTAGAATCATTACCTGAAGGGGCGATTGATACATGGGATGTTTTAGTTGAAAAATTTCTTAAACAATTCTTTCCGGTATCTAAAGCCGTGAGACTTCAAGGAGAAATTGTTACGTTCACACAAAAGCCAAATAAAACTCTATATGAGGCGTGGACAAGATTTGGAAAGTTATTGAGAGGATGTCCGCAACATGGTTTAGACACTTGTCAAATAGTACAAATATTCTACCAAGGATGCGACATCACTACACGAAAAGACATCTATATAGCAGCTGGTGGTTCCATTATGAAGAAAACAGCAACTGAAGCTTACAAAATTATTGATAACACTGTTTCCCACTCACATGAGTGGCACCAAGAAAAAGATATCGTTAGATCATCTAAAGCAGCTAGAGCCGATTCTAGCCATGACTTTGATTCCATTTCTGCAAAGATAGATGCTGTCGAGAGACGAATGGAAAAGATGACTAAAGATATTCACTCAATACGAATTAGTTATGAGCAGTGTGGAGGACCACATTTGACAAAAGATTGTCTCAGTATTGAACAAACAATGGAACAAAGAGAGAATGTTTCATACATGAACCAAAGGACTGGAAATAATTATCAGAATAATTATCAACCGCCAAGACCAATCTACAATCAAAACCAGAATTATAACCGAACTGTTCCATGCAGCAACCAACAAGGTCCTAGCAATCAACAAGTATCCAACAATACTTACAATCAGCAAAGACCTATTTTTCAAAATAAACCACCACAAACCGATGATAAAAAGCCAAATTTAGAAGATATGATGTCGAAGCTAGTTGAATCTCAAACTCAGTTTTTCACATCTCAGAAACAAACCAATGAACAAAATGCTCAAGCATGTAGAAATCAACAAGCTTCAATTCAAAATCTGGAACAAGAAGTGAGCAACCTTGCAAGATTGATTGGTGAAAGAAAACCGGGAAGTCTACCTAGTGATACAAATGCTAACCCCCGGAATGAAACAGCTAAAGCCATTACCACAAGAAGTGGTACTACACTTAAACCACCTGAAATACCTGTAATTTCTGATGACGCTATTCCTACTCCACAAGAACCACAACCTGAACAAGATAAGGAAACAGAACCGGTAGCTGAAAAGGTTAATGAAGATAACACAGTTAAAGCTAAACCTTATGTTAAACCATACCAACCACCACTTCCTTACCCGAGTAAAATGAGAAAAGAGAGACTTGAAGCCGAGCAATCCAAATTCTTGGATATGTTTAAACAGATAAATGTAAATCTTTCTTTCATTGATGTGATTTCAGGAATGCCAAGATATGCCAAATTCTTGAAAGATCTAATCACAAATAGAAAGAAAATGGAAGAACTCTCGGCTGTTACTATGAGTGCTAATTGTTCTGCAGTGCTATTGAATAAGATACCAGAAAAATTATCTGATCCAGGAAGTTTCACAATTCCATGTTTTCTGGGTAGTCTTAGTTCAATCGAAGCATTGGCAGATTTAGGTGCTAGCATAAATTTAATGCCGTATTCACTATACGCTAAACTAGACCTTGGAGAATTGAAACCAACACGAATAAGCATACAACTAGCCGATCGATCGGTAAAATATCCTAGAGGGATAATGGAGAACATGCTAGTTAAAGTTGGTACTTTAGTATTTCCAGTAGATTTTGTTATTCTGGACATGGAAGAAGATTCTCGAGTTCCTCTCATATTAGGAAGACCATTCTTAAACACAGCTAAAGCAATAATAGACGTGTTTGGTAAGAAATTGACCCTAAGTATAGAGGACGAGAGTGTTACCTTTTCAGTTGATAGAGCCATACAACAACCACAATCTGCAGATGATACATGTTATTATATTCAAACTATAGATTCACATGCATAATTGTTAGAAGAATTTCCAGAATTACAAGGAACAGGAGAATGTTCTTTAGGAGAAGGAACTGAACCAATTGATGAAACTGAAATGTTAGCTACACTTATGGCTAATGGATATGAACCAACAACAGAAGAAATTCAAATGCTAAAAGAAGAGAACAGATATCGATATAAATCATCGATAGAAGAACCACCGACATTAGAGTTAAAGCCACTTCCAAACCATTTGGAATACACTTATTTACATGGTGAATCTGAATTACCTATAATAATATCGTCTTCTCTTACTGAAAATGAAAAATCTCAACTCATTTCTGTGCTAAAAGCTCATAAACCAGCTATTGCATGGAAGATTCATGACATTAAAGGAATAAGTCATTTGTATTGTACACATAAAATCCTTATGGAAGAAGGTCATAAAACGTATGTGCAATGCCAACGAAGACTAAATCCTAATATGCAAGATGTTGTTAAGAAAGAAATTATTAAACTGCTTGATGCAGGTTTAATTTATCCAATCTCTGATAGTCCATGGGTAAGCCCAGTTCAATGCGTACCTAAGAAGGGTGGCATGACTGTCATCACAAATGAGAAAAATGAGTTTATTCCTACTAGGACTGTAACAGGATGGCGTGTTTGTATTGATTATAGAAAATTAAATGACGCCGCCAGAAAAGATCACTTTCCCTTACCTTTCATTGATCAAATGTTGGAAAGATTAGCTGGGAATAGTTACTATTGTTTTCTTGATGGTTTTTCTGGATATTTTCAAATTCTAATAGCACCCGAGGATCAAGAGAAAACCACGTTCACGTGCCCTTATGGTACTTTTGCTTATAAACGCATGCCATTTGGACTTTGCAACGCCCCTGCAACCTTTCAAAGGTGTATGATGGCGATTTTTCACGACATGATAGAAGAATGCATGGAAGTCTTCATGGATGACTTTTCAGTCTTCGGTGATACATTTGAATCATGTCTAGTCAATCTTGAACGAATGCTTATTAGATGCGAATAATCAAATCTAGTACTTAATTGGGAGAAATGCCATTTCATGGTTAAAGAAGGCATCATTCTTGGTCATAAAATTTCAAAGGAAGGAATTGAAGTGGATAGAGCTAAAGTAGATGTAATTGCTAAACTTCTACATCCCACCAATGTTAGAGGAGTTAGGAGTTTTCTAGGGCATGCCGGTTTTTACCGACGTTTCATAAAAGTTTTTTCTAAAATTGCCACTCCTATGAATAAACTCCTAGAAAAGGATGCTCCATTCATATTTTCAGATGAATGCATTAAATCTTTTAATATTCTTAAAGAAAAACTCACTAATGCGCCGATTATGATAACTCCAAATTGGAATCTACCGTTTGAACTGATGTGCGATGCAAGTGATTTTGCAATGGGAGCCGTTTTAGGACAAAGGATTGAAAAATGATTTCAACCTATTTATTATGCTAGTAAGACATTACAAGGAGCACAAACAAATTACACAACTACTGAAAAAGAACTCCTTGCCATTGTCTTTGCTTTTGACAAATTTTGTTCATATCTCATTCTAGCTAAAACGGTGGTCTATACTGACCATTCTGCTCTTAGATACCTATTTTCAAAACAAGATGCTAAACCACGATTAATCCGTTGGATCTTACTCTTACAAGAGTTCGATATTAAAATCCGAGATAAAAAGGGAGCAGAAAATCTCGCCGCCGATCATCTTTCTCGTCTTGAAAATCCTGAATTAGAAGTTCTAAATGAATCGACCATACAAGATAACTTTCCTGATGAATATCTATTGAAAATAGATTATAGTGAAATTTCATGGTTTGCGAACTATGCAAACTACTTAGTATGTGGATTCCTTGATAAAGGATTGTCGTACCAAAAACGAAAGAAATTCTTTAGTGATATAAAACACTATTTCTGGGAAGATCCACATTTGTTTAAAAGTTGTCCCGATAGAATAACACACCGATGTGTATTCGGAGATGAAGCTAGTCAAATCTTAAACCATTGTCACACAGGACCAACAGCAGGGCATTATGGGCCTCAACTCACAGCAAGAAAAGTTTACGACGCTGGATTCTATTGGCCTACAATTTTCAAAGATGCACACCTTCTTTGCAAATCATGTGATGCTTGTCAAAGGGCCGAAAAAATAAGTCAACGTGATGAAATGCCACAAAATGTCATTCAAGTATGTGAAGTATTTGACATTTGGGGTATTGAATTTATGGGTCCATTTCCAAAATATCATAATAATCTCTACATTCTCGTTGCCATTGATTATGTATCTAAATGGGCGGAAGCACAAGCTCTCCCAACTAACGATGTACGAGTTGTAGTCAACTTTTTAAAACGTCTTTTTGCTAGGTTTGGAACACTGAAAGCTTTAATAAGTGATCGGGGTACTCATTTTTGTAATAATCAACTTGAGAAAGTTCTCAAAAGATATGGAGTAACTCATAAAATCTCAACCGCTTATCATCCACAAACAAGTGGACAAGTTGAAAATACCAACCGAGCTTTAAAACGTATTCTAGAAAAAACCGTAGGATCAAATCCTACGGAATGGTCCATGAAATTGGAGGATGCACTCTGGGCTTTTAGAACAGCCTATAAAACTCCAATTGGAACCACACCTTTTAGACTCGTTTACGGAAAAGCATGTCATCTTCCAGTAGAAATTGAACACAAAGCATTTTGGGCTTTGAAGACATGTAATCTTGATTTACATGAAGCCGGACGCCTACGGTTAAGTCTACTAAACGAATTAGAAGAATTAAGATATGAAGCATACGAAAATTCGTTAATCTATAAGGAAAGAACGAAGAAATGGCATGATAAAAGAATCAGAAGTTTAAAAGAATTTAAAGAAGGAGACAAAGTTCTTCTTTTCAATTCACGATTCAAGCTATTTCCTGGAAAATTGAAATCAAGATGGTCTGGACCATTCATAGTTAAAAGAGTTTTCCCGTACGGAACAATAGAATTAATAAATTCAAATGGAGTTGAATTTAAAGTTAATGGTCACAGAGTTAAACATTACATAGATAATCCAATGGAAGTTGAAGATGAAGTTAATCACAATTTCGACACCACAACTAACTAAGTGTGGGAAGTTTTGAATCTTTTTAGGGTAATATATATTTTTGTTAGAGTTAGATATTCTGTTTTCGTGTAGTTTTCGAGAATGGAATCCGAATGGTCTTTCCCTAGCAGACCCTAAGGAACTAGTCTTCTCCCTCCATTCTGAATTTTTATTTTTTTTAGGTTTTACGAGATGAAGAATTCCTTTGATCTGAACCATGGTCTAATGCTACACGCTATGATTACTAAACGTAATAATGACACACTTCCGAGTGAACTGGTATCATTCATAAGAGAAAAAATGGACGGAGTAAGAAAAGAACTCAGAAAAGATCATCATAAGATATATTTTGGTAAAGAAAATCAAAATCCACAACAAAAAGAAGAGCACGACACCCTGAAAGATGTTATAAATGCGGAAAATGGTCACACGAAGGTAAATGTTCAAATAATCAAACATATTCAAATACCAAATTTGTTACTCTATGCAGAGAAGGACCGTTCATATGTTTAGAAGAAAAGATATTGAAGAATCGAGGATACGCTTACGTAGCTATGGAGAACCAAATCACACGACTCTCCTATGAGTCGGCTAAAGCACGTCTCTAAGAATTTTTTCTCACAGGTAAGTATGTACAGTTTTTATTTTTATTTTTATTGCTTTTAACCTTTTGATAATAAATGCTGAATCGTTCGCTATAAAGTATTAAATTGGTATTCAATAAAATTAGGTATGCATAACCGAAATTATTGATATCATACAAAAATTTATTACATCACTGCGAAATTTACCGTTTATTCTTAAGGTATAAATATCTTTAATCAATCAAACAAAAATATTTCAAAAATTCATCAGGAGTAAAACTAGGTTATGGAACCGAAATTACTTTACCGAAAAGTGGGGCGTATATTTTTGATAATATTTGATTGATTAAAGTGGGATAAAAGACCAAAAAGATTTTTAATTTTTAATTTTTACCTTGTTTTTAAAATTAATATATATACTAAGTTAATATTGTAAATCTTTTTAAATCAATATATTTAAGTTTGTAAATAAAAAAAATTAATAATATTAATATAAGTTTGTATGTATAAAAACAAAAATATAATATAAATTTAGTGTGAATTTTTAATTTTTAATTATATGCATTTTAAATTTTAGTTTGGTGTGAATTTAAAAAAAAATTTACTTTATTTCGTTAAGTTAAAAATTTGATATTTAAAATTCGTCGTGAGTTGAAAACTAGGTCGTTGAACCGAAATTGCTTTACCCGAGGGAGGGACGAGAACTTTTATTATCATTATTTTTAATCTTATTGAATTAAAGTATGCCAAAAATATTAAAAAACTCAAAAATCTTTACTTTTAAAACCGCGCTTAAAACGTGACAAAATTTTAAAATTTTGTCGAGGGACGGACTAGGACAACGATCCGAAACGCCCTCATCCTAAAAAGAAACAAAATTTTAATTTTTAATTAATTATATGTTTTATTAGTAATGGTTTTTACAAAAAAAAAAATAAAAAATCGGACCCCATGCGATCGCATGAGGTTTGGCCTTCATTTCTTTGCGATCGCATGGAGTAAAAATTCAGCTCAGGAACAAAAGTTCCAGCGGGTCTGCTGCTGCATCACAAACACACACACACATACATACGAACCTACTCTAAAAACACCCCTAATTTCATCAATTTTTCACCAAAATCAACCAAATTTCTCGCTATAATCCGCTCTAATCATGAATTTGATAAGAAGTTTATCAAGAAGGGTAACAATTTCACCCCTAAACCTCTTTAAATTTGATTTTTAGTGTTCTTGAGCTATATTTTACCTAATTTAATTTTGTTAATTTCTAGTGTAATTAGAGTTAAATTGTTAGTATATTATGCATGTATAACCTATATTGATGCTATTTAACATGATTTGAAGCTAAACTTCAAAAAAAATTTTTAGGAATCTAGGGTTTGTGTTCTTGAGCAATTTGGAGCTTTTTGATATAAACAGGTTATGGCCGATTTTTGTCATGAATTATTGCTAAATTAAGTAGTGTAACATGTTTAGGTAGCTAAATGATCCAAACTTTGATCCTAAACATGATTTTTGAGAATTAAAGTGGACTTTTTAGGTATAAAATTCACGAACTTGATTAAATTGATGTAATTGCCATTTGAAACTTGTTTAATTGCTAGTAATTTTTATTTTAACATGTTATTTGAGTTGAATGCTTATGAACTTTGTAAACATTTTCATATATACTTATTTGAAAAAGTGTAGAATTGTAAAAATTGTGAAAATGTGTATAAGTTTAATTTTGATTGAACATGTTATTGTAATTGTTTCAAGTTGTTATTTTTGCTAACACTAATGCATATTTGGATGCACAAAATTTGTGTTTAATGTGTTTTGCAGAGATTTACTAATACTGATAGTGCATCATCATCATCTAGACAACCTGCTCCAGAACCTGAACCAGAAATGCAATATGAACCTGAACAGGAGCAATAACAGGAACAACAACAACCTGATCAACACGTACCTTATTATGATCCGCAACAAGAATATATTGATGCCTACGTAGTATTTCCGATGCATCCGATAGTACAACACCCAACGATTCATGAAGAACAGTTGCATCCCAATTTGAGATTTGATCGGAGTTGGAGAGATTATCCGACATATCAAAGTAACAAATTCAAATTGGTGACGAAAAATGTAAAAGTGCCAAGGGTAATTGATTGGGAGCCTTTGGAAAGGGTACAACTAGTTAACTCAGTTAGACATCATTTGATCCAAAGGTATGGCAGCTCTTCTTTTCTCGATTGGGAAAGTTTATTCACCATTCGTAGGCCTGTATATAAGGAATGGTGCGTTGAGCTTATGAGTACTATTTCACTTAATGCGGATGTAGTTAGATTAGATGATAGAAGTTTTCTTAGATTTATACTTGGCCGTAGGATGTATAGGATGTCTATGCTGGACATGGCCAGGGCTTTACAGATATATACGCCCGCTGAATTACTGCTACCCGATTGTATGAATTTGATTTATCATGGTGAAAGGGTAAATAGAAATTTTGATGCTAACGCCGTCTGGAGGCGTATGTCAGATTATAATGTTTTTGGGCGGGCAGGAACACACTCCTACTTACATATTCACAGAGCCGAGCTTCGTATAATTCATAGATTTCTGGCTAACTCGATTACACAGAGAGGTCACAACAAGGAGAAAATGACCTTACATGATTTATTCTACCTTAAGTGTATTCGAGACCCAAGAGACTTTGTTAATATCCCCTACTGTGTTGGTTTTTATTTGTCTAAGATAGTGGAAGGAATACAGGAAGGAGGAATAATAGGAGGAGGTATTTTTGTTACTCTCATTGGAGAGTATTTGGGTGTAGATAGGGATTAAGGGGGTCCACTCTTGGTTTGTAGGGAACATGATGATACTTTAGGATTGAAGGTCTATCAGGGTGCTAAGGTATTAAAGAGCGGACGCAATCAGGCAGTACCATATGTTGGTCATTATCCACAGGTAGAGAGAGGTTCAGATGAGGAAATGGAGGAAGCGGATGACATTAGGGATGTCATTAGGGAGGCTATGACTGAGGTCTACCAGCGTATAGATGAGGTAGAAATGACAAATGAGGATAGATTTAGTCGGTTAGAGCAGTGGCAAGCCCGGAATGAGTACGAGCATTCTAGGCAATGACAGCATGATAGATGGGACTATCATCAGCGTCAGATCATGAGTCAGCTATCACCTCAGGATCACTACGTACCGACCCGACCCGCTTACTATCCTCCACACCAGCCCGAGATGAGACCACCATTTACTCTCTACGACCCTAACCAGGCCTATCAGTACACCTATCACCAATCATGGAACCCGACCAACGACATGAACTGGAACCCCTATCCAGATTGATATAGTTCCCGTTGGTGATTTCTATGATTTTTATCTTTTTATTATTTCTATTTATTTATGTTTAAACACATTATATTTTGATACTTTTATGTAAGTTTTAACATTTTTATTATTTTGTACTAATATTTCATATTTGATTTGAAAGTGGGATGTTAAGTCCCATTTCAAATTACCATGCATGTTTATATTTGTATGTATGTATATTGTCAATTGTATACAACAGGGTAAAACATCGCATTTTCAAAGACTGGCATTAAGTTCAGCAAAAGCTACTAATTTTGACGAGAAAACGAAAAATAAATGTGATGTAACAACAAGACGGAATGAACAAATGATGTGCACCATTTATCATTCAGCAAACAAACGCTAATATGTTTGGAAACTTTGGTAAAATTTAATCATTTTTCTACGCTAATCACCCTCAATAATTTAAATTGTTACTGATTTCTTGCAAATAAGGGCATTGCAAGATCTTAAGTGTGGGAAGGGGTTAAATTCTTTCGGATTTTTAAAAAATTTTAACTTATACACTTGGTTACCATTAAAAATACTAGTAACGCAGTAGTTGTATTAGAATCTAGTGCTCTCTGATAATAAAGAACAACCCTAGTCTTATATACTGACTACCCAATTCTAGTAAAATTTTTCAAAATTTTCAAATAAATGAATTCAAAATCATGTTTATACATATTTATGAACGATAAAACTAGGTGTTAACACCGAAATTATTGTTACCTCGGAAAAGACATAAATTGAGAAACAACCCAAAATGTTAGAATTCATTTAAAATGGAATAGAGGATAATAAAAAGGCAAAGAAAGGAAAATAAAAGCCATGTGTGGGAAAAATTTACCAAGTTATTTAAAACATATGTCACATATTTTTGTACAAATAACTGAAGATACTTTTGTTTTGGACAATTTTATCAGTTTTACCCAATTTCTTATAATATATTTGAATGAAAAGATGGATCTACATGATGAATCAATTCCATTATTAAAAGGAAGTAAAGTCTTCCGAAAAAGACACGCGCTTCTTGATTTAGGTCAGGAAGTTGTCGCCCAGACCAGTTGTAGAGTCTACGAAAAACGTTGAAAAGTTTTCTCGAAAATCAGCTGGAAATCCACGGACCTCAGCATCAAACAGGGTCGCCAAGTGGTCAGACTTATCCTAACCATGAGAGGATCTGTCTCGTAAAATGGGAAGGACGCCGTGCAAATTAGCTTGATAAGACTAATGAATCAGATCCCCAGAAAGGATAATCTCCTTAAAGATCAAAAATCAACTTTTAAGCCTGATATTACTCAATCCTAGAGATTGACTTTTAAAGATTGAGAATTACAAACTCATGGAATTCGATGATATCTAAACTCGAGCTTGAACGAGAAAATATTTTGATCAAAATTACAAACCGATTTGTTTTCTGAAAACCCTATTTTCAATGCGTTCATTACCATTGAACGTAAAATCCTAGGAATTCACCTGGAATTCATTAGGTCACCTGAACCAAATCGGGTGTCAACCGTAAGAACGGTGGTTGCATAGCATGGTCAAACACAGGACCTTGTGCCAGACCGAAAAACTATAGGGTGATCTTTACTATTGCTCCTACAAAGGATAGTAATTGCATCCGATACGATATAGACCATAATTAAAAGCATGTCACGGGACATTACCTTAACAGTTGATTGTTCAACGCTTTCCTTTACAACCGGACGGTAGTTTACCGAAAGGTAATATACGGAGCAAGTATACTGGACGTGTTGCTTTCCCAATACAAGGTTAGCAAGTGGGTGACGCAAAACCGCAAGTTTTGAGCTAAAATTTTCAAATCTGAAACCCACAAAACCCACAAAAATAATTTTGTAAACACCGGTGAAGGGTTATTTCGGAAAACTTATCTAGGGTAAAAGCTAGATTTAATTTTCAAAAGATCAAATGTTTTCATAAAGATCCAATTTCCTTAAGGATCTAAATTTTCATAGTCATGTGAGACTGTAAACCATAATGTTACTATCATTGTTTATACCGCCGTATAGAAATCACTGATGTACAAAGTGTGAAGAATAAAAAAGTGATTCTAGTATTTTTATTTCAAGATTATATTGCTTGAGGACAAGCAACGCTCAAGTGTGAAAATATTTGATAATGCTAAAAACGAACATATATTTCATAGCATTATCCCTCAATAAAGACAAGCTTTTGGTTGCAATTGTTCTATTTACAAGTGATATTCGTTTAAATAATAAAAGGTGAAGACAAAAGACAAATTCGACGAATTGAAGACGCAAACGACCAAAAAAGCTCAAAAGTACAAAGTACAATCAAAGTGGTTCAAATTATTGATGAGAAACGTCTCAAAATTACAAGAGTACAAGACGCAAAACGCAAAGTACAAGATATTAAATTGTACGCAAGGACGTTCGAAAATCCGGAACCGGGACTAGAGTCAACTCTCAACGCTCGACGCAACGGACTAAAAATTACAAGTCAACTATGCACATGAATATAATGTAATATATAGTTAATTCTTAAAATTATATATATTATATTATTATATAAAACCGTCGGCAAGAAAGCAAACAAATCTGTGTGAGCTGGAAAAGCAGGCCATGCGATCGCATGGCCTGGAAGTGCAATTTCCATGCGATCGCATGGCCTCCATTTGTAGTGACCCGAACTTTTCCATGTTTATATATATTAATTGAGATTGATATTTACATGATTAAATGTTTCCAACATGTTAAGGAATCAAACTTGTTAAGACTTGATTAATTGAAATATGTTTCATATAGACAATTGACCACTCAAGTTGACCGGTGATTCACGAACGTTAAAACTTGTAAAAACTATATGATGACATATATATGGATATATATATATATATATATAGTTAACATGATACTATAATAAGTAAACATATCATTAAGTATATTAACAATGAACTACATATGTAAAAACAAGACTACTAACTTAATGATTTTTAAACGAGACATATATGTAACGATTATCGTTGTAAAGACATTTAATGTATATATATATCATATTAAGAGATATTCATACATGATAATATCATGATAATATAATAATTTAAAATCTCATTTGATATTATAAACATTGGGTTAACAACATTTAACAAGATCGTTAACCTAAAGGTTTCAAAACAACACTTACATGTAACGACTAACGATGACTTAACGACTCAGTTAAAATGTATATATACATGTAGTGTTTTAATATATATTTATACACTTTTGAAAGACTTCAATACACTTATAAAAATACTTCTACTTAACAAAAATGCTTACAATTACATCCTCGTTCAGTTTCATCAACAATTCTGCTCGTATGCACCCGTATTCGTACTCGTACAATACACAGCTTTTAGATGTATGTACTGTTGGTATATACACTCCAATGATCAGATCTTAGCAGCCCATGTGAGTCACCTAACACATGTGGGAATCATCATTTGGCAACTAGCATGAAATATCTCATAAAATTACAAAAATATGAGTAATCATTCATGACTTATTTACATGAAAACAAAATTACATATCCTTTATATCTAATCCATACACCAACGACCAAAAACACCTACAAACACTTTTATTCTTCAATTTTCTTCATCTAATTGATCTCTCTCAAGTTCTATCATCAAGTTCTAAGTGTTCTTCATATATTCTACAAGTTCTAGTTACATAAAATCAAGAATACTTTCAAGTTTGCTAGCTCACTTCCAATCTTGTAAGGTGATCATCCAACCTCAAGAAATCTTTGTTTCTTACAGTAGGTTATCATTCTAATACAAGGTAATAATCATATTCAAACTTTGGTTCAATTTCTATAACTATAACAATCTTATTTCAAGTGATGATCTTACTTGAACTTGTTTTCGTGTCATGATTCTGCTTCAAAAACTTCGAGCCATCCAAGGATCCGTTGAAGCTAGATCCATTTTTCTATTTTCCAGTAGGTTTATCCAAGGAACTTAAGGTAGTAATGATGTTCATAACATCATTCAATTCATATATATAAAGCTATCTTATTCGAAGGTTTAAATTTGTAATCACTAGAACATAGTTTAGTTAATTCTAAACTTGTTCGCAAACGAAAGTTAATCCTTCTAACTTGACTTTTAAAATCAACTAAACACATGTTCTATATCTATATGATATGCTAACTTAATGATTTAAAACCTGGAAACACGAAAAACACCGTAAAACCGGATTTACGCCGTCGTAGTAACACCGCGGGCTGTTTTGGGTTAGTTAATTAAAAACTATGATAAACTTTGATTTAAAAGTTGTTATTCTGAGAAAATGATTTTTATTATGAACATGAAACTATATCCAAAAATTATGGTTAAACTCAAAGTGGAAGTATGTTTTCTAAAATGGTCATCTAGACGTCGTTCTTTCGACTGAAATGACTACCTTTACAAAAACGACTTGTAACTTATTTTTCCGACTATAAACCTATAATTTTTCTGTTTAGATTCATAAAATAGAGTTCAATATGAAACCATAGCAATTTGATTCACTCAAAACGGATTTAAAATGAAGAAGTTATGGGTAAAACAAGATTGGATAATTTTTCTCATTTTAGCTACGTGAAAATTGGTAACAAATCTATTCCAACTATAACTTAATCAACTTGTATTGTATATTATGTAATCTTGAGATACCATAGACACGTATACAATGTTTCGACCTATCATGTCGACACATCTATATATATTTCGGAACAACCATAGACACTCTATATGTGAATGTTGGAGTTAGCTATACAGGGTTGAGGTTGATTTCAAAATATATATAGTTTGAGTTGTGATCAATACTGAGATACGTATACACTGGGTCGTGGATTGATTCAAGATAATATTTATTGATTTATTTCTGTACATCTAACTGTGGACAACTAGTTGTAGGTTACTAACGAGGACAGCTGACTTAATAAACTTAAAACATCAAAATATATTAAAAGTGTTGTAAATATATTTTGAACATACTTTGATATATATGTATATATTGTTATAGGTTCGTGAATCAACCAGTGGCCAAGTCTTACTTCCCGACGAAGTAAAAATCTGTGAAAGTGAGTTATAGTCTCACTTTTAAAATCTAATATTTTGGGATGAGAATACATGCAGGTTTTATAAATGATTTACAAAATAGACACAAGTACGTGAAACTACATTCTATGGTTGAATTATCAAAATCGAATATGCCCCTTTTTATTAAGTCTGGTAATCTAAGAATTAGGGAACAGACACCCTAATTGACGCGAATCCTAAAGATAGATCTATTGAGCCTAACAAACCCCATCCAAAGTACCGGATGCTTTAGTACTTCGAAATTTATATCATATCCGAAGGGTGTCCCGGAATGATGGGGATATTCTTATATATGCATCTTGTTAATGTCGGTTACCAGGTGTTCACCATATGAATGATTTTTATCTCTATGTATGGGATGTGTATTGAAATATGAAATCTTGTGGTCTATTGTTACGATTTGATATATATAGGTTAAACCTATAACTCACCAACATTTTTGTTGACGTTTAAAGCATGTTTATTCTCAGGTGAATACTAAGAGCTTCCGCTGTCGCATACTTAAATAAGGACGAGATTTGGAGTCCATGCTTGTATGATATTGTGTAAAAACTGCATTCAAGAAACTTATTTTGTTGTAACATATTTGTATTGTAAACCATTATGTAATGGTCGTGTGTAAACAGGATATTTTAGATTATCATTATTTGATAATCTACGTAAAGCTTTTTAAACCTTTATTGATGAAATAAAGGTTATGGTTTGTTTTAAAATGAATGCAGTCTTTGAAAAACGTCTCATATAGAGGTCAAAACCTCGCAACGAAATCAATTAATATGGAACGTTTTTAATCAATAAGAACGGGACATTTCACCATTTGAGGGTCAGGTCCTATAAATTTCGCAGTTTTGGTTGAACAAAAACATATCTTTTTCTTTCCTTTCTCTCAACGTATATATATATATATATATATATATATATATATATATATATATATATATATATATATATATATTAATTATAATTTTAATTTTAATTTTAATAATAATAATAAGGGTATGTTAGCGAATGTTGTAAGGGTGTAAGTCGAAATTTTGTTCGTGTAACGCTACGCTATTATTAATCATTGTAAGTTATGCTCAACCTTTTTAAATTAATGTCTCGTAGCTAAAAAATTATTATGCTTATTTAAGCCGAAGTAATCGTGATATTGGGCTAAAATATTAAGACGGGGTAATTGGGCTTTGTACCATAATTGGGGTTTGGACAAAAGAACGACACTTATGGAAATTAGACTATGGGCTATTAATGAGCTTTATATTTGTTTAATTAAATGATAGTTTATTAATTTAATATAAATATTTACAATTGAACGTACCTATATACACTCGATCGGACACGATGGGCGGGATATTTATAAGTACTAATAATCGTTCATTTAACCGGACACGGAAATGGATTAATAGTTAATGGACTTATTAAAACAAGGATGAATTATGTACAAGGACACTTGGTGTAATTATAGTTTAAGTCCCCAATTAGTTGGAATATTTGACTTCGGATACAAGGATAATTTGACGAGGACACTCGCACTTTATTTTTATGACTGATGGACTGTTATGGACAAAAATCAAACGGACATATTGAATAATTCAGGACAAAGGACAATTAACCCATGGGAATAAACTAAAATCAATACGTCAAACATCATGATTACGGAAGTTTAAATAAGCATAATTCTTTTATTTCATATTTAATTGCATTTTTAATTATTGCACTTTTATTTACTGTCATTTCATATTTAATTGCACTTTTAATTATCGTACTTTTTAATTATCGCAATTTTATTTTATCGCACTTTAATTTATCGCACTTTAATTATTGTCATTTACTTTACGTTTTAAATTAAGTCTTTTATATATTTAAGATTTTACATTAGGTTTTAATTGCGACTTAAGTTTTAAAATCGACAAACAGGTCATTAAACGGTAAAACCCCCTTTTATAATAATAATACTACTTATATTTATATATATATTTATTTACAAATATAGTTTTAAAAATATAGTTTTAAACTTGGCGAGTTCCCTGTGGACGAACCGGACTTACTAAAAACTACACTACTGTACGATTAGGTACACTGCCTATAAGTGTTGTAGCAAGGTTTAGGTATATCCACTCTATAAATAAATAAATAACTTGTGTAAAATTATATCGTATTTAATAGTATTTTGTTGTAAAAATATAACTATTTTGTACCCCTTCGCTTTAACATCACAAGTAAAATGTATAAGAATACATTTATTAAAGCGCAAGTATTAATAATAAATATTAATAAATATAAGTCGGAAAATCCAGGGTCGTTACATAATTGAAGCTCATGCATGAAGTTCTATCCATGACCTAGATCATTTGTGCATACGGCCAAAGAGATCAAGAAGATACACGACTTACACACCTTGGAACGCATACTAAAGCCTAATCTCTCCTACACTCCTGTCCGGCCAACAAGAGCTTCAGAGACTGACCTTGGGACTTTTGTACACTTAAGATTAAGCTTAAAGATCTTCCAGAAGACTTCGTTACTGATGTGTGAAATCGTGTATATAATTTATCGATGAAATAATACTGGTTAAAATGATTAAAACACACTCACGAGCAGTGTACCCGATCGTGTAGTATCATAGATTATGGTAAATCCAAAGTTCGTTCCAATGACAGTTATATTATGCAAATAAAGATTGTAAAATATATATAATCAAACTACAATTAATACTAAGAAATAAAATAGTACGAAATTATTTGTTTTGACTATTTAATGATTAGCCAATCACAAGATAGAATTAAAAAAAAAAACAATATTTTAGCTTTTGGTTTAAATTTTCGTCTAAACCTTTTACGTCTAGTGCTGGATGCGTTTGAATTAAGATCCAATTGTAAATTAACGTATGTGAATTATCTAATCGGTCCACATGGAAAATTCTCTAGTGCAGACACGTCAATCCGGATTACACATCACGAAATTCCCCGTTACTTAAGACCTCCTAAGTGTGACTAAATATCTCAACTGAGATGAAGACTCGAATTGTGACTCTACTCTCGTGGTAATCAACAATCACACCAAATCTCGTTATGTATGATTCACCCCTATATCGTCTAGCCTGTTGAATTCAATTAACTATCGTATCCGATTAAGCAATTTTAGTTAAGACAAACCAATCAAAAATATATGCATTAAATTGATGAACTCTCGTCCTATCAAACAAACACACAATCAATTGAATCGAATAGACAAGTTTCAATAAGAATGGTTTTTTTACTCAAACTTCAAATCATCATAAGAAAGTTAAACAATTGATAAAAGTTACATTCAACATATAGGTTTATTAATCTAGAAAAACATGAATGGTTTAGCCAACAATCATGGCTTCAATCAAAATTAAACATAAAATAAAAGTGGTTGAGGTGGTTATTTGTGGTTTAGCTCTAGGGTTTTTAAACTGTGTTCGATTTTGATAGTGATTTATTCATGTGAGAGTGGTTGAGGTGGTTATTTTTGGTGGTTAGCTAGATCCGGTAGTGGTTGGCGGTGGTGGTGACGTGATGGTGACCGCGGCGGCGCGGATGGCGGTGGTGTTGACCGTGTGGTTTCTGGCGGCCAGAGGTGTGGTTGCAGCTGCCGGTTGCTGGAAGTTGTTTGTGGTGGTTGCTTGAGGTTGTAGGTGGTCTTTGTGTAAGAAGTGAAAAAAGAGAAATTAAAAATGTAAAATTACCAAACTACCCCTAATTGTTAGTGTAAAAAGGCTATTATGCCCTTGTAGATAGTAGAATGCTCATGGTAATTAGTTAGTGTAAAAAGGCTATTATGCCCTTGTAGATAGTAGAATGCTCATGGTAATTAGTATAACTCATAATTCAGTAACAAAACTATAAACAAATCTATAAACATTAAGTGAACGTAATTGGGAACTTATGAGATAACACCATCCTAAATACAACTTCCCCATGTTAAATTTCCCCTTACACATTTCTTTGAAAGCTTTCACAATTCATATTCAACATTCAAAGCTAACAATACATAAATCCCACCAACAAAAAATAAAATAACAATCATAAAATAAGCACACGTCAAAAGAGCTAGAGACCCCTAGTCATATTTGTATAAATCTAAATAATTGCCATCGTTGACTACATGTGTATCTACACTGCAAAAATTTCAACGATATTGATATGAGTCTTTCAAATCTTTCTTTTCTATTCATTACAACAACAATACTTATCTTCTTAACCAAGACCAATGCAGCCAAAGGTTTAGAGCGCCGTTTCGTGATTCCGGTTGTTGGGCCGAGCCAATCACCATATGTGCCGGTTTATGGGCCTGATCTAAGTCCGAATGCAATTGGAAATGGCGGGGGGCCGCTTACTGGAATCAAAGGGATGCCGTTGCATCGTAAATCCAAAAAGTCAATAGCTGCAGCCGATGTTATTATTGGAGGATACGTAATGGCATGTATTGTTGTAGTTCTGCTATATATTCGTGTCACAACGAAGAACTGTGGATGTGTATTCTTAATGAGTGCTGGTTTTGTGCTTTTACTTTCTTCAATAGGAGGTTTATTTTTAATTTATATGTAGATATATTTTGGAAGATCTAGAACATAATTCAATAGATTTAAATTAACATTATGCAATTTTGTGCTGTCATTACTCATAGAAATTACAGATATCATATTCTACCTTTAACTAAGCATTTTCAAAGTAAATAGTTTCTTAGAAGTATGTATTCTTGTGTTAAATTTTTATATCAACTCGGAATCGGAACCTATGTTATACAGCATGACACTAGCCTTTATACGTTGATAATTAAACAAATACCTTGCACATGTAAATAAATGTGTAAAAATACAAAATTTATACGTTAATAATTAAACAAATGCCTTGCACATGTAAATAAATGTGTAAAAATACAAAATTAACTAGCAAAAACAATAAGATCAAGTTAACGTCACAAGAATATAAACTCATGATTTTCACAATACTCTAAAATCAAATCACTTGTAGATGGAGAGAGGTTCTCTTAAACTTATATGCATCAATTTCTTTCTATCAGTTTCCGATGTGGGATGGGTTTTGCATCTTTTTAACTGATTAACTCTAACAAAATCTTGGTAACGTCCAAGATCGAATTAATTAGGCTTCTGGCTACAGGGGGCCCCAATGTGCGCAAGTCAGCTGGTTACGGGTCTCGTCGCTGAGGGGCTCGTCACCCAGGAGTTTTACTCGCTAATGAGGACCCAATGTGATTGTCGGTAGAAAGGTTTCCTCTACGAACCCAAAAATATATATTTTAATTTGTAATTCGTATTGAAAGCATTCCCTCCAACCAAATAAAAAAAGTCCCCTAAATTCTAGTTGGATTTAATCTGCTTCAATGTTCTCAACGTACTTCTCATATTATGTTTGGTGCTTAAGTCTGGGACACGTGATTATGTCCTAAATAAGACTATTTTCTCGACTAACATGTAGTGACCCGAACTTTTTCATGTATATATATATATATATATATATATATATATATATATATATATATATATATATATATTAAATGAAATTGATATTTACATGATTAAGTGTTTCCAACATGTTAAGCAATCAAACTTGTTAAGACTTGATTAATTGAAATAGGTTTCATATAGACAATTGACCACCCAAGTTGACCGGTGATTCACGAACGTTAAAACTTGTAAAAACTATATGATGACATATATATGATTATATATATAGTTAACATGATATTATGATAAGTAAGCATCTCATTAGGTATTTTAACAATGAGTTATATACATAAAATTGAGTTTATTGAATTAAGAAACTCGAAACGATATATATAACGATTATCGTTATAATAACGTCTTACTAAATACATATGAATCATATTAAGATATTGATACACTATGTTTAATCATGATAAATGATAAGTAAACATGTCATTAAGTGTATTAACAATGAACTACATATGTAAAAACAAGACTACTAACTTAATGATTTCGAAACGAGACATATATGTAACGATTATCGTTGTAACAACATTTAACTTTATATATATCATACTAAGATATATTAATATATCATAATATCATGATAATGTAATAATTTAACATCTCTTTAGATATAATAAACAATGGGTTAACAACATTTAACAAGATCGTTAACCTAAAGATTTCAAAACAACATTTACATGTAACGACTAACGATGACTTAACGACGCAGTTAAAATGTATATACATGTAGTGTTTTAATATGTATTCATACACTTTTGAAAGGCTTCAAGACACTTATCAAAGTACTTCTACTTAACAAAAATGCTTACAATTACATCCTCATTCATTTTCATCAACAATTCTACTCGTATGCACCCGTATTCGTACTCGTACAATACATAACTTTTAGATGTATGTACTATTGATATATACACTCCAATGATCAGCTCTTAGCAGCCCATATGAGTCACCTAACACATGTGGGAACCATCATTTGGCAAATAGCATGAAATATCTCATAAAATTACAAAAATATTAGTAATCATTCATGACTTATTTACATGTAAACAAAATTACACATCCTTTATATCTAATCCATATACCAACGACCAAAAACACCTACAAACACTTTCAATCTTCAATTTTCTTCATCTAATTGATCTCTCTCAAGTTCTATCTTCAAGTTCTAAGTGTTCTTCATAAATTCTATAAGTTCTAGTTTCATAAACTCAAGAATACTTCCAAGTTTGCTAGCTTACTTCCAATCTTGTAAAGTGATCATCCAACCTCAAGAAATCTTTCTTATTTACAGTAAGATATCTTTCTAATACAAGGTAATACTCATATTCAAACTTTGATTCAATTTCTATAACTATAACAATCTTATTTCGAGTGGAAATCTTACTTGAACTTGTTTTCATGTCATGATTCTGCTTCAAGAACTTTCAAGCCATCCAAGGATCCTTTGAAGCTAGATCCATTTGTCTCTTTTCCAGTAGGTTTATCCACAAAACCTGAGGGAGTAATGATGCTCTTAACATCATTCGATTCATATATATAAAACTACCTTATTCGAAGGTTTAAACTTGTAATCACTAGAACATAGTTTAGTTAATTCTAAACTTGTTCGCAAACAAAAGTTAATCCTTCTAACTTGACTTTTAAAATCAACTAGACACATGTTCTATATCAATATGATATGCTAACTTAAATTTAAAACCTGAAAACAAGAAAAACACCGTAAAACTGGATATACGCCGTCGTAGTAACACCGCAGGTTGTTTTGGGTTTGATAATAAAAAACTATGATAAACTTTGATTTAAAAGTTGTTCTTCTGGGAAAATGATTTTTCTTATGAACATGAAACTATATCCAAAAATCATGGTTAAACTCAAAGTGGAAGTATGTTTTTCAAAATGGTCATCAAGACGTCGTTCTTTCGACTGAAATGACTACCTCTTAAAAAAATGACTTGTAACTTATATTTTCAACTATAAACCTATAATTTTTCTGTTTAGATTCATAAAATAGAGTTCAATATGAAACCATAGCAATTTGATTCACTCAAAACGGATTTAAAACGAAGAAGTTATGGGTAAAACAAGATTGGATTTTTTTTTAATTGTTGTAGCTACGGGAAATATTGTAACAATTCTATACAAATCATATCCTAGCTAACTTATATTGTATTATACATGTATTCTAATATATTATGTAATCTTGGGATACCATAGACACGTATGCAAATGTTTTGACATATCATATCGACCCATGTATATATATTATTTGGAACAACCATAGACACTCTATATGCAGTAATGTTGGAGTTAGCTATACAGGGTTGAGGTTGATTACAAAAATATATATACTTTGAGTTGTGATCTAACCTGAGACGTGTATACAATGGGTCATGGATTGATTCAAGATAATATATATCAATTTATTTCTGTACATCTAACTATGGACAACTAGTTGTAGGTTACTAACGAGGACAACTGACTTAATAAACTTAAAACATCAAAATGTATTAAAAGTGTTGTAAATATATTTTGAACATACTTTGATATGTATGTACATATTTGTTATAGGTTCGTGAATCGACCAGTGGCCAAGTCTTACTTCCCGACGAAGTAAAAATCTGTGAAAATGAGTTATAGTCCCACTTTTAAAATCTAATATTTTGGAATGAGAATACATGCAGTTTTATAAATGTTTTACGAAATAGACACAAGTAATTGAAACTACATTATATGGGTGAATGATCGAAGCCGAATATGCCCCTTTTGCTTGGTAACCTAAGAATTAGTAAACCGATCTACTAATTGACGCGAATCCTAAAGATAGATCTATTGGGCCTAACGAACCCCATCCAAAGTACCGGATGCTTTAGTGCTTCAAATTTGTTTTTATCATGTCCGAAGGATTTTCCGGAATGATAGGGGATATTCTTATATGCATCTTGTTAATGTCGGTTACCAGGTGTTCACCATATGAATGATTTTTATCTCTATGTATGGGATGTATATTGAAATATGAAATCTTGTGGTCTATTATTATGATTTGATAATATATAACCTATAACTCACCAACATTTTTGTTGACGTTTTAAGCATGTTTATTCTCAGGTGATTATTAAGAGCTTCCGCTGTTGCATACTAAAATAAGGACAAGATTTAGAGTCCATGCTTGTATGATATTATGTAAAAACTGCATTCAAGAAACTTATTTTTGATGTAATATATTCTTATTGTAAACCATTATGTAATGGTCGTGTGTAAACGGTATATTTTAGATTATCATTATTTGATAATCTACGTAATGCTTTTTAAACCTTTATAGATAAAATAAAGGTTATGGTTGTTTTAAAAATGAATGCAGTCTTTGAAAAACGTCTCATATAGAGGTCAAAACCTCGCGACGAAATCAATTAATATGGAACATTTATATTCAATATGAACGGGAAATTTCATAACATCCTAAATGAAATGATCATTAATTGAAAAAAGCATGCGATGTTTCGTAGTTTATACAGATCTTTCTTCCACATGTTGTGCAAAAGAAAGATAATGTATAACGATCGTGGCTAAAAAGAAGAATAAAAAATTGAACAAGTTTGTTGGGGTCAGACCCGCACACATATCGCTTTCGAGATCGATTCCCATCACATTAAGAACCACACAACCATGTATAAGTCAATAATAAATCGACACAACATAAAAGTAATATACAAACAATGTTTTATGTGGAAAACATCTCAAGGGAGAGTAAAAACCACGGGACCAGCGGTCACTAAGTTTCACTATATACGAACACTATTACAAGAATGAACGCACATTACAACACTCTTGAATATGATCACGTATCTCTCAACATCTCTCACAAACGATAGATTACAATAACGGAATTCGTTCCATCGTTATTGAATCGTCGAGACCACCTTACTGGACGGAGTACACGACTCTCATAGATTCTCTATTTTTATCTCAAACTTCTCCACTTTTCTTCTTACACAATGACTAATTATTTATAGTTAAACATTCCCACCAAAATTCACTTCACAAAACTTCCCCCAAAACAATTCCCACCCAAAAACTCCCACTAAAAACTTCCTACCAAAAAACTTCCCACCAAAATTCTCATACAAAAAACTCTTACAATATTTAAATAATTTAATTCAATAAATAACACATCATCCCTTGAATCAAATTCTTCAAATCTCAATGTGGATTGTTAATCTTCATCTTGTTACCGCCTACTTTATCTCAACCGGGACACGCCGCCAAACAATTTCATTGTTAGGAAGACTTTCAACACAAGGAACTCTCCATGATCAACTCTCCACCGAGCCTCTTTATCTTGAACCTCTCTTCAATAACTTCTTCATTTCATACGATTTCAACAGCAATTTCTGACACATGTATCTCCCAATATGCACTTCTGATCACCATAAAAATCGGTCAAAATATAAATCAAAGTGTTTTGAACCCGCTGTCAAAAAAATCACGATGATCTAACGGCTAACGAATTTGCAGCACCCTTATCTTCTCAACTGTGTTGAAATCGACGAACTTTCTGCAGCTAGCTTCAGATACTTATATCTCTCGAACGACCACTCTAATCAAAGATCCTAACGGTCAGATCGTGTATCTACTTCTTATGAACCTACAGTCCAAATTTCACACCGATCCAACGGTTAACGAACCCATACCGTCAATTCTCTTTTCGCTGAGCATAATACGACGTACCGAACTCTTTTTCTTTCACGTATTGACTTCCTCCTGGTTATGCGATTCTTCTCCATGAACCCCGCTTTGATACCAGTTTGTTGGGGTCGGACCCTCACACATATCGCTTTTGAGATCGATCCCCATCACACTAAGAACCACACAACCATGTATAATTCAATAATAAATCGACACAACATATAAGTAATACACAAACAACATTTTACGTGAGAAAACCTCTCAAGGGAGAGTAAAAACCACGGGAACAGTGGTCACTAAGTTTCACTATATACGAAAAATATTACAAGAATGAACGTGATGAGGCAGCGGAGGTGTGCGAAATAGTTATTATTTTACTACGAAATACGACAAAATATTATACGATTTACACAAGTTTTATTTATTTATATAGAATGGGATATACCTAAACCTTGCTACAACACTATAGGTAGTGTACCTAATCGTAGAGTAGTGTAGTTTTTAGTAAGTCCGTTTCGTTCCACAGGGAGCTAGCGATTACGTACTATATTTTTAACAACTATATTTATATAAAATATATATAATTATATATAGTAATATTATTATTATAAAAGGGGGGTTTTACCGTTTAATGACCGGTTTGTCGATTTTATATTTTAAGCGTAAAGATAAATGACAATAATTAAAGTGCGTAAATAATTAAAAATACAAATAAAGCCTAAAAATAAATGACGATAAATAAAATGACAGTAAATAAAAGTAAGATGAAAAATACAATAAAAGTATTATGCTTATTTAAGCTTCCGTAATCATGATGTTTGACGTTTTGATTTTAATTCATTATTCTGGGTTAATTGTCCTTTGTCCTGGATTATTTGAAACCTATTTGGTTTTTGTCCATAATAGTCCATCGGTCATAATTATAAAATGCTTATCAAATTAACCTTATACCCGAAGTCAAATATTCCAACTAATTAGGGATTTAGATTATAACAAGGTTTTAATACTTTGTTAATAATTACACCAGGTTATCGACTGTGTGTAATCCAAGGTTTTAATACTTTGTTAACAATTACACCAATTACCCTTGTATGTAATCCACCCCTATTTTAATGAGATATGAATATTAATTTACCCACTTGATCAGAATGAATAATCTATTACCCAACCCGAATAATTAATTAAATGATTGTAAAGGATGTCCTATAAACGTCACTAAATAGGACATTCATAATCATTTAATAATTATTAGATTAACTAATTTGAAGATAGGTTCGACAAATTCCAATGAGTTGTCACTCAATTAGACAATATCCCCTACCTATTAATAGTCAATAGTCCAATATTCACAAGTGTCGGTCTTTTATCCAAACCTTAATTATGGTACAAAATCCAATAACTCCGTCTTTAATATTTAGTCTAACATCACGATTACTTCGGCTTAAATAAGCATAATAATAACTTAGTTACTATACATTAATTTAAAAAGGAAGAACATAGCTTACCGTGATTATTTATCGCGTAGCGTTACACGGACAGAGTTCCGACTTTAAAACCCGTAAAACATTTCTTACAATAACCCAATTATTATTAATCTTAACTTAAACTTAATATTATAAATAATAAATATAAATATAGTTTACAGAAAGAAAGAAAGAAGAGTGTGAAGGTGTGTAGTACTCGGCTGAAAACATTGCAATTTATAGATGTGGCCAGCCTCCTGAGGCCATACGATCGCATGAAATTCCCCCTTCCTGGCCATGCGATCGCATGGCCAGCCTGTCCAGCGTACAACCTTCAATTAAACGTGGGCGACTTTCTTTAAAATAATATATAATATAATATATATATAATTTTATATAATTATATATATTATATTATAATCTTGTGCCTAGTTGACTGGTAATTTTATCTCCGTTGACTCACACGCTGATGCTCGGTTTATGTCTCGGTTCCGGATTTTCGAACGTCCTTTCGTACGCGTAGATATCTTGTACTTTGTGTTATGCGGCTTGTACTCTTGTAAATTTTAGACGTTTCTCATCAATAAATTGAACCACTTGAATTATATCTTGTACATTTGAGCTTTTTGGTCATTTGCGTCTTCAAATCGTTGTTTTCTTTTTTTGTCTTCGCATTTATTTATTTGAACGATTATTACATAAAAATAAAACAATAGTAACTAAAAGCTTTACATATTGGAAGGATATTGATACTAAATATATGTTCATTTAGAGCACTATCAGAACGCTCATTACAACACTCTTGAATATTATCAAGTATCTCTCAACATCTCTCACAAACGATAGATTACAATAACAGAATTCGCTCTCATCGTTATTGAATCACCGAGACCACCTCACGGGACGGAGTAAGACGACTCTCATAGATTCTCTATTTTTCTCTCAAACTCCTCCACTTTTATTCTTACATAATGACTAATTATTTATAGTCAAACATTCCCACCAAAATTCCATCCACAAAACTCCCCCCAAAACAATTCCCACCAAAAAACTTCCACCAAAAAACTTCCACCAAAAACTTCCCACCAAATATACTCCTACAAAAAACTCTTACAATATTTAAATAATTTAATTCAATAAATAACAAAGATAATGAAAAACTTCCTCGGAAACTGTATTCACGATAGAAACTATAATAACAAAACTGAGTTCTACAAAACGTTTTATGTGCTAACAAAGAGAAGATAAATATTAAAACTAACAAAAGGATAAACTAGAATTTGAACCAAATTCAAATTACTCAAAGACTAATCTTGGTCTCCAAGTTTCATGCGCATTCTCTATTCCAATCGAGCTCAAGTTCCACATCTTCAAAATTTGCATCCAAGGTAACATGCCTAACCTGCGCCCCAACAGACAACAACCCTAGTTGAGACGTATCTGCATCATCTGTAGTGACCCGAACTTTTCCATGTTTATATATATATTAAATGAAATTGATATTTATAAGATTAAGTGTTTTCAACATGTTAAGCAATCAAACTTGTTAAGACTTGATTAATTGATATAGGTTTCATATAGACAATTGACCACCCAAGTTAACCGGTGATTCACGAACGTTACAACTTATAAAAACTATATGATGATATATATATATATATATATATATATATATATATATATATATATATATATATATATATATATATATATATATATATATATATATATATATATATATATATATATATATATATATATATATATATATATATATATATATATATATATATATATATATATATATATATATTTAACATGATATTATGATAAGTAAACATATCATTAAGTATATTAACAAAAACAAGACTACTAACTTAATGATTTTGAAACGAGACATATATGTAACGATTATCGTTGTAACGACATTTAATGTATATATATATCATATTAAGATATATTAATACATCATGATATCATGATAATGTAATAATTTAACATCTCATTTGATTTAATAAACAATGGGTTAACAACATTTAACAAGATCGTTAACCTAAAGGTTTCAAAACAACACTTACATGTAACGACTAACGATGACTTAACGACTCAGTTAAAATGTATATACATGTAGTGTTTTAATATGTATTCAAACACTTTTGAAAGACTTCAAGACACTTATCAAAATACTTCTACTTAACAAAAATGCTTACAGTTACATCCTCGTTCAGTTTCATCAACAATTCTACTCGTATGCACCCGTATTCGTACTCGTACAATACACAGCTTTTAGATGTATGTACTATTGGTATATACACTCCAATGATCATCTCTTAGCAGCCCATGTGAGTCACCTAACACATGTGGGAACCATCATTTGGAAACTAGCATGAAATATCTCATAAAATTACAAAAATATGAGTAATCATTCATGACTTATTTACATGAAAACAAAATTACATATCCTTTATATCTAATCCATACACCAAAGACCAAAAACACCTAAAACACTTTCATTCTTCAATTTTCTTCATCTAATTGATCTCTCTCAAGTTCTATCTTCAAGTTCTAAGTGTTCTTCATAAATTCTACAAGTTCTAGTTACATAAAATCAAGAATACTTCTAAGTTTGCTAGCTTACTTCCAATCTTGTAAAGTGATCATCCAACCTCAAGAAATCTTTGTTTCTTACAGTAGGTTATCATTCTAATACAAGTTAATAATCATATTCAAACTTTGGTTCAATTTCTATAACTATAACAATCTTATTTCAAGTGATGATCTTACTTGAACTTGTTTTCGTGTCATGATTCTGCTTCAAGAACTTCGAGCCATCCAAGGATCCATTGAAGCTAGATCCATTTTTTTCTTTTTCAGTAGGTTTATCCAAGGAACCTAAGGTAGTAATGATGTTCATAAAATCATTTGATTCATACATAAAAAGCTATCATATTCGAAGTGGTAAACTTGTAATTACTAGAACATAGTTTAGTTAATTCTAAACTTGTTCGCAAATAAAGTTAATCTTTCTAACTACACTTTTAAAATCAACTATACACATGATCTATATCTATATGATATGCTAACTTAATGATTTAAAACCCGGAAACACGATAAACACCATAAAACCGGATTTACGCCATCGTAGTTACAACCGGGGGCTGTTTTGGTTTGGATAATTAAAAACTATGAAAAACTTTGATTTAAAAGCTATACTTCTGGGAAATGATTTTTCTTATGAACATGAAACCATATCCAAAAATCATGGTTAAACTCAAAGTGAAAGTATGTTTTTCAAAACAGTCATCAAGATGTCGTTCTTTTCGACGTAAATGACTACCTCTTTCAAAAACGACTTGTAACTTGTATTTCTGACTATAAACCTATACCTTTTCTTTTTAGTTTCATAAATTCAAGTTCAATACGAAACCGTGGTCGCTTAAATCACTCAAAACGGATTAGAAACGAAGAAATGGCGAGCAAAACAAAATTGGTAAAAACTACTCATTTTAGCAACGTGAAAATTGGTAACAAATCTATTCCAACCATAACTTAATCAACTTGTATTATATATTATGTAATCTTGAGATACCATAGACACGTATACAATGTTTCGACCTATCATGTCGACACATCTATATATATTTCAGAACAACCATAGACACTCTATATGTGAATGTTGGAGTTAGCTATACAGGGCTGAGGTTGATTCCAAAATATATATAGTTTGAGTTGTGATCAATACTGAGATATGTATACACTGGGTCGTGGATTGATTCAAGATAATATATATCGATTTATTTTCTGTACATCTAACTGTGGACAACTAGTTGTAGGTTACTAACGAGGACATCTGACTTAATAAACTTAAAACATCAAAATGTATTAAAAGTGTTGTAAATATATTTTGAACATACTTTGATATATATGTACATTTTTGTTATAGGTTCGTGAATCGACCAGTGGCCAAGTCTTACTTTCCGACGAAGTAAAAAAACTGTGAAAGTGAGTTATAGTCCCACTTTTATAATCTAATATTTTTGGGATGAGAATATATGCAGGTTTTATAAATGATTTACAAAATAGACACAAGTACGTGAAACTACATTCTATGGTTGAATTATCGAAATCGAATATGCCCCTTTTTATTAAGTCTGGTAATCTAAGAATTAGGGAACAGACACCCTAATTGACGCGAATCCTAAAGATAGATCTATTGGGCCTAACAAACCCCATCCAAAGTACCGGATGCTTTAGTACTTCGAAATTTATATCATATCCGAAGGGTGTCCCGGAATGATGGGGATATTCTTATATATGCATCTTGTTAATGTTGGTTACCAGGTGTTCACCATATGAATGATTTTTATCTCTATGTATGGGATGTGTATTGAAATATGAAATCTTGTGGTCTATTATTATGATTTGATAATATATAGGTTAAACCTATAACTCACCAACATTTTTGTTGACGTTTTAAGCATGTTTATTCTCAGGTGATTATTAAGAGCTTCCGCTGTCGCATACTTAAATAAGGACGAGATTTGGAGTCCGTGCTTGTATGATGTTGTGTAAAAACTGCATTCAAGAAACTTATTTCGTTGTAACATATTTGTATTGTAAACCATTATGTAATGGTCGTGTGTAAACAGGATATTTTAGATTATCATTATTTGATAATCTACGTAAAGCTTTTTAAACCTTTATTGATGAAATAAAGGTTATGGTTTGTTTTAAAATGAATGCAGTCTTTGAAAAACGTCTTATATAGAGGTCAAAACCTCGCAACGAAATCAATTAATATGGAACATTTTTAATCAATAAGAACGGGACATTTCAGTTGATATCCGAGCGTTGGTCTTAGAGAACAAGAATTTTGCATTAGTGTGTCTTATCGAGTTTGTTAGGATGCATTAGTGAGTCTGGACTTCGACCGTGTTTACTTGAAAAAGGATTGCTTAACAAATTTTGTTGGAAACTATATATTTTTAACATGTGAATATTATGTGATATATTAATCTCTTACGCGTTTGATATTATGTGATAGATGTCTACCTCTAGAACAAGTCCCATTGACTCACCTAATAATAATGAAGAGTCAAATGTAAATTGGAATGATTCGTGGACTGATTCACAAGTTCCCGAAGAGGAACCGGAAGAAGAATCGGAACCGGAAGAAGAATCGAAACCGGAAGAAGAATCAGAACCGGAAGAAGAAATAGAACCAGTGGGGGAAATAATAAAATGGTTAAGTAGAAGAAAATCCTCAACCAACCGACCAAAGTTAATTATGGTCAATGGTGCTTCCGCCAAGGAAGCAAAGTATTGGGAGGATTACCAATTCTCCGATGAATCGGATCTCGAAAAGGATTTCGATGATGTTATAGAAATTACCCCAACACAATTTAATAAGGCAAAAGAGAACAATAAGGGAAAGGGCATAAAAATAGAGAAATTTGTTTCCAAACCCGATGAACTTTATATGTATCGTCAACACCCGTATTTCTTAAGTTGTGACAATAACCCGGGAACCTCTAAACCACCAGGTTTTTCTAAACCAATGTGGAAAACGACGGGTCGTATTAGGGGAACATCATATATCCCTAGAAACTTGGCAAAACGAACCAAAACCGAATAAGAAGAAACGAGCGAGTCGGAATAAGATAGTTGTATTCGTGTGGTGTAATATATGTAATATAGTGTGCTTATGCTTTATGATATATGTAAAAATTGCTTGTATTAATAGGTATTTTTTTATGAATCTAACTCTTGTCTATTTTACAGTATAAAAACACAAAATGGATAGACAACCCAATATTTTAAGAGACCTACCCGGAGACATGATTGATGAAATCTTGTCTAGAGTCGGTCAGAATTCCTCGGCCCAACTATTTAAGGCGAGATCAGTTTGTAAGACATTCGAAGAACGTTCCAAGAATTCCTTGGTTTATAAAAGGCTTTCATTCGAAAGATGGGGGATATCACATTGGGAAATCCATAAATTACGACGTGTTTACTTTGACGCATATATTGCGGGGAACCCAAATGCTATTTTACGCAACGGGTTAAGAAATTATTTTGACTCAATATATCCGAATATAGGACTTCGTGATTTAGAAAAAGTGGCTAACATGCAACATAAGGAAGCATGTTATGCTTACGGGTTAGTAATATTCGCTTCTCACCAAAGTGAGAACAAGAACATCGGACTACAACTATTAAACAAAACGTTCCCACAAGTGACGGAGTTGGTAATTGGGGTAAGAAATGAGGTTTTTAGATTGTTACAGGACTGTTGGACATTACGTAACCCTCATCCCTTTGACGATGTTACAACACGCTGTCTTATCAACGGCCATAACGGTTATGTTCTACAAGACCAAGGATGGGAAGTAGTCCTAGTAAAACCAGAATGCATGACTTGTTTCTGGGCGTATGAATTACGTGTCTTTATTTCCTTTGTTGAACTACTTGTGTACTAGCTAGAATTATCTTCACAACCATCTTGTATCAAATTTATTGTGTGCTATATTTCATGATATATGTAAAATAAGCGGTATTGTAAGTTTGAAAAATATTGTGTAAAAGTTTGAACGCGAAATATTATTATAATCAGTTTTTCATATAGAATTGTAGTAGTTGAATTGTATATTAGCTACTAAGTATGAACTTAACGGGTAGGTACTACCCGACTTTAAACTTATAAAACGCTAATATGGAGAAAAAGCTTTTATAAATGAGTTCATATTATGCTACCAGATACTATTGACTACTCTTAATATTCTGTATGATTAACTTGTTTCATTTGACTATTTTGAAGGAAATGGCACCAACTACTCGACACACCTTGAATATGAGCGAAGAGGAATTTCGTGCCTTTCTTACTTCAAACATAGCCGCAGTACAGGCTGCGCTACGTACCAACAATAACCTTGGATCTAGCAGTACAGGAAATCGTGTAGGATGCACCTACAAAGAATTCATTGCCTGCAAACCTTTGGAATTTGATGGAACCGAAGGACCGATCGGATTGAAACGGTGGACCGAGAAGGTCGAATCGGTGTTTGCCATAAGTAAGTGTACTGAAGAGGACAAAGTGAAGTACGCTACGCATACCTTCACAGGTTCTGCGTTAACATGGTGGAATACCTATCTAGAGCAAGTGGGATAAGATGATGCTTACGCACTACCGTGGCCAACATTCAAGCACTTGATGAACGAGAAGTACCGTCCCAGAACCGAGGTCAATAAGCTCAAGACAGAACTTAGAGGGTTACGAACCCAAGGATTTGATATTACCACGTATGAAAGACGATTCACAAAATTGTGCCTATTGTGTCCGGGAGCGTTCGAGGATGAGGAAGAGAAGATCGACGCGTTTGTGGAAGGATTACCGGAAAGAATCCAAGAATATATAAGTTCACACAAGCCCGCTTCCATACAACAGGCATGTAGAATGGCTCACAAACTAGTGAACCAGATTGAGGAAAGAATTAAAGAACAGACGACTGAAGAGGCCAATGTGAAGCAAGTCAAAAGAAAGTGGGAGGAAAACGGTGATAAGAATCACCAATACAACAACAACAACAGCAATTACAACAATAATCGCAACAACTATCCCAACAATCGCAACATCAATCGCAACTACAACAAACGGCCCAACAACAACAACAACAACAACAACAACAACAACAACAACAACAACAACAACAACAACAACAACAGCAACTACAACAATCATCTCAACAACAATAACAACCGCAATAACAATAACAATCAGAAGCAGCTATGCCAAAGGTGTGAAAAGTATCACTCGGGGTTCTGTACCAAATTTTGTAACAAGTGTAAAAGAAATGGTCATAGCGCGGCGAAGTGTGAGGTCTACGGACCAGGGGTTAACAGAACGAAAGGAACAAATGGTGTCGGAATGAGTAATGGCAGAGCAAGTAGTGTCGGAACAAGTTATGCCAATGTAGTTTGTTATAAATGTGGAAAATTGGGCCACATTATTAGAAATTGCCCGAACCAGGAGAACAAGAATGGACAAGGCCGCGGAAGAGTTTTCAATATTAATGCGGCAGAGGCACAGGAAGACCCGGAGCTTGTTACGAGTACGTTTCTTATTGACAATAAATCTGCTTACGTTTTATTTGATTCGGGTGCGAATAGAAGCTATATGAGTAGAGATTTTTGTGCTAAATTAAGTTGTCCATTGACGCCGTTGGATAGTAAATTTTTACTCGAATTAGCAAATGGTAAATTAATTTCAGCAGATAATATATGCCGGAATCGAGAAATTAAACTGAGTAGCGAAATATTTAAGATTGATTTGATACCAGTAGAGTTAGGGAGTTTTGATGTAATAGTTGGCATGGACTGGCTGAAGAAGATGAAAGCAGAGATTGTATGTTACAAAAATGCAATTCGCATTGTACGAGAAGAAGGAGAACCCTTAATGGTGTACGGAGAAAAGGGCAACACGAAGCTACATCTTATTAGTAATTTGAAGGCAAAAAAACTAATAAGAAAAGGTTGCTATGCTATTCTAGCATACGTCGAGAAAGTACAAACTGAAGAAAAGAGCATCAATGATGTTCCCGTCGCAAAAGAATTTCCCGATGTATTTCTGAAAGAATTACCGGGATTACCCCCACATCGATCCGTTGAATTTCAAATAGATCTTGTATCAGGAGCTGCACCAATAGCTCGTGCTCCTTACAGACTCGCACCCAGTGAGATGAAAGAACTGCAAAGCCAATTACAAGAACTTTTAGAGCGTGGTTTCATTCGACCAAGCACATCACCGTGGGGAGCTCCTGTTTTGTTTGTCAAGAAGAAAGATGGTACATTCAGGTTGTGTATTGACTACCGAGAGTTGAACAAACTTACCATCAAGAACCGCTACCCACTACCGAGAATTGACGACTTATTTGATCAACTACAAGGCTCGTCTGTTTATTCAAAGATTGACTTACGTTCCGGGTATCATCAAATGCGGGTGAAAGAAGATGATATTCCAAAGACTGCTTTCAGAACACGTTACGATCATTACGAGTTTTTGGTCATGCCGTTTGGTTTAACTAATGCACCAGCTGTGTTCATGGACCTTATGAACCGAGTGTGTGGACCATACCTTGACAAGTTTGTCATTGTTTTCATTGATGACATACTTATTTACTCAAAGAATGACCAAGAACACAGTGAACATTTGAGAAAGGTGTTAGAAGTATTGAGGAAGGAAGAATTGTACGCTAAGTTTTCAAAGTGTGCATTTTGGTTGGAAGAAGTTCAATTCCTCGGTCACATAGTGAACAAAGAAGGTATTAAGGTGGATCCGGCAAAGATAGAAACTGTTGAAAAGTGGGAAACCCCGAAAACTCCGAAACACATACGCCAGTTTTTAGGACTAGCTGGTTACTACAGAAGGTTCATCCAAGACTTTTACAGAATAGCAAAACCCTTGACTGCATTAAAGCATAAAGGGAATAAATTTGAATGGAAGGATGAACAAGAAAAAGCGTTTCAGTTGTTGAAGAAAAAGCTAACTACGGCACCTATATTGTCATTGCCTGAAGGGAATGATGATTTTGTGATTTATTGTGACGCATCAAAGCAAGGTCTCAGTTGTGTATTAATGCAACGAACGAAGGTGATTGCTTATGCGTCTAGACAATTGAAGATTCATGAGCAAAATTATACGACTCACGATTTGGAATTGGGTGCTGTTGTTTTTGTATTAAAGACTTGGAGGCATTATTTATATGGGGTCAAAAGTATTATATATACCGACCACAAAAGTCTCCAACATATATTTAATCAGAAGCAACTGAATATGAGGCAGCGTAGGTGGATTGAATTGTTGAATGATTACGACTTTGAGATTCGTTACCACCCGGGGAAGGCAAATGTGGTAGCCGACGCCTTGAGCAGGAAGGACAGAGAACCCATTCGAGTAAAATCTATGAATATAATGATTCACAATAACCTTACTACTCAAATAAAGGAGGCGCAACAAGGAGTTTTAAAAGAGGGAAATTTAAAGGAGGAAATACCCAAAGGATCGGAGAAGCATCTTAATATTCGGGAAGACGGAACCCGGTATAGGGCTGAAAGAATTTGGGTACCAAAATTTGGAGATATGAGAGAAATGGTACTTAGAGAAGCTAATAAAACTAGATACTCAATACATCCTGGAACGGGGAAGATGTACAAGGATCTCAAGAAACATTTTTGGTGGCCAGGTATGAAAGCCGATGTTGCTAAATACGTAGGGGAATGTTTGACGTGTTCTAAGGTCAAAGCGGAGCATCAGAAACCATCAGGTCTACTTCAACAACCTGAAATCCCGGAATGGAAATGGGAAAACATTACCATGGATTTCATCACTAAATTGCCAAGGACTGCAAGTGGTTTTGATACTATTTGGGTAATAGTTGATCGTCTCACCAAATCAGCACACTTCCTGCCAATAAGAGAAGATGACAAGATGGAAAAGTTAGCACGACTGTATTTGAAGGAAGTCGTCTCCAGACATGGAATACCAATCTCTATTATCTTTGATAGGGATGGCAGATTTATTTCAAGATTCTGGCACACATTACAGCAAGCATTAGGAACTCGTCTAGACATGAGTACTGCCTATCATCCACAAACTGATGGGCAGAGCGAAAGGACGATACAAACGCTTGAAGACATGCTACGAGCACGTGTTATTGATTTCGGAAATAGTTGGGATTGACATCTACCGTTAGCAGAATTTTCCTACAACAATAGCTACCATTCCAGCATTGAGATGGCTCCGTTTGAACCACTTTATGGTAGAAAGTGCAGGTCTCCGATTTGTTGGAGTGAAGTGGGGGATAGACAGATTACGGGTCCGGAGATAATACAAGAAACTACCGAGAAGATCATCCAAATTCAATAACGGTTGAAAACCGCCCAAAGTCGACAAAAGAGCTACGCTGACATTAAAAGAAAAGATATAGAATTTGAAATTGGAGAGATGGTCATGCTTAAAGTTGCACCTTGGAACGGCGTTGTTCGATTTGGTAAACGAGGGAAATTAAATCCAAGGTATATCGGACCATTCAAGATTATTGATCGTGTCAGACCAGTAGCTTAACGACTTGAGTTGCCTCAACAACTCGCGGCTGTACATAACACTTTCCACGTCTCAAATTTGAAGAAATGTTTTGCTAAAGAAGATCTCACTATTCCATTAGACAAAATCCAAATCAATGAAAAACATCAATTCATCGAAGAACCCGTCGAAATAATGGATCGTGAGGTTAAAAGGCTTAAACAAAACAAGATACCAATTGTTAAGGTTCGATGGAATGCTCGTAGAGGACCCAAGTTCACCTGGGAACAAGAAGATCAGATGAAGAAGAAATAACCGCACTTATTTCCAGAAGATACGTCAACACCTCCAACTGCTTAAAATTTCGGGACGAAATTTATTTAACGGGTAGGTACTGTAGTGACCCGAACTTTTCCATGTTTATATATTTATTAAATGAAATTGATATTTATATGATTAAGTGTTTCCAACATGTTAAGCAATCAAACTTGTTAAGACTTGATTAATTGAAATTGGTTTCATATAGACAATTGACCACCCAAGTTGACCGGTGATTCACGAACGTTACAACTTGTAAAAACTATATGATGACATATATATGGATATATATATAGTTAACATGATATTATGATAAGTAAACATATCATTAAGTATATTAACAATGAACTACATATGTAAAAACAAGACTACTAACTTAATGATTTTGAAACGAGACATATATGTAACGATTATCGTTGTAACGACATTTAATGTATATATATCATATTAAGATATATTAATACATCATGATATCATGATAATGTAATAATTTAACATCTCATTTGATTTAATAAACAATGGGTTAACAACATTTAACAAGATCGTTAACCTAAAGGTTTCAAAACAACACTTACATGTAACGACTAACGATGACTTAACGACTCAGTTAAAATGTATATACATGTAGTGTTTTAATATGTATTCATACACTTTTGAAAGACTTTAATACACTTATCAAAATACTTCTACTTAACAAAAATTCTTACAGTTACATCCTCGTTCAGTTTCATCAACAATTCTACTCGTATGCACCCGTATTCGTACTCGTACAATACACAGCTTTTAGATGTATGTACTATTGGTATATACACTCCAATGATCAGCTATTAGCAGCCCATGTGAGTCACCTAACACATTTAGGAACCATCATTTGGAAACTAGCATGAAATATCTCATAAAATTACAAAAATATGAGTAATCATTCATGACTTATTTACATGAAAACAAAATTACATATCCTTTATATCTAATCCATACACCAACGACCAAAAACACCTACAAACACTTTCATTCTTCAATTTTCTTCATCTAATTAATCTCTCTCAAGTTCTATCTTCAAGTTCTAAGTGTTCTTCATAAATTCTACAAGTTCTAGTTACATAAAATCAAGAATACTTCTAAGTTTGCTAGCATACTTCCAATCTTGTAAGGTGATCATCCAACCTCAAGAAATCTTTGTTTCTTACAGTAGGTTATCATTCTAATACAAAGTAATAATCATATTCAAACTTTGGTTCAATTTCTATAACTATAACAATCTTATTTCAAGTGATGATCTTACTTGAACTTGTTTTCGTGTCATGATTCTGCTTCAAGAACTTCGAGCCATCCAAGGATCCATTGAAGCTGATCCATTTTTCTCTTTTTCAGTAGGTTTATCCAAGAAACTTAAGGTAGTAATGATGGTCATAAAATCATTTTAGTCATACATAAAAAGCTATCATATTCGAAGTGGTAAACTTGTAATCACTAGAACATAGTTTAGTTAATTCTAAACTTGTTCGCAAATAAAGTTAATCTTTCTAACTACACTTTTAAAATCAATTATACACATGATATATATCTATATGATATGCTAATTTAATGATTTAAAACCCGAAAACACGATAAACACCATAAAACCGGATTTACGCCGTCGTAGTTACAACCGGGGGCTGTTTTGGTTTGGATAATTAAAAACTATGAAAAACTTTGATTTAAAATCTATACTTCTGGGAAAATGATTTTTATTATGAACATGAAACCATATCCAAAAATCATGGTTAAACTCAAAGTGAAAGTATGTTTTTCAAAACAGTCATCAAGATGTCGTTCTTTCGACATAAATGACTACCTCTTTCAAAAACGACTTGTAACTTGTATTTACAACTATAAACCTATACCTTTTCTTTTTAGTTTCATAAAGTCAAGTTCAATACGAAATCGTGGCCACTTAAATCACTCAAAACGGATTAGAAACGAAGAAATGGTGAGCAAAACAAAATTGGTAAAAACTACTCATTTTAGCTACGTGAAAATTGGTAACAAATCTATTCCAACCATAACTTAATCTACTTGTATTATATATTATGTAATCTTGAGATACCATAGACACGTATACAATGTTTCGACCTATCATGTCGACACATCTATATATATTTCGGAACAACCATAGACACTCTATATGTGAATGTTGGAGTTAGCTATACTGGGTTGAGGTTGATTCCAAAATATATATAGTTTGAGTTGTGATCAATACTGAGATATGTATACACTGGGTCGTGGATTGATTCAAGATAATATATATCGATTTATTTTCTGTACATCTAACTGTGAACAACTAGTTGTAGGTTACTAACGAGGACAGCTGACTTAATAAACTTAAAACATCAAAATGTATTAAAAGTGTTGTAAATATATTTTGAACATACTTTGATATATATGTACATATTTTTTATAGGTTCGTGAATCAACCAGTGGCCAAGTCTTACTTCCCGACGAAGTAAAAAAACTGTGAAAGTGAGTTATAGTCCCACTTTTATAATCTAATATTTTTGGGATGAGAATACATGCAGGTTTTATAAATGATTTACAAAATAGACACAAGTACGTGAAACTACATTCGATGGTTGAATTATCGAAATCGAATATGCCCCTTTTTATTAAGTCTGGTAATCTAAGAATTAGGGAACAGACACCCTAATTGACGCGAATCCTAAAGATAGATCTATTGGGCCTAACAAACCCCATCCAAAGTACCGGATGCTTTAGTACTTCGAAATTTATATCATATCCGAAGGGTGTCCCGGAATGATGGGGATATTCTTATATATGCATCTTGTTAATGTCGGTTACCAGGTATTCACCATATGAATGATTTTTATCTCTATGTATGGGATGTGTATTGAAATATGAAATCTTGTGGTCTATTATTATGATTTGATAATATATAGGTTAAACCTATAACTCACCAACATTTTTGTTGACGTTTTAAGCATGTTTATTCTCAGGTGATTATTAAGAGCTTCCGCTATCGCATACTTAAATAAGGACGAGATTTGGAGTCCATGCTTGTATGATATTGTGTAAAAACTGCATTCAAGAAACTTGTTTCATTGTAACATATTTGTATTGTAAACCATTATGTAATGGTCGTGTGTAAACATGATATTTTAGATTATCATTATTTGATAATCTACGTAAATCTTTTTAAACCTTTATTGATGAAATAAAGTTTATGGTTTGTTTTAAAATGAATGCAGTCTTTGAAAAACGTCTCATATAGAGGTCAAAACCTCGCAACGAAATCAATTAATATGGAACGTTTTTAATCAATAAGAACGGGACATTTCATCATCCCTCTCCCTTTGGAGAGATTCGACCTCACGTCGAAATCGTCAACGTCATCATCAAAAAAAGGTGAAAGATCCGCCACATTAAAGGTTGTGGAGGCGTTGTAGTAGCCCAGAAGGTCAATCTTATAGGGATTATCATTAGTTCTCTTCAAAACTTGAAATGGACCGTCAACACACGGATTAAGCTTACCAAATCTACCCCCTGGAAAACGATCCTTAGGTAAATGAATAGACACATGGTCACCTTCATTAAACACCACTTTTTCTGCACATCAACCTTTTCTTTGTGCGCTGCATTTTGAGTAACAATTCGATCATAACCTATTTGTACAACGTCTATATCTGGTCCGCACGATTAACACCATTCATATTAGTTGTAATAGCATGCTGAGGGGAGTTTTGGGTTTATCGGGGTTTGTATTTTAAGAAAGTATTTACTAGATATTTAATTTAATAATAAAGAAGTTTCTAGGAAGCTCCCAATACAAAACTTGGAGAGAAAGAAAAGATCTATGAGTTAACTAAGATGATTTGGTTACTATTATTGTTTTTCTTGTTGGCTATACGGGCCTTATATTGTGAAATGAATAAAGCAAGAGTATTATTAGTATGTTTAATATGAAATTTTAGTTTCTTTATTTTATGCACGTATACAACTCTGTTGGTAGCAATATTAATTTTCCATTCCATATTAAATCAAAGCAAGTATGTCACATTATTTTGCTTTATTATTCATGAGTTTACAATATAATAAATGATCAAGCATACAATAATCCTTATGGTTTGGTTTTCACTTGATCAACAAAATACGGGGATTTAAGGGTCTTTCAGATTTAACACTCCGGTCTGGAGCACCATGAATAACCCCGATGTGAGATGATAATCTCAACAGAGGTGGTTAAATGTTGATCCACCATCATCGGGCTAGCCAGCGTTGATGGTTTAAGATAAGGTGTTAGGGTTCATATTCGTATAACATTACGTGTAACTGTTAATAGGAGCTCAGAAGCTGTTATGATTTCGGTTTGGCGGATTATTGTGAGGACCCGTCCTTCTCCACCAGGACGAAGTCTTCAACATATGGTCCCATTGCAAGGTACTGAACTCTACATGCCATGAACGACTCCATGTAGTATCTTTAAAATGAGCAAACGCACAGCGGAAGATTTCTTTCATACCTGAGAATAAACATGCTTAAAAGTGTCAACCAAAAGGTTGGTGAGTTCATAGGTTTATCGTAACAACAGTTATCAATAGTTTCAATAGACCACAAGATTTCATAATCATAAACATAATACACTCGCAAGTGTATGTAAAGCATTCTAAGTGGTTGAGCACTTGGTAACCATACTTAACATTTAATCAACGTCGCATATTACCTTTATTATGAAATCTCCCTACACTGTACCAAGTGTAGTAACGAAATGAAGTACTGTGCAACCGTTGAATACTGGTCGTCCAGTCCGGTTGGGGTTGTCAGGCCCGATAGATCTATCAACAGGATTCGCGTTTACAATACCCATGTAAATAGTAGTTACCAAGCTACAGGGAAGTATGCCAGTTGTACAACTCAACGTAGAATATATTTTTAAGTACTTGTGTCTATTTCGTAAATATTTATAAAAGCAGCGCATGTATTCTCAGCCTAAAAATATATTGCAAAAGCAATTAAAAAGGGAGCAAATGAAACTCACCATACTGTATTTTGTAGTAAAAATACATATGACGACATTTAATAATTGTAGGGTTGGCCTCGGATTCACGAACCTATATCATTTATATATATATTAACACATGTATTTGAAGTCGAATAAATTTATACATTATTAGTGATTTAATGGTTATTTTAATTATGTGTTTCGTTGATAACTTAATTAATTACATTTATTCATTGTTATTATAAAAGTTCTACTATGGTTATGTTACATGTAGTAAATATGGTTTTATATGATTAATAGTTATTTGATAAAATAATATCGATAATAATAATAATAAATGAAAAGTTGTTTCATTTTACAATAATAATAGTAATAGTAGTTATTATGATAATAATAGTGATGCTAGTATTAATAATAATAATTTTGATAAAACTGAAAATTTTCTAATAAAGATAATAATAATAAAAAAAATACTTTTAATACAAATGCTAGTTTTAATAATAATGATGATAATAATAATAATAATAATAATAATAATAATAATAATAATAATAATATATTAATATATAAACGATAAGAATTTTCATACCATGTAAATCAAGTGTATTGTTGGATCACCAATAGCATCAGCCCAAGTTAAGGCCCAATTCGGTTTTTAACTTAACAGCCCAAAAAGCCCATTTATTAAGACTGCTCCCTATTGTAAAAAAAATGCAGTCTTGGATTCGAACTCAGGACCTCCTGAGTCCCTAACACACTCCCATACCATCTGAGCTATCTTTTATTTCTGAAATAATCCGCATCCCATATATTTTTAACCATTATATCTATCTGTTTCTTCTTTTAAAACCCAGTTTTTATTTTACAGTTTATCTTTGATTCATTATCATCTTATTATACTCGTAGCATCACCTATCATCATCATTCTTAATCATCTAACATCATAACCGTTTTATCATCATAGTCCATATCATAAAATCATAATCATCATCGCTAATTATCATCATCCTAAACGTAAATCATCATCAATCATCCTAGTTACCATTGTTATTCGTTTATATTATCTTCCATCGACACTAACATCATCATCTAACCTATTCCATTCCGCGTCATCAAAATATCCTGTGGTGTCGTGAATTTTTGAAGAGTACCAGGAAGTAAACAACAGAAGAGGTTCGAGATATAAAGACTTACAGCAGTTAATCGATCGGGTCTTATATGGCCCAACTACAAACTCATGATTTCTGTAGTCCATTGAAACAGCCCGTTTAGTAATTACATAAGTCCCACGTTTTATTTGTATCTCGATCCAAGAAGCAATAACACGGTGACTAATACTAGAATCCATAATATATGCACGGGTATATATATTCGGGTTTTTTTGAGGTTCTATTTGTTTATGATTGTCAGCTAAAGAGAAATACCAGTCACGAATTATTTACTTAAACTAATACAAAAGTTCAACTTCATTTTTTTTACTTTAGCTTGGACAAAACTTAGTGGGGTGGCGTTCGAATGATTAAAAAAATGAAACAGGCTACAGCAGTGACCGAGAAAAATAAATGAGGGTCTTTTTCATGATTATCTTTACCACTCAACCCTTTGTCATCATATAAAAAGAAATCGATGGAAATTCATTATTATTGTGGACTCGAAACAGGATGCAGCAAAATATATAGAGAGAAGAGAGAGGAGAGTAAGGAGAAAGGTGTTGATGTTCGATTGTGTGTTTCGTGGTTCTAAGATTGATGGTTCAAATGCAAACATAATGGAAGAAATGTTGACGGGTCTTGATGGTTCTAATGGTGATCGAAGTGGTGTTTGTTCAAGATGGAGTTTTAACCCGATTCAGGAAGGTGGTCGTGGAAGGTTGTCGTGAAAAGGATAAAGGTGATCGTAGATAAGGATTGAAACAAGATGGTGGTTTGTGTTGTTGGTTGTCTCGGCTAACAAAACCAAATCTTGATCGGTTTTTAGAGAGCTCAAAGGTGATTGTTGAATAGTGATGGGTTAAGTTTGTGTGTTTCGGGGAAGAAGAAAAGGAAAGTGAATCAAGAAGTGGTGATAGCTTATGGTTGAAGAATGAAAAGAAAATCAGATGGTGTTGGGTTTCATATTTATGTTTGAGTAGAAGTAAAAGGAAGAATGATAGTGTGTTGTATGTATGCTTGTGTTCAATATCGGCCAGAGAAGCAGGAAACAAATAAAGTAGCAAAGGGAAAGAGTTCAATGGGATTTTCCTTTCCTATAAGCATATGTAATTGTATATACATAATATGTAATATGAAATCTTAATTGGTGAAAATGATGTTAAACAAAAAGTGAATGAAACAAAAGAATTAGTACACCCAATTTCAATTAGACACAGTACCATATTCGATTTCAATTGTTTTGTAGTAAAGATTGATTGACATGTTTCAATCAGTGAAGAAAAGAATTAAAAAAAAAAATAAAGTGAAAGGTGATTGATAACAGAATTTGTATATATATTTGATTCATTACATCTAATATTGATTAATAGATATAATTATGTTACAAGATAAAATATTGTTAATATTATTATTAATAATAATAAATACTAATAATAGTAATGATAATAGAAATAAAAATAATATTATTAATAATAAAAATAATACTAATAATTATATTGTATCTTATTATTTCAAATTATTATACATGCTTATTATTTATTTATTTATTTATTTATATTAATTATATATATATTTATTTATTTACACACAATTGTTCGTGAATCGTCGGGAGCAGTCTAAGGTCAATTGAATATATGAAACAGTTCAAACCTTTTGAGACTCAACATTACAGACTTTGCATATCGTGTTGAAAATATTAGATCGTTTCGAGAGTTTGGTTTAAAATTAGTTGAAATTTTCCGAGTCGTGACAGTACCTACCCGTTAAAGAAATTTTGTCCCGAAATTTGAGTGAGGTTGTCATAGCTAAAAATAAAAATGTTTTCATGACGAATATGAGTTGATAAATAGAGTTTTATCAGCATTAAGTAATATGGATAAAACCGTTTAATTTTGTGAAGAGTACGAGTGAAGCTATCACAAAAGAGTGAAATGAGTAGGTGTAGATTCGTCATATCTTTTGACGTAGATAGGATTGATTTCCAGGTTCAAGAGATTTGGAGAGAATCTTAGTAATAAGATTTGATTCTTCGATAATCAAGGAAATTAGGATCCGCTTTAAATGCGATCATCTACCTCGATTGCTCTGTCGGATATTTCCATCATAAATTTACCTTTTTCGTTTTATTATTTTCACCATTCCTATACTTTCTTCTTTAACCATACTTCTAATGATTGTAAAAATGCTTAATCAAGTACTAATCCTTGTCCTTCTCCTGACAATTACTTCTGTCTTCCTCCTTTTTCATCTACTACCGGAGGAATCTGTTAACTCCTACTATTTCCTTGGGGTTATAGTGTTTTCCATTTTCCCGTGTATTTATGTTGCGATAAACATTGACATACACGGTTTGTAATTTATGCGTTGTTATCGGGCTTTATATTCCCCCTTATATTTCGAAGCTCTATGCTTTTGTTTTCTCTTCCCGACTTCAAGTCAAACGAATAATGGTCCAGAATTCGTAGATATAGAATTTCGAATGATTATAATGTTCTAAGCACAAAAGAGCGTATTCTCACGATTTGATTGGTTAAATTACCAGAATCACTGAGGATGGAATTATCAATAATATATTTTATTGATATGTTCGGAGGTTGAACAGATTGAACGAGTCGTGTAACATGACACATGATGATGGTATAATCTGTGAATCATCACGTTCCATTAGAAACTCAGCATGACTTACTCTAATATAATCACGTTAGCCAAGCGTCATTATATTATACTAACCCATGCTTCAATTCCCAACACTTCTCCACAATTCATTCATAATTTATACTTAGATTTTTACTGATGTTTCCAGTATAATGGAATACAGAAAACACGAAGAGGTAGATAATTTTGGACAAGAATATTTATGAAAATATCTTCAGAAATATCGAAGATATTTATGATGATATTTTGGAATTTCTAAGTTCGAAGGTTGATGAAGAAGGATTTTTCGCAAGATTTTAACATGACTTCGGAGCAAGATATTCTCTAAAGATTTCATCGGATCCAGAATTACCTGGATTCTTTGAATATAGGGTTTGGTCCTTGTATTTGTCTTTGGTCTCCTTCATGGTTAGCTCAATCCGTTTTTCAATATCAAATTTTCTATCGAGCGTTCCCAACACTCCATTTTTTTATCATCAAACTCTTGGCCATTAGGCCATCTACAATTTTACTGTTTCCTCTGCATTTAATGCAACAATATCTGAATTCATTGGTTAGCAATCCGAGGTGTTTTCAAGAATCATGAAAGATTTGAACATGGATTTGAATCGTCAAGATACAAATGAGGTTTAAGATGAAATCATATGGAAAATTTGAAGAATTGTTTAGTTTCATATGTTATAATCAATATTTTAATTCATTTTAATTGTCTAATAATGGCAGTCCTTAGTTGATAGTCCAATAATTGGTTTATATATATAATCTTAGTATTACCCAATGACGTATTGTATACGTATTGTCCTGCATCAACCCAGAGACGTATTGTAAACGTATTGTCTTAGAATTAACTAAGACGTATTGTGTACGTATTGTCTTAGGATTTATCAAAACGTATTGTATACTTATTGTGTTAGGATGTACCAAATATTTGAATTAATAAATACGTATCATGACCCGTGTACAACTTATTGTCTCAGAATTAATCTGACGTATTGTGTACATGTGTCCCGATTTTAAAGTGCGTAAAATAAATAACAGAAATTAAATGATGATAAATAAAATTGCGAGTATATAAATTGCGATAATTAAATTGCGATAAATAAAATGTAACCAGTTAGCTAGGAACAATTAGCGTGGATTCTTAACAATATTTCAATTAGTTAATTCATTTGTTTCTAACAAATTTTATTTTTGTCCAATGTTTTCTTCATTGTGCCACTTGTTGGATTCTGATAGGTCAAAATCCAAATATGAAATTGAATTTGAATGAAAATAGTTGTTCTTTGGTGAACGGATACGTGCATGTGTGGATTTGAGCAGTATAGTTAATGATTATTGAATCTGAGTTGAAGAATATACAGTGTAACTTATTAATGTGATATCTAAATATTCCTCGGGTATTACCTACCCGTTAAAATATTTTCACCATTAAAAGTTTGTACCAAAGAATTTTTAATTACAATCTTTATGAAAACATATATACATGTATATTTTCTTCAGATGCAATCATGGATTTAATGAGTTAATATGATATTAGACTCATTTGAATTTCAGTTTGAGCTAGAATAAGTAATCTCTAAAACTTTTTGAAACCACATATTCTTCGCAGAATATTAATGAAGTTATGGTTTAATACTTCATTGTTCATTGTCGTTGGTACTCATTGGTATATATGGTGCATATGATGTTGTTGTTAGTGGTAAAGATTTTGATGTTGAGGTGTGGGATGCGGATGTTGATGTTGTTGATGGTGGTACTGGTTATGCTACTGGTGCTGCTGCTAGCGTTTGTAACCTTCGCACCATATTCTCTAAAGCCACTACCCGCGCGCGAAGCTCGTTGACTTCTTCTATTACACCGGGGTGACTGTCGGTTCGGACGAGCGGATAAATAAGATCTAGAATTTGGTATAGTATATGATCGTGACGAGATACTCGGAAAATGAGAGAGAAAAGGGTGTTTCGGACAGGTTCGCCGGTAAATGCTTCAGGTTCTTCACCCAGAGGTGAATTCGGTTGGTGGAAGGGATAACCTTCTTCTTGCCTCCAATGATTAAGTAGGCTACGAACCCATCCCCAATTCATCCAGAATTGGTGATGACTAATTGGTTGATCCATTCCAGTTACACTGTCTTCGGAGCTTGAGTCGAAATCCATATCAGAATAGCTGCCGGAACCTAAGGAATTTGAACTGGTTGCGAGTTCCGTCTTGTACGGTTAGATAAGGGATTTTTGATATGAGAAGATTTTTAGATATCGGATGATATTTTAATTACATAGAATATCTATGTATAATATAGAAGATCTTGTAGATTACGGAGAGAATTAAGGAAACGTGTCAGACAAGACTTAATGTGATGGGATGTGAATTTGTCTGTACACTGTCTATGCGATAATTGCAATAAGACGTGTTGAGACTGAAAATGATAAATATATATCTTTCGACAAATGGTGGTAAGCAAAAACTTTTAACATGCAGACCAGGTTCAAGTCTACACTCATTAATATAACATAACAACTACTACGTCGAAGTCCAGACTCATTAATGCATCCTAACAACTACTAGTTAGATACACTAATGCAAGACCTGGTTCGCTACGACCACCGCTCTGATACCACCTGTGAGGACCCGTCCTTATCCACCTGGACGAAGTCTTCAACATATGGTCCCATTGCGAGGTACTGAACTCTACATGCCATGAACGACTCCATGTAGTATCTTTAAAATGAGCAAATGCACAGCGGAAGATTTCTTTCATACCTGAGAATAAACATGCTTAAAAGTGTCAACCAAAAGGTTGGTGAGTTCATAGGTTTATCGTAACAACAGTTATCAATAGTTTCAATAGACCACAAGATTTCATAATCATAAACATAATACACTCGCAAGTGTATGTAAAGCATTCTAAGTGGTTGAGCACTTGGTAACCATACTTAACATTTAATCAACGTCACATATTCCCTTTATTATGAAATCTCCCTACACTGTACCAAGTGTAGTAACGAAACGAAGTACTGTGCAACCGTTGAATACTGGTCGTCCAGTCCGGTTGGGGTTGTCAGGCCCGATAGATCTATCAACAGGATTCACGTTTACAATACCCATGTAAATAGTAGTTACCAAGCTACAGGGAAGTATGCCAGTGGTACAACTCAACGTAGAATATATTTTTAAGTACTTGTGTCTATTTCGTAAATATTTATAAAAGCAGCGCATGTATTCTCAGCCCAAAAATATATTACAAAAGCAATTAAAAAGGGAGCAAATGAAACTCACCATACTGTATTTTGTAGTAAAAATACATATGACGACATTTAATAATTGTAGGGTTGGCCTCGGATTCACGAAACTATATCATTTATATATATATTAACACATGTATTTGAAATCGAATAAATTTATACATTATTAGTGATTTAATGGTTATTTTAATTATGTGTTTCGTTGATAACTTAATTAATTACATTTATTCATTGTTATTATAAAAGTTCTACTATGGTTATGTTACATGTAGTAAATATGGTTTTATATGATTAATAGTTATTTGATAAAATAATATCGATAATAATAATAATAAATGAAAAGTTGTTTCATTTTACAATAATAATAGTAATAGTAGTTATTATGATAATAATAGTGATGCTAGTATTAATAATAATAATTTTGATAAAACTGAAAATTTTCTAATAAAGATAATAATAATATAAAAAAAATACTTTTAATACAAATGCTAGTTTTAATAATGATGATGATGATGATGATAATAATAATAATAATAATAATAATAATAATAATAATAATAATAATAATAATAATAATAATAATAATAATAATAATAATAATAATAATAATATATTAATATATAAATGATAAGAATTTTCATACCATGTAAATCAAGTGTATTGTTGGATCACCAATAGCCGCAGCCCAAGTTAAGGCCCAATTTGATTTTTAACTTAACAGCCCAAAAAGCCCATTTATTAAGACTGCTCCCTATTGTAAAAAAAATGCAGTCTTGGATTCGAACTCAGGACCTCCTGAGTCCCTAACACACTCCCATACCATCTGAGCTATCTTTATTTCTGAAATAATCCGCATCCTATATATTTTTAACCATTATATCTATCTGTTTCTTCTTTTAAAACCCAGTTTTTATTTCACAATTTATCTTTGATTCATTATCATCTTATTATACTCGTAGCATCACCTATCATCATCATTCTTAATCATCTAACATCATAACCGTTTTATCATCATAGTCCATATCATAAAATCATAATCATCATCGCTAATTATCATCATCCTAAACGTAAATCATCATCAATCATCCTAGTTACCATTGTTATTCGTTTATATTATCTTCCATCGACACTAACATCATCATCTAACCTATTCCATTCCGCGTCATCAAAATATCCTGTGGTGTCGTGAATTTTTGAAGAGTACCAGGAAGTAAACAACAGAAGAGGTTCGAGATATAAAGACTTACAGCAGTTAATCGATTGGGTCTTATATGGCCCAACTACAAACTCATGATTTCTGTAGTCCATTGAAATAGCCCGTTTAGTAATTACATAAGTCCCACGTTTTATTTGTATCTCGATCCAAGAAGCAATAACACGGTGACTAATACTAGAATCCGTAATATATGCAAGGGTATATATATCCGGGGTTTTTTTGAGGTTCTATTTGTTTATGATTGTCGACTAAAGAGAAATACCAGTCACGAATTATTTACTTAAACTAATACAAAAGTTCAACTGCATTTTTTTACTTTAGCTTGGACAAAACTTAGTGGGGTGGGGTTCGAATGATTAAAAAAATGAAACAGGCTACAGCAGTGACCGAGAAAAATAAATGAGGGTCTTTTTCATGATTATCTTTACCACTTAACCCTTTGTCATCATATAAAAAGAAATCGATGGAAATTCATTATTATTGTGGACTCGAAACAGGATGCAGCAAAATATATAGAGAGAAGAGAGAGGAGAGTAAGGAGAAAGGTGTTGATGTTCGATTGTGTGTTTCGTGGTTCTAAGATTGATGGTTCAAATGCAAACATAATGGAAGAAATGGTGATGGGTCTTGATGGTTCTAATGGTGATCGAAGTGGTGTTTGTTCAAGATGGAGTTTTAACCCGATTCAGGAAGGTGGTCGTGGAAGGTTATCGTGAAAAGGATAAAGGTGATCGTAGATAAGGATTGAAACAAGATGTTGGTTTATGTTGTTGGTTGTCTCGGCTAACAAAACCAAATCTTGATCGGTTTTTAGAGAGCTCAAAGGTGATTGTTGAATAGTGATGGGTTAAGTTTGTGTGTTCCGGGGAAGAAGAAAAGGAAAGTGAATCAAGAAGTGGTGATAGCTTATGGTTGAAGAATGAAAAGGAAATCAGATGGTGTTGGGTTTCATATTTATGTTTGAGTAGAAGTAAAAGGAAGAATGATAGTGTGTTGTATGTATGCTTGTGTTCAATATCGGCCAGAGAAGCAGGAAACAAATAAAGTAGCAAAGGGAAAGAGTTCAATGGGATTTTCCTTTCCTATAAGCATATGTAATTGTATATACATAATATGTAATATGAAATCTTAATTGGTGAAAATGATGTTAAACAGAAAGTGAATGAAACAAAAGAATTAGTACACCCAATTTCAATTAGACACAGTACCATATTCGATTTCAATTGTTTTGTAGTAAAGATTGATTGACATGTTTCAATCAGTGAAGAAAAGAATTAAAAAAAAAATAAAGTGAAAGGTGATTGATAACAGAATTTGTATATATATTTGATTCATTACATCTAATATTGATTAATAGATATAATTATGTTACAAGATAAAATATTGTTAATATTATTATTAATAATAATAAATACTAATAATAGTAATGATAATAGAAATAAAAATAATATTATTAATAATAAAAATAATACTAATAATTATATTGTATCTTATTATTTCAAATTATTATACATGCTTATTATTTATTTATTTATTTATTTATATTAATTATATATATATTTATTTATTTACACACAATTGTTCGTGAATCGTCGGGAGCAGTCTAAGGTCAATTGAATATATGAAACAGTTCAAACCTTTTGAGACTCAACATTACAGACTTTGCATATCGTGTTGAAAATATTAGATCGTGTCGAGAGTTTGGTTTAAAATTAGTCGAAATTTTCCGAGTCGTGACAATTATTCACTTGGTGATGATGATACAATAATAATAAGAATGCTTTATGACGTGTGCGTAGAATGGGATGGATCTAATGAGGGTCATTTGATGCCTTATTTATAGTTGAATATCTTTGTCCCTTAGTTTAACACCCCGTCAAAATCCATTAACGGCGATGTTAACTCTGGTCCAAGTGCTTGGCTTGACTTCTATGTAACAGCAAAGTTCTACAGCGTAAGCAAAAAGTACCTGAGAATAAACATGCTAAAAGTGTCAACCAAAAGGTTGGTGAGTTCATAGGTTTATCATAACTAACGATTTCAGTAATAGTAATAGACCGCAAGATTTTAGTTTCCATATATATCCTTACACCGCAGTGTAATAAAAAAAACATTCTACAACCATAGGCACTCGGTAACAAGCCTAACAATAATAATAATGAATACCCCTGAATGTATAAAGTGCACCGAATCAAGTGCGATAATAACCTCGAAGTACTAAACATCCGTTGACTGCTAGCGTGACTGTAGTGACCCGAACTTTTCCATATTTATATTTATATATATATATTAAATGAAATTGATATTTACATGATTAAATGTTTCCAACATGTTAAGCAATCAAACTTGTTAAGACTTGATTAATTAAAATGAGATTCATGTAGACAATTGACCACCCGAGTTGATGGGCGATTCACGAATGTTAAAACTTGTAAAAACTATATGATGTTATATATATGGATATATATATATATATATATATATATATATATATATATATATATATATATATATATATATATATATATATATATATATATATATATATATATATATATATATAGTTAACATGATATTATGATAAGTAAGTATCTCACTAGGTATATTAACAATGAGTTATATACATAAAAAATGAGATTACTAAGTTAAGAAACTCGAAACGATATATATAACGATTATCGTTATAACAACGCCTTACTAAATACATATGTATCATATTAAAGTATTGTTACACTATATTTAACATGATAAAATGATAATTATATATATATCATTATGTATATTAACAATGAACTACATATGTAAAACAAGACTACTAACTAAAGGATTTCGAAACGCGACATATATGTAAAGATTATCGTTGTAACGACATTTTAATGTATATATATCATATTAAGATATATTCATACATCATAATATCATGATAATGTAATAATTTAACATCTCATTAGATATAATAAATAATGGGTTAACTACATTAAATGTGATCGTTAACTTAAAGGTTTCAAAACAACACTTACATGTAACGACTAACGATGACTTAACGACTCAGTTAAAATGTATATACATGTAGTATTTTAAGATGTATTCATACACTTTTGAAAGACTTCAAGACACATATAAATGTACTTCTACTTATCAAAAATGCTTACAATTGCATTCTCATTCATTTTCATCAACAATTCTACTCGTATACACCCGTATTCGTACTCGTACAATACCCAGCTTCTAAATGTATTTACTATTGCTATATACACTTCAATGATCAACTCTTAGCAGCCCTTGTGAGTCACCTAACCATTTGGGAACCATCATTTAACATCTAACATGAAATATCTCACAAAATTACAAACTAATGTGACCTTAAATGCCATCCCATATTCACGTGAAAGATGGAGTACACAAACACACTTTGATTTCCATTTTTATGCATAAAATTACTCTCTCTCAATTACTCACTTAGTTTTATAAGTGTTCTTCCTCATTTCCTTCATAATCTAGCTCAATCTAGGTAACCTAGATCAACATACAAAACAACTACTCAAGAAAACTTCAAGAAGACTTTCAATTTTGCAAGTCTACTTCCAAGCTTTCTAATCCATTCCAAGCAATCATCTAGGATCAAGAAACCTTTTTTATTTACAGTAGTTTATCTCTCTAATTCAAGGTAATACTTATATTCAAACTTTGGTTCTATTTCTATAACTATAACAATCTTATTTCGAGTGGAAATCTTACTTGAACTTGTTTTCGTGTCATGATTCTACTTCAAGAACTTTTAAGCCATCCAAGAATCCTTTGAAGCTAGATCAATTTTTGTCACTTCCAGTAGGTTTACCTACTAAACTTGAGGTAGTAATGATGTTCATAACATCATTCAATTCATATGTATATAACTATCTTATTCGAAGATTTAAACTTGTAATCACTAGAACATAGTTTAGTTAATTCTAAACTTGTTTGCAAACAAAGTTAATCCTTCTTAATTAACTTTTAAAATCAACTAAAAACATGTTCTATATCTATATGATATGCTAACTTAATTATTTAAAACTTGGAAACACGAAAAATACCGTAAAACCGGACATACGCCGTTGTAGTAACACTGCTGGCTGTTTTGGGTATGATAATTAAAAACTATGATAAACTTTGATTTAAAAGTTGTTCTTCTGGGAAAATGATTTTTCTTATGAACATGAAACTATATCCAAAAATCATGGTTAAACTCAAAGTGGAAGTATGTTTTTCAAAATGGTCATCAAGATGTCGTTCTTTCGACAGAAATGACTACCTCTTTAAAAAATGACTTGTAACCTATATTTCTGACTATAAACTTATACTTTTTCTATTTAGTTTCATAAATTTTAGTTCATTATGAAACCATAGCAACTTGAATCACTCAAAACGGATTTGAAACGAAGAAATGACGGGTAAAACAAAATTGGATAAACTTGCTAGTTTTAGCTACGAAAATTTTGTAACAAATCTAGACTAAACATATCCTAACTAATTTATATTGTATTATACATATTATGTAATCTTTGAATACCATATACACGTATACAATGTTTTGACATATCATATCGACCCATCTATATATATTATTTGGAACAATCATAGACACTCTATATGAAGTAATACTGGAGTTAGCTATACAGGGTTGAGGTTGATTCCAAAATAATATATATACTTTGAGTTGTGATCTAGCCTGAGACTTGTATACACTGGGCAGTGGATTGATTCGAGATAATATTGATTTATTTCTGTACATCTAACTGTGGACAACTAGTTGTAGATTACTAACGTTGGACTGCTAACTTAACAAACTTAAATCATTAAGACATAATAAAAAATATTGTGAATATATTTCGATCATAATTTGATATATATGTACATATTTGTTATAGGTTCGTGAATCGATCAGTGGCCAAGTCTTACTTCTCGACGAAGTAAAAATCTGTGAAAGTGAGTTATAGTCCCACTTTTAAAGTCTAATATTTTTGGGATGAGAATACATGCAGTTTTATAAATGTTTTACAAAATAGACACAAGTAATCGAAACTACATTCTATGGGTGAATGATCGAAGCCGAATATGCCCCTTTTTGCTTGGTAGCCTAAGAATTAGTAAACCGATCTACTAATTGACGTGAATCCTAAAGATAGATCAATTGGGCCTAACAAACCCCATCCATGGTTGCGGATGCTTTAGTACTTCGATGTTGTTTTATCATGTCCGATGGATGTCCCGGAATGATAGGGGATATTCTTATATCTATCTTGTTAATGTCGGTTACCAGGTGTTCAATCCATATGAATGATTTTTATGCATGCATGTTGTTTACAAGAAATGGAAATATGAAATCTTGTGGTCTATTATTACAAATTGATAAATATATAGGTTAAACCTATAACTCACCAACATTTTTGTTGACGTTTAAAGCATGTTTATTCTCAGGTGATTATTAAGAGCTTCCGCTATTGAATGCTAATTTATGGACAAGAGTTGGAGTCAGCATGCTTGTATAATATTGTTTAAAAACTGCATTCGAAGATTTAAATTGATGTGTAATATTATTGTAAACCATTATGTAATAATCGTGTGAAAACACTATATTTTAGATTATCATTATTTAATAATCGTCGTAATATTTTTAAATCTTTATTAATAAAATAAAGGTTATGGTTTGTTTTAAAATCGAATGCGGTCTTTGAAAAACGTCTCATATAGAGGTTAAAACCTCGCAACGAAATCAATTAATATGGAACGTTTATAATCAATATGAACGGGACATTTCAGTTGGTATCCGAGCGTTGGTCTTAGAGAACCAGAAATTTTCATTAGTGTATTTTACCGAGTTTGTTAGGATGCATTAGTGAGTCTGGACTTCGACCGTGTTTTCTTAAAAAAAAAAAAAAGATTGCTTAACACTTTTTGTTGGAAACTATATATTACTAACATGTAAATATTATGTGATATATTAATCTCTTAATGTGTTTAATATTGTGTGATAGATGTCTACCTCTAGTACAAATCCCATCGACTCACCTTATAATAATGAAGAGTCGAATATATTTTCGGAAGATTCACAAATTCCCGAGGAAGAACCGGAAGAGGAGGAACCGGAAGAGGAGGAACCGGAAGAGGAAGAACCGGAAGAAGAGGAACCGGAAGAAGAAGAGGTTCCGGAAGAAGAAATATTAATAACTACAGAAAAACGGTTAAATAAAAGAAAATCCTTAACCAATGGACCAAAGTTAAAAATGGTCAATGGTGTTTCCGCCAAGGAAGCAAAATATTGGAAAAATTACCAGTTTTCTGATGAATTGGATCCCGATGAGGATTCCGATGATGTTATAGAAATTACCTCGACCCAATTTGAAAAAGCAAAAGAAAACAATAAGGGAAAAGACATTAAAATAGAAAAACCCGAGCCTGATATCGGCTAAAAAGTCACGTTTTCACCCCTGTATTAAGGCCACTTCATCGGTTAGAATTGAAGAACAAGTAATTACGAAGGCGGTGCAAAAAGAATCAAGATAATCGGAGCTAAAACGAAGATTCTAGAGGGAAAATGGTGAAAGACAAGAAATCAAGTTACGATCCAAGGAATCAAGGCTGACCAGCATCAGATACGGCCTGCGATACGGCCTGCCATACGGCCAGCCAATATGGGGTACGGCCTGCCAAACGGCCCATCAAACGCCCCCAAGAAACGGCCTGCCAGTCAAACGGGCTGCCAAATACGGGCCACCATACGGCCTGCCAGCCGTATTTTGGCAAAATCCTAGTCTATTTAAAGGGTCTTTGTCATTCATTCCAACACACACTTCAATTCACTTCTTTCTCTCTCTTATACAATATTAGTCATACTCTCAAGGCCTTCGACTCCGTGCGGGAAACCTAGTACCCGGAGAAGAATGCTGAAGATTGTATTAGGAGCGGTCTGGAGTCTTGAAGTTGTCACTTTTGTAATCGGAACTCGTTTAATCTACTGGTACTTCTATCCTTTATCTTATATAATGTTTTATGATATTGTTTCCATGATTAGCGAGTAGTTATCTTTAGTGTATGCTATGATGTAAACAGTTATAATGCCGAAATAATATTATGGTCTGTGTATACTGTTGAAATGCTTTCCGATTATGCTTTAAACTCAATCGTTTTTACAACTAATAGAATGTAGTTATAGGCTCTATTATTGGGAAGTCGCGAACACCGATTCAGAGTACACTATCTGTGTCACCCCTTGGCAAGAGAAGTCTATCGGATACAACGTAAGATCGACCGAGGCACACCGGTTGTAGTAAGTCTATCGAGCTTTGGATTCTGACTGAGGACTCTTTCGTAGTGAAACATCTGACTAGACCCCTAGTACATTGTCGGTCCTAGACCATGCTAGTGTAGTCACCAAGCATATAAACTTTGTACGTACATGCTGAAGCACAGCGGTTGTTGTAAGCTGTACCTCTGCTAAGTAAGACCATGAAACCCGGTTAGTGTTGACCAGTACACTGCACCATAACGCGGTCTCAAGCATTGTACCCCGTTTGAGGGATTCTTAGTTAATTAAGGAACTGTTTGTTTAGACACATAAAGGATTGGACCGTTAGGACAACCGAACGTGTTCATGGAAGTCAGCTTGACTTGGCCATGGTGTTCTTTATGGTTGAACTCTTTTTAAGGGCCTAACTATCTCTTACCAATCATTAACGAAAGCATTGAAACGCATCACGTCTCTCGGATATGGTAAACCATGTATTCTATTATGCTTAAGAAAGTTTAGACCATTTCAGAATGTTAATACATCACCCAACCGAGTCACTCAATTGGATGAGCCGTCTGAACGTGTATGCCTGTAGTCAGACTGCATGGGCGTCGGGGGTAAGGGACGTTGCTGTCTATTCAGAATCTTCAAGCCTAACGCAGTACCCAGTGACATGTCTTATGACAGGGGCATTTAGGACCAGTGTAATGAATACAGGGCCTCTGCCTATTCATGAGCCAACATTCCATAATCTCGGCAGAATTGTAACGACCCAACTTCGTTTTACCAAAAACGCGCCTTAAAAAAAATTCCTGATTCAGTGCATCTGGACGGCGTCCAGTTGTGAAGCCCAGGACGGCGTCCAATCAATTTGGACGACGTCCAAATGAACTGTAAAATTCTGTCTCCGAGGTCCAACTTACGCGAACGGAAAACCCGCTTCCCGACACTTTTAAACGAAATGACTTTCACAACACATCATATTAAGTAAAACTAAGATATTTCCACAATAAAAACAAGTTTTACTACTCGGGCCCACAATGACCCGTCTTATAATAATATAGCGATTTCGACTCATTTATATCTTTAGACGGATTAGGACTCTACAACCCAACCCGATACCAAGAGCATAATCCCGGGGACTACAAATTCCCCAATCCGCATTCATATATCCAAAAGCTACCCCATCGAGCCCAAGCACTCCTAAGCATCTAGTCTAAAAACTAGTAGCTTCATATCACAATGCCTGTAAAAAGGTAAACAACGAGAGGGGTAAGCATAAAGCTTAGTGAATGCAATAATTATACATATACATATATAATCTACTTACTTGCAAACACTTACACAAATACCGCATACATGCTAGCAATGTAATTAGCATACCATTGCAAGTATAAAGCTAATAATCTCCCATACCGTAAGCTAGCATAACCAATAGCATATATCCATTACAATATTAAATGCTAAATAAACAACACACATACACAATATGGTTAACCATACCCACGCTATGGTGCTACCTGCTCTTTGGTTCACACCATACATCACATGCTATGGCACTACCGGCTCTTTGGTTCACGCCACTACGCATTTGTCATGATGCTACCGGCTCTTTGGTTCACATCATAACTCTGAGTCATACTCACTCTAAGGTGCTACTGGCTCTTTGGTTCACACCCTAACAACACGTGCTATAGTGCAACCGGCTCTTTGGTTCACACTACAACACACGTACCATGATGCTACCGGCTCTTTGGTTCACATCCGAGCACACTCGCACATGCTATGGCACTACCGGCTCTTTGGTTCATACCATAGCACACAAATAAATACACTATATATACACATATAATTATTCCACTCACCTCGAAACGCCCGCACAAATCATGTATGTAAATCGCCTCCAAACGCAATCGAGCAAACCTTTTACCTATAATACGCATACAGATATACAAACAATCAACATACATTCTCTATGAGAGAATTCAACTCCAACACCCTTAACCAAGTGTTTCTACTTACCTTCACAAACCGCCCATTTAGACACCTAAAGTGGACTTCACCAATTACCACTATGGGTGGTAAGTCCGACCCATTCAAATTTATCCATTTTAACATAAGTCTCAAAAACGTCCAAAATCACTAAAGGCTAATGATTATATTTCCAAAACACCAAATACCTCCTAAATCAAGTATTTACATAATTGATTCGCCAATTCTTGACTCAAAACATAATTCAGCACAAATCAAGGTCAATACCCATTTTGACTAGTACACAAGTTCTTATGAACATCTATACACTAACACATTGATAATTTAGTGATTATACCTAAAACCATGACCAAATTCGTCATCAAACCCTAACCCGCCAATAATGGGTCACAACCATCTACTAACCACAACAAACCCATTTCACAACCATTCAAGGGTATCTAACAAAATCAAGCTCAAACCCTAAGTTAAATATCAAAATCAATAATGAATTTCGGAGTTGAGACTTACCAACACTACCACAACGTAGCCGTGAACGAGGTGAACAACTATAACACTAGCACCTTGGTGAGATTTCCACTTCTTCTTCTCCAAATCAAGCTTTCTCACTCTAAAATTCACGCTCTCTCTCTAAAATAAGATGGGAGTGTTTTGTGTGGGTGAGAATGAGCTCCAATTGAGTTCTAGATCAGTTTTGATGATCCCAAACCAACCCCAAAGTGAAAAGACCCAAATACCCTCATTTTAAAACTTTAAAATTTCGTAGCTAGCCTGTCAGGCCATTTGGACGGCGTCCAAAAAGGCTGGACGGCGTCCAAATGCACTAGGACTGAAACAACATTTTGTTTTGGTCGTAACTTTCAAACCGTAACTCCGTTTTTGATGAATCAAATATCTTTGGAAACGTAATAAGATTTACTATCCAATGGTAAAGTTTTAGAACATTAACTCAAAATTTATTTGGGATCCAAATATACGCTTACATGCCTCGTATTTCGAATGACGTTCAAAATAACGTGTAACTGAAAACGGGATGTTACAACTCTCCCCCACATAGCCTGGATCACATCCTCGTGATCCTCATCATCTACCAATAGTTAAGTACTCCAAAGCCTTCTCACGTTCTTACAACTAGGAACTACGCTCACGATCCTACGAAACACCACCAAGCCCGTCATCCTTAATATCTTCCGTTAATCCGAATATCTCACCACACGCTAATAACCACTAGCATGCATTACCGCAACTAGCGGTATCTCATACACTCGAAATACGGAAAACACCATTATCCCTGTAAGTTCTCTCGACTAAAACTCGCAACAAGCTACATCCATAACTACATCACCCAAAGCGATCAACTAAAATTCATTACGTCTTGAACCATGTCTTGCATTAATCCAAATCGAGAAGGATTCATGCTTACTTAAAAATCTGTACTCCATCGGTTCATAAACGTACTACCCAACCGGTCATTCCTTCAACGAAGAAATTTCGGTACCCCAAAATAATCACTTTAGGAGCACCACCTCCCCATCAATCGATCCGAGCACGACCATCCGTCACTGGATTAATCCAGGATGATAATAATACACCATGTGCTGAACAATACATCAACACTCGACACAGGGTTCCTCCTCTAAACCCTACCACACAACCACACAAGAGGGCTTCCTGGTACTAGCATGTAAACTATTCGTGTACTAGAATCCAGTCAATAGCGAATTATTATCATAACAATTCACGATTTGCCTCACGACCCACAAAATAGTCACCAATCCGGGTGAACCTTCCTACCTAGACCGTCCGTTAGGGATGGTCTTGACATTTCGATGCAATCCTACGAGTCATATCTCTAGGGTATACATTCACGCCGCCAAACAACACCCGCGTGTCTCTATGCGAGACAATCAGAACCGACATCTTTGACTCACAACCGTCCATAAAGTGGAATAATCCACTGACAATTTTCACAATCACGTTTCTCGATAGGGAAAATACAGTATCCTTAGCGATAACAAACTCGTACTGATCCAATAATACTATCCGAGTTTCACGACAACCCAAATTTCCACTATGAGAGCACCCGCAATGACAGCTTCATTCCTTCACTCCAAAATCTCAGACTTCACACTTGGTCTCACACCGCACATTGGTACTTCACGACCACCTTACATAAGAAGACTTACACTTCCTTTCACCCCATCATCAGGATCTTCACGGATAACATTCCAGAATTGTAACTCACAATCGTAATGGACGATCTTGAGTCGACATCAAAAACCTGTCACTCTTCCTCGTTAGGAACTCTGAATACCTATTGAGGCTTAGCACGGTACACTCTGACATTTCACTATACATAAAACCACCGGAGTTTCCTTGGGAGGCAGTAAAAACTCCCACACTTAGGATTCATCTCCACATTCTCACCGCCAAGATGATAACAACCCTCGGAATTACCATTCCACAACACACGTGATCATTCTCATCATTGATCATAAACACTGAATTACTGCAGTTCACTTTAGGCTCTCAGAGCCGTCATACCCAATCGCTAGAGATGTCGTACACGGGACGACATCGCACCTTCATACCAACAATCACAACTAACATCCTTTCATCGTTCGCAAAGCGAATTCCATCCAAGTCTTACATACGCCTCTAAGCCTAAGCATATTCCACTCCGCTTAGTCAGTCGTGTATCTTAGTCGAGATCACCCGACCTTCCTCGCAACGAACCTTCATCAACAATTGCTCACTCTCATGGAGAATAGTAATCAATCCGACACAATACTTGCGTTAACCGCAATATCAACACTTCATCATGACCTTCGGCCTAACCGACCATTAAGTACATCATCGGCTCACTGGTCATCTTTACCCGTCTATCTCTTAAGTGCAACAAGATTCGCTCACCCGTCACTTCATAAGAAGTATTTACCGCAATGCTCTTAGACTTCGACTTTCGCAACCGTTGAATTACAATCACCCGTCGATCACTATTGTAATCTTCGCTGCTTCCAAGGGTATCTCACGGGAACCCTAAGCACAAAGTGATCACACCACTATCGGAGTTGAACATTACACTAGCAGGTATAAAAAGGCACCTGACGTAGTGTCATGCAGACTCCCACCACAATCAACTGAATTTTTGAAACTCGATCTTTAGGTTCCATACACCCGATGTCACCCATCCCTCCATAATAATGACTCGAAGTCATACCTACCCGACAAACCTTACAGTTTATTGTCTTATCGAAGGTTCCTAGCGATCACACGCTACCCGCAATTCCCACAAGGCCAAACGATATAGCCTAACGAAACCTTTCATCTAGCACTAAAGAGATGTTTGAAAACACCAAGTCTTACACCCTTCCGCACATAAAGTCTTACACCCTTCCGCACATCGACACATCGACCACTACAAGGGATATTCCGTTAGGAATGTTACCCTATAATCCACAACATGCTAACACACTAACCGTCATACGGGTCCCACTCCCATGAGTTTAATGACCCGAAGACTACTCGATTCGCCAATTCCAAGGCGACTCACAACTAGAATCCTTACATGATCCTCTAACCACACACTCTACCGAGTGTAACCCCAAACTACAAACATAAGACTTGTCGCATTCCATTACGGAATTCAAGTCCTCAATGTACACACATACACACTAATCGGTTATCCTGGTTACGATGGGTAACTACAACCAATGACAATCTCAATAGTGCACCCACTACTTAGGGTGACTAAGTACGCTCCGAACTCGTGAGTTTGCTCACTCACTTAACTAACCGAATCTACTGTAACACTTCACGACTCACAATGAATTCGATGTGACAAAAAGCACATCACCCGAGACAATTATCACCCAGGAACCAATAAAAGATTCCTAATTTATCTCGAATCTACCCCAACCATGCCACGTTTTCTCCGTTCGGTACTCGTCATGTTATGTTTGGTGTCAAGATACACTTTCGTAATAATGGTGATCAGTCACTATTACAAATGCGTACATTCCCATTTTCACATAGTCACGCAAAGTACTTTACTCGGACTGACGCAACATTCACACAAAATAACACGCGATAACTCCTAGTACCTGAATGACCAAAGTCCTTACCGCGAACTTGGTCACTCAAAACCGCCAAACCTCCTAATATTTCCAATAGATTCGTCCCTAGGACACCGCACAAAAAGATACCTGTATATATATACACACCTATATACAATATAATAATAAATGTACACAAGTACATCGCAACAACAAGTCAACCTACAACCTAGGTGACTATCACTAAAGCAACGTCCAAGTTCGCCTACTTACATTAGGCACTAGCTATCTAAGGCACTACTTTACACACGAAATAAGGCCCCATATAATCACACTTTGGACAAACACAAGTCCTAGTTAGTCACCTACTCTAAGGCACTAACAAATCTCAATCCGACCCGTATTCCTACAAGTCCCGCAAATAACGCACAACCGCCAATAAGTCTAAGACTAGGCACCTATTCCAAGGTCACCTAATTCCCTTAGACTATGCTCTGATACAACTTGTAACGACCCAACTTCGTTTTACCATAAACGCGCCTTAAAAAGAATTTTGTTTCAGTGCATCTGGACGGCGTCCAGTTGTGAAGGCCAGGACGGTGTCCAATCAATTTGGACGACGTCCAAATGAACTGTAAAATTCTGTCCCCGAGGTCCAACTTACGCGAACGGAAAACCCGCTTCCCGACACTTTTAAATGAAATGACTTTCACAACACATCATATTAAGTAAAACTAAGATATTTCCACGATAAAAACAAGTTTTACTACTCCGAGCCCACAATGACCCGTCTTACAATAATATAGCGATTTCGACCCATTTATATCTTTAGACAGATTAGGACTCTACAACCCAACCCGATACCAAGAGCATAATCCCGGGGACTACAAATTCCCCAATCCGCATTCATATATCCAAAAGCTACCCCATCGAGCCCAAGCACTCCTAAGCATCTAGTCTAACAACTAGTAGCTTCATATCACAATGCCTGTAAAAAGGTAAACAACGAGAGGGGTAAGTATAACGCTTAGTGAATGCAATAATTATACATATACATATATAATCTACTTACTTCCAAACACTTACACAAATACCGCATACATGCTAGCAATCTAATTAGCATACCATCGCAAGTATAAAGCTACTAATCTCCCATACCGCAAGCTAGCATAACCAATAGCATATATCCATTACAATATTAAATGCTAAATAAACAACACACACACAATATGGTTAACCATACCCACGCTATGGTGCTACCTGCTCTTTGGTTCACACCATACGTCACATGCTATGGCGCTACCGGCTCTTTGGTTCACGCCACTACGCATTTGTCATGATGCTACCGGATCTTTGGTTCACATCATAACTCTGAGTCATACTCACTCTAAGGTGCTACCGGCTCTTTGGTTCACACCCTAACAACTCGTGCTATAGTGCTACCGGCTCTTTGGTTCACACTACAACACAAGTACCATGATGCTACCGGCTCTTTGGTTCACATCATAGCACACTCGCACATGCTATGGCACTACCGACTCTTTGGTTCATACCATATAACACAAATAAATACACTATATACATACACGTATAATTATTTCACTCACCTCGAAACGCCTGCACAAATCATGTATGTAAATCGCCTCCAAACGCAACCGAGCAAACCTTTTACCTTTAATACGCATATAGTTATACAAACAATCAACATACATTCTCTATGAGAGAATTCAACTCCAACACCCTTAACCAAGTGTTTCTACTTACCTTCACAAACCGCCCATTTAGACACCTAAAGTGGACTTCACCAATTACCACTATGGGTGGTAATTCCGACCCATTCAAATTTATCCATTTTAACATAAGTCTCAAAAACGCCCAAAATCACTAAAGGCTAATGATTATATTTCCAAAACACCAAATACCTCCTAAATCAAGTATTTACATACTTGATTCGCCAACTCTTGACTCAAAACATAATTCGACACAAATCAAGGTCAATACCCATTTTGACTAGTACACAAGTTCTTATGAACATCTATACACTAACACATTTATAATTTAGTGATTATACCAAAAACCATGACCAAATTTGTCATCAAACCCTAACCCGCCAATAATGGGTCAAAACCATCTACTAACCACAACAAACCCATTTCACAACCATTCAAGGGTTTCTAACAAAATCAAGTTCAAGCCCTCACTTGAATATCAAAATCAATAATGAATTTCGGAGTTGAGACTTACCAACACTACCACAACGTAGCCGTGAACGAGGTGAACAACTATAACACTAGCACCTTGGTGAGATTTCCACTTCTTCTTCTCCGAATCAAGCTTTCTCACTCTAAAATTCACGCTCTCTCTCTAAAATAAGATGGGAGTGTTTTGTGTGGGTGAGAATGAGCTCCAATTGAGTTCTAGATCAGTTTTGATGATCCCAAACCGACCCCAAAGTGTAAAGACCCAAATACCCTCATTTTAAAACTTTAAAATTTCGCAGCTGGCCTGACAGGCCATTTGGACGGCGTCCAAAAAGGCTGGACGGCGTCCAAATGCACTAGGACTGAAACAACATTTTGTTTTGGTCGTAACTTTCAAACCGTAACTCCGTTTTTGATGAATCAAATATCGTTGGAAACGTAATAAGATTTACTATCCAATGGTAAGATTTTAGAACAATAACTCAAACTTTATTTAGGATCCAAATATACGCTTACATGCCACGTATTTCGAATGACGTTCAAAATAACGTGTAACTGAAAACGGGATGTTACAACTCTCCCACACTTAGCCTGGATCACGTCCCTGTGATCCTCATCATCTACCAATAGTTAAGTGCTCTAAAGCCTTCTCACGTTCTTACAACTAGGAACTACGCTCACGATTCTACGAACACCACCAAGCCCGTCATCCTTAATATCTTCCGTTAATCCGAATATCTCACCACACGCTAATAACCACTAGCATGCATTACCGTAACCAGCGGTATCTCATACTCTCGAAATACGAAAAACACCATTATCCCTGCAAGTTCTCTCGACTAAAACTCGCAACAAGATACATCCATAACTACATCACCAAACGCGATTAACTAAAATTCACTACGTCGTGAACAATGTCTTGCATTAATCCAAATCGAGAAGGATTCATGCTTACTTAAAACTCCGTACTCCATCGGTTCATAAACGTACTACCCAACTGGTCATTCCTTCAACGAAGAAATTTCGGTACCCCAAAATAATCACTTTAGGAGCACCACCTCCCCATCAATCGATCCGAGCACGACCATCCGTCACTGGATTAATCTAGGACGACAATAATACACCACGTGCTGAACAATACATCAACACTCGACACATGGTTCCTCCTCTAAACCCTACCACACAACTACACAAGACGGCTTCCTGGTACTAGCATGGAAACTATTCGTGTACTAGAATCCAGTCAACAGCGAATTATCGTCATAACAATTCGCGATTTACCTCACGACCCATAAAATAGTCACCAAATCCGGGTGAACCTTCCTACCTAGACCGTCCATTAGGGCTGGTCTTGACATTTCGATGCAATCCTACGGGTCACATCACTAGGGTACACATTCTTGCCGCCAAACAACACCCGCGTGTCTCTATACGAGACAATCCGAACCCACATCTTTGACTCACAACCGTCCATAAAGTGGAATAATCCACTGACAATTTTCATGATCACGTTTCTCGACAGGGAAAATACAGTATCCTTAGCGATAACAAACTCGTCCTGATCCAATAATACTATTCGAGTTTCACGACAATCCAGATTTCCACTATCTTAGGCTTAAATATAGGTTCGATTCTACTGATATCTCAAAAATACGACTCTAGGTCATACTTCCCTTACTTATAAGGAGTAGTAAGATTTAGGTCCTGCTAAATATAAATTTAAAACAGTACCTTCCTCCCACGAGTGGCTGATCCTGGCGAGCCGCGGCCTGACGACACCGCGCGATTAAAAATCGTCCGTTTCGACCATATCATGGGAGGAGTAAAAGTTTTTGGCGCCGCTGCCGGGGAACTGGTATCAGGCAACACTGCTCTCTATCAAACTTATTCTCAAGCATTTAGTGGTGTCTAAGAAAGACAATTATACACGGACTTGGCTATTGGATTTTCCGAACAGTCGCCAATTATATTGGGACCAAAAGGATCCTGCCTCTTCGTAGTCGTCCTGGCCACTTGGTTTGTTGAATAGTTCGTACGGAGCTCTGTTACCGAAATACCAGGGAATCAGTAGCCAGAACCAAAAACATATTCCACCGTAGGATAGTTAGTTAATTAAATTAGATTACATTAGATTACCTTAGATTAAAATTAGATTAAATTAGATTACCTTAGAATTAGATTACCCTAGATTAGATTACTTTAGATTAGTTTAGCTTATTATAATTTAATTTATTTGCGAAAAATTAAAAACAAAAAGGCATACCTAGTGTATGACCCAAACCCGATCTAGACCAGGGCCGTTGTTATTCGTACCTGATCTAGACGCAATAATCTCTAAAGCACGCAAGGAAGCAAGAATCAGAAATCAAATGGCGTTACACGTTACTTTAGCAGAAAATACAAAACTCTCGATTGAAGGTCGAGGAGGACCAATCAGATTTCCAGAGATTCAAGGACACTCGTTCGAGTTAAAACATCACATCATCCAGCTCATTCAAAATAGCTATCAGTTTCATGGATAACCGAATGACGATCCTAATTCTCACCTTCATAAATTCATATCTCTTTCGAACTCCTACAAACAGCCAGGGATAGGACAAGATATAGTCTGGCTATACTTGTTCCCCTATTCTCTCACACATCATGCTTAAACTTGGTTTGAAGGACTGGAAAAAGATTCCATCACGTCATGGACGGAGATGGCTACTAAATTCCTAACCAAATATTTCCCTCCTTCTAAACAAACCAAACTGAAGAATGACATCATTAACTTCAAACAAAGTTATGATGAATCTCTTTACACTGCATGGGAGCGATTCAAAACCCTGCTGAAGAAATGCCCTAATCACTAGCTAGAACGGTCAGCCCAAATCTGTACCTTCTACAATGGTCTTACGGTAAATCATAGGACGACGATCGATGCAGCAGCTCCAGGGAATCTGATGAACCAAACCACAGACGAAGCATGGGAATTGCTCGAGAACATGACAATGCATCATCATGACTGGAACAGTGGTGAAACAACTTCATCACCTGCCCCTCTCTCTGCACTTAACAATCAAACGGAGGCCATCAAATCTCTCACAGACAAGATGGAATCTCTTGCTAAACAACTCAGAGAACTGAAGACGCAGTCGCAGTAGGTTAACCAAGCTCAGACTTGTGTTAATTATACCAATCCGCAACCTACATAAGAATATCAAGTTGAGTACGAAAACCCTAACGGTTCAGTCTGTTGCGTCCAATACCCAGCTCGTCCACCAAATCCCGGATTCAATCAACCACCTAGGGTTAATCAATTTCAGTGAAGCAATCAACCTTTCCGCTATCGCTATCCACCTTATCCAGCCCAACAATCTCAATTGACCTATGATCAACCACTTCCACTCACTGGTCCCCCAGTTGAGGAAAATTCCCCTACCACCCAGATTACAAAAGCAACTAACCCCACTCTCGGAGCTGATGATCAGTTAACTCAGTTCATTCAAGGATAACAACAGCTAAATCAGAGAACTGCAGCCAGACAAGATCAGAAGGAGATACTAATGAGAAATCAATTGGCTCTGCTCAAAAGTTTGGAAACATAGCTCGGACAGTTATCACAACGCCTTGAAACCCGACCGCAGGGAAGATTGCTAAGTAATACTTGAAAGGACCCGTTCATATACATTATAAACGATTCACAATAGTTGATTACATCGCGAGGTATTTGACCTCTATATGATACATATTACAAACATTGCATTCGTTTTTAAAACACAAACTTTCTTTACATCGAAAATTGACAGGCATGCATACCATTTCATAATATCCACTATCCAATTATAAATTAACTTAATAGTAATCTTTGATGAACTCAATGACTCGAATGCAACGTTCTTCGAAATATGCCATGAAATACTCCAAGTAATATCTTTAAAACAAGCAAATGCACAGCGGAAGATTTCTTTTATACCTGAGAATAAACATGCTTTAAAGTGTCAACCAAAAGGTTGGTGAGTTCATTAGTTTATCATAATCATTCATTTCCATCATTTTAATAGACCTCAAGAATTTCATTTCCAGTTCTCATAAATATACGTCCCATGCATAGAGACAAAAATAATCATTCATATGGATTGAACACCTGGTAACCGACATTAACAATATGCATATAAGAATATCCCCATCATTCCGGGATTCTCCTTCGGACATGATATAAATTTCGAAGTACTAAAGCATCCGGTACTTTGGATGGGGTTTGTTAGGCCCAATAGATCTATCTTTAGGATTCGCGTCAATTAGGGTGTCTGTTCCCTAATTCTTAGATTACCAGACTTAATAAAAAGGGGCATATTCGATTTCGATAATTCAACCATAGAATGTAGTTTCACGTACTTGTGTCTATTTTGTAAATCATTTATAAAAATTGCGCATGTATTCTCAGCCCAAAAATATAAAGGGTAAAAAGGTAAATGAAACTCACCATACTGTATTTTGTAGTAAAAATACATATATCATCATTGAATATGTGTAGGATTGGCCTCGGATTCACGAACCTATATTAATTATATATATATTTATGTTGATCAATATTTGTCTAACAAATTAGGTTAAGTCATAGTGTACCACAATCCTAATGCTCGAGTCTGACTCAACAGTATAGTAACATGTTATATTACCCATGCTCAGTTAAAATTCTAGTAAAAGGTGACGTGTAAAACAACGTAACACAAATGGTTTCATAATCATAAAATAGTATTTTAGTATTTAGAGAAAGTCAACACGAAAAAATTAACTGAAAAGTTAACGGGAAAAGTCAAAGTTCAAGATCAAAAGTCAAATGTTAAAGTCAAAAGTCAAAGGTTAAAGTAAAAACGAGGTCGCATGCAAAAAATACAATAACTTATACAAAAATGATTTTTCGGTCAAACATGACTAAACGACCACTTCATCGATTTTTAGAAAAATTATCGGAACTCCGATTGATAAACGGCCAAAGATAAAAGTTACACATTACCAAAAAGATTAAACATAAATTTTACAGAAGTAAACTAAACCTAGACAACTCGTAGTTGCCAACGCGGTTTCGGCGTTTCAAAGTTAATTTTTCAGCTTTAATAAATTTACAAAAGTGTTCGAGTAGCCTACTTTGGAGATTTTTAGAAAATTCCTCGAAACTCGGATTGACAAACGGTCAAAGCCTTCAAATTCTCGTTACTACAAAGATATAACATGATTTTTGGAAAAAGTAAACACACATCAGGCCGACCATGGCAACTGATACAAAACTGACATTTTTAATAAAAAAGTTTCAGCTCTTTTTAGAATTTTAAAATGTGACCAATCAGTCAACTTTGACGATTTTTAGAAAAATCGTCGAGACTCGAATTGACAAACGGCCAGAGTCGTTTGTTAGACCTTACAGCAAAGAATTTAGCGGTATTTTTGTTTTAATCTGAAACAACGCAGATCAGCGAGAATTTCAGTTTCCGTATCGACGTTTCATCAAAATTTACAAAACTTCTTTTATCCATAACTTGACAACCGTTCAACGAAACGAGACGTGCTTTATATGAAAATTAATCTACTCGACGAGTAGAATCCAAATAACCACTTTTTATTACCCAGAAAATTAGTTCACTAATTATCATTACCAATCTTAATTACGAAATTAATTGTTTAATTCATAACTTTCTAACCGTTCATCGAATCCATTCGATATCTAAATGAAAAGTTCTTAATTTTTCGCTAGCTTTCCAATGACATGCATATCTTATACCTTATTTCATCCCTAGTATAACAACCTTTAAGATTCAACATAACCTATCTAAGGGCAATATCAAATGTACAAGCATGCATAATCCTATTTTCTCGAGCACTAGTCAGGGATACACTATTAGTATGTAAAAATTAAATTATGAGTACTCACGTATCAATATTGAGATTCAATATTGCAGGAAAGGTACGTAGACGCAAGGGAGATGACAAACACTAGTTTGACTTCACGAGCATACCCATGATCCATACCCATAATTTCCTTAGCTATAACCCATACTTTCCTTAGCCCTATCCTACTCGAGAAACTTATTTTGAAATGACTTGCTCATGACCTCGTCGTAATATTTTATGTATAATAATAATAATACTACTAATATTAATGTGATTAATAATAATACTACTCTTAACATAATAATAATATTAATAATAATAATAGTTAAATAAATATTTACGAAGTATTTGATAGAATAGAGAGATTGAGAAATAGAAAGTTAAATGAATTCGATCAGGACGCGTTCGAGCTTTAAAGGAACTTTCTGGGCTCCACACCTCAACTATTACGACATTTCTTCCCTTTAATCTCAGTAATTTATGGCAAAATTGATTCCAGCTCATATCTTGATACATGGCTCATAACGTTTTTAAATTGATCACATCTCATAACTATAATAATGAATATGGTGGGGTTAAAGTAAATGGGAAGTTCTTAAGTTGGCAAAAAAAACGTTTTATATAATGTTCTTTTTTTTTATTATTAAATCTTTATAATTAATTAAATATTATATTATATTTACGCTTATGGTAAAAATATAATTTTTACAAAAATGACACGGTCGTGGTCTCACGACTCATGTACCACTTTCCGTTTTTCGGGCGCACTTTCGTACGTTTAGAAAACTAGCCCTTTATATTACGTGACGTATACCTTTTACAAAAATTAGACTTACATAACAATAAATTACCTTTATAAAAATATAACTTATAAAGTTGAGCGTTGTGGTCATTTCCTTCTATAAATCCAAGTCTCGTTGTTTGTCAAAATATTTTATTTTAAATTAAACGTTTTGTGACATGTACCATTATTAATAACTAGATTTAAATTAATTAAAAACTAACCCACTCAGAGTGTAACTTAATCCTTTGAGTGTTTTGGTCATTTACTTTTATAATTCATACCCTCGTTAGTTATCGAAGTATATTTAATAACATTAACTTAAACCAAAACATCTTTTGACTAAATTAAAATATATTTATAATATATAGGTTTGAAATATTTTAATAAAATATTTAGATTTTAATTATATTTCAAAGTATAATTGAAGATCGTTTATAATATTATATCCTATAACGTTTATACTTAAAAAAAAATATAATTTCCTTATGCGTCAACGTTTAGTTTGTTTTCCTTAAACTTTCTAATTAATATAACTATATTCCCAAAGTTTCACTTTCACTCTAAATAATAGGAAGGTTAACTAGTTAACGTTTATATAGAAAGTCGAACAGAAAACTCCACTAACATTTGGCTAGTTCCCGTTAATTGACACATTTGTCTTTACTTATAACTCACTTTACCATTTTCCGAATACGGTTAATAATAAGGGTTACCTAATTCAAAGTGGACCTCCTAACAGATACTCTTAATCATAATTCAATGTATCTGATAATTCAATCATTTGATATTATCTTTTAATCTCGTCGATAAACTTACATCGAACAAATACATTCATGTAAAGTATTATCTATTCAATACCTTGATAGTACTTCCAGGTTCATAAAATAGATCTCATAGCTTATAATCATATCCACTAATCTGTTCGATGTTTTATATAATATATCACAATTTAATAAACACACATATGTTTATGTACATACAATTGTTCGTGAATCGCTAGGCATGGTCAAAGGGTAATTGATTATATGAATATAGTTTTCAAAACTTTCGAGACTCAACATTACATATTTTTGCTCATCGTGTCGGGAACATATAAAGATTAAAGTTTAAATTTGATCGAAAATTTCCGGGTCATCACAATACTATCCAAAATCCCCACATAGAAGAAGCAAAGAAAATGGATTCCATAATCCCAGAGGAAGAACCATGGAGAAGGTCAACTAGGCTAAAGAACAAATCGACATATACTCAGAAGCTGACCCCTGAAACTCCAATTCACGTACCTTATCCTGGAAGGCTATAAGAAGAATCATCCAAGCTTGATTCCTTCAAACTTGATAGAAGATTCCTGGACACCATGTCCAAAGTTCCCAACCAGAAGAGATACATCCGAAGGCTTCTTTCTACGAAGGAAAGGATACCAGACTCTAACAAAATTCCACTGAGTGAAGAATGCTCTACATTACACAGAAACTCTCTACCACCTAAGCTAGGAGATACGGGCCGATTCGTTTTCCCATGTTCAATCTACCAATCTGGAACCATTCTTGCATTAGCAGATTTAGGAGCAAGTATCAACCAAATACCCTACTCTCTCTACAATAGATTAGAATTAGGAGACCTAACACCAACCAAAATGACAATCCAACTTTCCGATCATACAATTTGATATCCTAAGGGCATAGTTGAGAATGTCTTGGTGAAAGTCGACAAATTCTTATACCCTACGGATTTCATAGTGATGGATATTAAGGAAGACCTACACAACAGTAGTGTTAGGAAGACCTTTCATGAATACGGCTAGGACTGTCATTGATGTGTAAAATCAAACCTTGATCTTACGATCACATGGGGAGAGCGTTACCTTCAAAATTGACCGACCAACTGATCTTTCTGGACAGGCATAGATGTTTACTATTTCCACCAGACGGATCACTTCCGATGATGAGTCTTCACCACCAGCCGATGATGTCGAGATGGGTGTCGAATCACAGTCTGTAGACGACCCAGAAATGGAAGAAGAGGGTCCCAGTGAAGAAATAGAGGAAGAGGAGGAATCTGAAGAGGAAGAGGAAATGGAAGACGTAAAAGAAACTGCGATAATACCCGTTCCAAGCACTGAGCATCATGAAGAAATAATGAGGCTTGAGATGGCAGATCACAGTTTAATCATTCGCTTCAAGAAGAAGACCGATAAGGCTGAGGTTAAGGACATAGAAATTGATCCTGCAAGTATCAAGGTGGAGAATCAGAATACTGAAGAAACTCGTTCATCAGACGCATCCTCAGAGGAACAAAATACCGATGATGACGAGGAAGAGCAACATGAAGACATTCTGAATAACTCGCACTCTCCAACTGAACCAGGTCAAGGGGAGCCGGACTCTTCCTCAGATCGAATTCCGGTTATATCCACACATGCAGACATGATCACCTTCTTCAATGATACCGATGAATTTGAAGACATTCTCGAAGCCATCCGAAAATCAACCATTGATTTTTCGCTACGCTTAACAGAACGAATTATGGCTATCAGAGAAGAACACCACCTCTATCTCCAAAGAGAAGACAATGATGTTGAAATCCTAGAAGAACGCATTCAAGACTTTATCAATTCTCTTCATGATCATATCTATCACGAAGAAAGGCAACGAGAGCACAATTCAGTGGTTCGCACTATCCTTGAGACAAGATTTTGTCGAGATCAGAAGATCATTTACTCTAGGGTTTATAATGCCTTAGCCGGATCTGCAGTTCCGTTCTCATGAAACCAATGAGCACTACTGACTCTCATCCGGAAGCATATGGATCTTTCCACCGGACTCCCGACTTACCACTCTGATTTGCAAATGATCGAGGATATTCACAGCTTTTTCGCTCTTTTAGATAGAGATAATTTCGAAAGCAGACCAGACAGACTAGTGATTTACGTAACAATTGATCACTACGCTGATCTGATTATCAAAGAGTTACGAGACACTGTTATGGAGGAAGCAAGGTGAAACAATCCGTTCTCTCATCTTAAACCAGATCGAGTCAACATTGCCACCTATGTTACGAAGCAGCTATCACGTATCTTCCACGAATCCACAGATCCTAGTTTCACATTTAAAGCTGGATGTCGGGAGATATACTCAAAGACGGTGAAATTAATACTCGGATTAGGATTGCTGTTCACCTCTTTCAAGCTTCATCTCTTAACTAATCTGTGCAAAGCAACAGACTCTTACTGTGGGGATCACCGTTATGAAGATTTCAAAATTCTAAAGATACAGTTTCTGACATTGTGTAACAACCCTGATTTTTTCTGTTACTTTCGTTAACCTTCCGTTAGTTTAATTAACGGAAATTATTTAACTTTTATGTGTTTATGTGTAATAAATGCGTACTTGATCTTCGGAGGGTTTTAGTAATTAATAAGGGTTGATATTAATTCAAATAAATATTTCGGATAATGAAATACGATAAAAACGATACGATTTTGATAATAGCTTTTTGAGCAATGAAACGCTCGGGTTTATTTTAATAATTAATTTTATTAATTATTAACTTTTTAAAATATCTAATTTATTGTGTTTTTAATAAATTAAGCGATTGGTTGCATTTAACGATCGGGTTAGCGTTCCGGGCTTTCGGTACGACTAAACGACACTTAAAACGGACCACGATTACAAGGAATTGGATAATACGAGCCCGGGAATACTTCCCATGTGGGCCATGACCGAACCCCCTCCCCACCCCTTTTATGTTTAATTTTTGATAACTTTAGGGACTTATATGCTAATTGTTTAAACTAGGGTTAGTATAAATACAAGTATTAACACAAATTAGGTATAAACCCTCACTAGAAAAAAAAGCAATCGACTTCTTCCTCCTCCCCAAAACCTTCGACCTCCATCACCACTACCACCATTCAATTTTCACTTTTTGATAAAACCTTGAACACGAAAGTTGTAATTCCCGATCTCCTCTACGCATTGGCGTATTTAATTTAGCGATCAAGGGTATAATTGCATAAACCCTAATTCTTAAAATATGATTTTCATGTCAGTTTCATAGTTATGTTGTCAATTGCTTAAGTCTATACGCGTACGTGTTAATCATTATCGTTATTTAGATTGTTTGATGCGCTAGGGTTTAAAAATGAATTTGTATTTGCTTGATCAGAAAAATTAAGTTTTTCAAATGTTAATTATTATGTTATAATCAGATTCCTTGCAAAAAATTATTTAGTTTAGGCTTTGGATTTGTTTGATTTCGTTTCCGTATGATTAAGTTATATCGATTTGAATTATCGTTGTGTTTTTGTTGCTTGATCAGAAATATGGTATTGATAGAAAATGAATTGGCATGTGAGACTTATACCACTAGAAAGATAATTTAAAAACACTCAAGTTAGACTAGGATATTATGTCGTTTGCTTATGTATAGCCTGAGATATGCTAGAATTAGTGTAAATGTAGTTTTATACATCACTTGCATGAAAATAACCTTGTATGATAAAATGTGTTAACTTTTGTGATAGAAACTTTGCATATTTGAAAATTAGACAAAAAGTAATTCATCTTTCATGTAGATATCATAGGCTAATTGTATCTAGATCTCCAGATAATCGCGTGAGAATGTGACTAACTAAATGAGAATCGAATCTGTAAATTGAACACGGTTTTGTACTCTGTGGATTTTGTATATTGATTGAGCATGTATGCTTCTGGGAAATGAAACTTAACATGATATGTGACTTATTGTTAGTTTATGTCAATCTCTAAAACCTTATGCATTAGGCACAATAGAGCCATACTTTATGTGAATTCTGATTTGAGCTGAAAACTGAATGTTCAAATTGCACGAATAAACTGTACCAATTGGCTAAACAAAAGTTTCTAGATTTTTGATATGTGTTACTTTGATTTGTCCTTGAACTATGTCCACTGGTCTTGTATCAATTGCTTGTTCCTAACTCCTGTTATAGCCAAAATGAAATCAGTGCGCGGTCAGAAACTGACCTGGCAAACCCCAAATGTATCTCTTCTGATTCCTGACTTTTAATTGTCGTATGTGTCCCTGGCCAAACTTTTTGGAATCTATTTTAAGTATATTTATGATCTGGAGTTTGTCATATTTACTTGAATTTTTTACTATGAGATAATGTGCTAAGTATGCTACGTGTTCATAAATTTTGTGCATGACGATAAACTGAAATTGTGAAAATGATCATTCATGACCTAAAACGTATTGTTTGACTTTAGTTGAATACTTTGACCAAGTCCGACTTTCAGTTTGACTTCGGTTGACTTTGTTTGACTTGCATGATATAGTTGACTTTTACTTTGAAACGCGTCGAGTCGAGCAATAAGACAACATACACTATGAAACCACACTTATTTAAGATACATATATTGACCAACTTACATACGTATACTTAGGTTGCATTACTCAGCTATAAACTGTACCAGTTATTTGTTCACTTTTCAATCCGAGCTTATTTCAAAGGTGAGTCTACAATCTCGCTTTTTACATGTTTTCAGGGATGAGAATACACGCTGTTATATTTACATTTTCAAATACTTTGTATTGACATGAGTACTACACATATGCATATTGAGTTTGTTCAAAAAGCCTCTAGCTTGAATACTTTTAATACCATCGGTGTAATCACAATTTAGATGGACGGATCCGTTAGGTTGACAACCTCACCCGCTATAAAAACTGTGGTGCATTTACTTTGAACATTAAATACATTTGAACATTAAATACATTTGAACAAGTGTATAACATTTTACGAGGTAAGGCGGGTATAGTGGCTTCTATACTCGGGTCATTGCTAGTATTCAGGTGCTCGGTTTATGCAAACGATAGAATCTCGTGGTCAAGGAAATCAAACTATTTTTCTGATAACTGTTTTTCTTCAGATACTGTTACATTACTTTAAACCTATAGATTCACCAACATTATTTGTTGACCTGTTTTTGCGTGTTGTTGTTCTCAGGTCCTTAGGAGGTATGCTTCCGCTGTGTTTGCTGCATGACTGGCCGTGGAGTCAGCATTTGATTTTAAAGAACATTATTTACCTTCGCATTTAAAACTTTTATACTGTTTAAATACTGTTGGCTTGTGGTTACAATCACAACAGTGTTTCAATTTTTGAGATTTTTGACTTATGTTTTTGGAAGTTAATTTTTGAATTAAGTTAAATGTGATTGCTTTAAACGTCTCATATGGAGGGCGTAACTGTTAACTGTGGGACCTGAATTAACACGCTGTCAGATGGTAATTTTGCGGGGTGTTAAAGTTGGTATCAGAGCCAAACGGTTACCTAGGACTAGGCTGCATTAGAGAGTCGAACGCTAGGACAACTAGTGCGTCTGGACTGTAACCCTAGACTGGTTAAGCTACATAGACTGTAGTTACACTACTTACTACTTTACTTGATTCTATGTCTGCTTAGTATATCATATATGTTTATATATAAATGCCTACTATTATTATATATTAGATGTTCTAATGTGAGTTTGCTTCCATGCTGACACCAGATGAAGTATCTTCATGATGTTTACTTAAGTGCTTGGGATACGGATACCGAGTCTGATACTTCCGTGACTGCTCGGGATACTCTTACACCTTGTACTGATGAAGAAAGATTGTCTAAAACTGCTGGGCAACCTTAGACCAAAGAGGACGAGGAAGATTCCAATGCCGAGGATTACCTTTTGTTTGATTTTCTTGACCGAGAGGATTCCGATGAAGAAGAGGAACCCGTGAATGAGGAAGATTCTGATGAAGAAGATTCTGATGAAGAGAAGGGATCCGAGAAGGAAAAGGATTCTGAGGGTGAAGAAAAGTCTAAGGAACTGCTCACTACTAAACCAAGACTCCAGGATCCGATTATACCTATCACTACACCTACTACCCTTACCGAATCTCGTGTATTGCCACCCGCTAAGAATTCCCGTAAGCGTAAGATTACATTTAGTTCTCATGATACTACACGCTACTATGGCTCAAGTACTCCCCTACTTCATGTTGTTCGTCGCCGTTCTAATATACCAACTACTAGTGTTGCAAAGCCTTCATCATCCCCTACCGATGAAGTCCGAGAGTTAAAGGAGATTGTTAGGAGTTTGGTTGTAGTGACCCGGAAATTTCCGATCAAATTTAAACTTTAATCTTTATATGTATCCGACACGATAAGCAAAATCTGTAATGTTGAGTCTCGAAAAGTTTGAAAACTATATTCATGTAATCAATTACCCTTTGACCATGTCTGACGATTCACGAACAAAAATGTGTAAATAGAAATGTATGTGTATGTACATATGTGTATTTTTTTTTAAGCTAAGAAATATTGATAAAACATTTAAGAGCTTGGTGATACAAAAATAGATTATGAGATTATTATGTGACTTGAAAGCATTGAACGAATTAGTTGATATGAATATAAGCTACGAGATCTATTTTATGAACATAGAAATGCTATCACAGTAGTTAGTGAATAATACTTTACTTGAACGTATTTGTTCGATGTAAGTTTATCAATGAGATTAAAAGATAATATCAAGTGATTGATTTATCAGGTACATTGAATTATAATTACGAGTCTTTGTTATGAGGTCCACTTGAATTAGAAAACTCTTACTTTTAACGGTATTCGGAATATTTAGTAAAGTGATTCCATGTAAGAACAAAAGTGTTATTATTGAGGATTAGACAGAGGTTAGCGGAGAGTCTCGTTTAATTATCAAAAGCGTACCTTGCAATGATTGACTTGTGTCACTTGGTAGGTTAATTATTTAGTTTTCTTAATATTGAAGACGTTTTACGATATAGATGAAACCTTTTAAAGAATGATTTTGAATATAACTAATTCTGGAAAACTAAATTATATTTATTCAATTTAGTACAAACACATTTTTTTTCGATATAATAGAATTTGATTATAAAATATTTTTATGGATTTTCAATGATATAAAAATAAAAATAAATATAAAATAAAGATTTCTAATGAGCACCAAAAGACTACAACATTTCATCACAAGATTGAAAGTTAAAATGTTGGAAATCACTAAACCTGCGCACTTGCACGAGAAAAATCATAACTAAATCATACTGACTCGAAAAAGGGTGATTCCGGTGTCCAAACGACCGTAACTCAAAAATCTACAACTTTCATGAAGACACCATACACGAATCGTGTACCTATCTACACGAAACGTGTAATCTTGTGCCGACATATTTTGGTGGCGGCTCACTATGCAACATGTTTTTAATTTTTATTAATATTATATTATATTATTATATTATTTATAAATCTATATATATAGGATCGATCATAATTGTTTTCTAACTATCTATCTCTCACACTCTCTCTATAATTATATTTATTATTATTATTGTTAGTGTTATTATTATTATTATTATTAGTATTATTATACATAAAATACTACGACGAGGTCATGGGCGAGTTATTTCAAAACGGGTTTTATGAGCGGGATAGAGCTAAGGAAATTATGAGTTATGGTTATGGAGGTGATGGGTATTGTTCATGGGTATGCTTGTGAGGTTAAACTAGTGTTTGTCACCTCCATTGCGTCTACGTACCTTTCCTACAATATTGAACCTCAATATTGATACGTGAGTACTCCTAATTTAATTTTTACATACTAATAGTGTATCCCTGACTAGTGCTCGAGAAAATAGGATTATGCATGCTTGTAAATTTGATAGTGCCCTTAGATAGGTTATGCCGAATCTTAAAGGTTGTTATATTATAGTTGAAGGAAGATATAAGATTTGCATGTCCTTAAAAAGCTAGAAAAAAATTAAGAACTTTTCCTTTAGATGCCAAATAGATTTGATGGACGGATTAAAAGTTATAGTCAATTAAAATTTCGTAAAAATGATTATTATCGTCGTTAATATCGTTGTCTTAATTTTTTATCAAATTGTTATTATTCCAAAATAACACGACTGTTACTTATTATTATTATCAATACTATATTATTAACTAGAAATGTAATACAAATTATATAACTACCTTAATAGAATCTATCGCAGTATTTTTATGATATTAAATGAACTTTATAAGTTTTATTACTTAAGATATATAAAAGTATATTTTAATATAAAATTTTATTTATAAACGAATTATATTATTTACTTTATTAAATCTTTAAAAAAAAATATTTTAAAAATATAAAACGACGATATTTAAATTATATAATAAAACATTTATAAAGTTTTGAAATCATTTGGAGTTAAACTAATTTTTGTCGACCTTTGCATACTAGACTCGAGCATTAGGATTGTGGTACACTATGACTTAACTTAATGTATTAGACAAATATTGACAAATACATAATTATATATAAATAATTTAGGTTCGTGAATCCAAGGCCAACCTTACACTTGTTCAATGATGTTATATGTATTTTTACTACAAAATACAGTATGGTGAGTTTCATTTGCCTTTTTACCCTTTATATTTTTGGGCTGAGAATACATGCGCAATTTTTATAAATGTTTTACGAAATAGACACAAGTAATCGAAACTACATTATATGGTTGAATTATTGAAATTGAATATGCCCCTTTTTATTAAGTCTGGTAATCTAAGAATTAGGGAACAGACACCCTAATTGACGCGAATCCTAAAGATAGATCTATTGGGCCTAACAAACCCCATCCAAAGTACCGGATGCTTTAGTACTTCGAAATTTATATCATGTCCGAACGAGGATCCCGGAATGATAGGGGATATTCTTATATGCATATTGTTAATGTCGGTTACCAGGTGTTCACCATTTGAATGATTATTTTTGTCTCTATGCATGGGACGTATATTTATGAGAACTGGAAATGAAATTCTTGTGGTCTATTAAAATGATGGAAATGAATGATTATGATAAACTAATGAACTCACCAACCTTTTGGTTGACACTTGAAAGCATGTTTATTCTCAGGTTTGAAAGAGATCTTCCGCTGTGCATTAGCTCATTTTAAAGATATTACTTGGAGTCATTCATGACATATTTCAAAAGACGTTGCATTCGAGTCGTTGAAGTTCATTAAAGATTATTATTAAGTAAATGACAGATTAGGTCATTTATAGTTTGGATATTATGAAATGGTATGCATACATGTCAATTTTCGATGTAAAGAAAGATTGTCTTTTAAAAACGAATGCAATGTTTGTAAAATGTATCATATAGAGGTCAAATACCTCGCAATGTAATCAACTATTGTGAATCGTTTATAATGTATATGAACGGGTCCTTTCAGTTGGTATCAGAGCGGTGGTCTTAGCGAACCAGGTCTGCATTAATGTGTCTAACTGATAAGTCGTTAGGATACATTAGTGAGTCTGGACTTCGACCGTGTCTGCATGTCAAAAGTTTTGCTTATCATTTAGTGTCGAAAATTACCTGCTTATCATTTTTAAGTCTAGACGCGCTTTCCTGCATTTATTGCATAATAGTGTATAGACGAATTCTTATCTTAGCATATCTGATACTGTGAACTTTGACTGACATTTTTCAAAGATTCTCCGTAATTTATGGGATTTTGGTATTATATATACATATGTAAATTATGTATAGAAAGATATCAAATCTAACTCCTATAATCTATTTCATATCAAAAATTCATTCCCTTGATCATACGAGATGGATCCCTCAACCAGTTCGAATTCCTCAGATTACGACAGCTATTCCGATATGGAGTCTCATTCCAGCTCCGAAAGCAGTATGACCGGAATAGATCAACCAATCAGTCATCACCTATTCTGGATGAAATGGGGATGGGTTCGTAGCCTCCTCAATTATTGGAGACAAGAAGAAGGTGATCCTTTCCATCCACCAAATTGCCCTATTGACAATGAACCTGAAGCACTTACCGGCGAACCTGTTCGAGAAACCATTTTCTCTCTCATCTCCAGAGTATCTCGTCACGATTATATACTACACCAAATTCTTGATTATATTTATCCGCTCGTCCGAACCGACGATCACCCCGGTGTAATAGAAGAAGTTAACGAGCTTCGCGCTCGGGTAGTGGCTTTGGAGAATACGGTGCGAAGGTTACAAACACCATCAGCAGCACCAGCAGCGTAACCAGTACCGCCAGTAACATCCACATCGCAAGTCTCAATACTAAAAGCACCAGCAGCATCACCCACATCAACATCAACCACCATTATTAACATCAACAGGATCATTACCACCACCAACAATCACATCCGCATCACACACCTCAATATCCCAATCTGTATATCGGACATCAACGTCACACGCACCAAAGATACCAAGGAGTACCAACAACAACAAACGATGAAGTATTGATTCATAACTTCATCGGAGAAACATTCTGTGGTGATTAGGTAATCTCTAAAGTTTTAGAGATTATCTATCTCAGCCTTAACCGTAAACCAGATGAGTGGACAGAGATGATAGAGAGAAGAACCGAAACCCTAACAAGACTGGTGCGTAAGGTACAAGCTAGACTTGTTTTACCAACATCATCAGCAGTACCAATAGCCTCACCAACACAGTCAATGCTGTCAACATTGTTAGAATCGTCAGCACCTCTAACCTCACAAGTTTCGCCAATTCAAGAATCACTGTGGAAACCATTACAAATTAATAACAAGTATATTGTATCAACGAGTTATGAAGTATTAACTCAGTTCCTCCGAAGAATTTATATGTATATTCTATAAAAAAAATTTTTTTTACCATAATAAATCTTTCTGTACTAAGCTATTATGTATGGAACTTAACTATCTGGTTAATTCATATTACTAATTTGCTATGATGTACATTCTTCGTTAACAATTTAATCATTGTTAACTACAATCTCTGCTTCAACTCAATGAATTTTATTTCATAATAAATCAAGTGTATCATTCAATAACATGTTTGATTATACACTTTCATCTTTGATATACCCGAAATTTACGGGAAAACAATATTCGTATCTTGCGAAGTTAGCAAGAGTTCCATGAGCATCAGCATGATTCACTAAGGAAATACATATAAATATTGAAGCATTGATTACATTAGTGAAATACTCCGCAAAGTTTATGTAATCTCTAATGTTTTAGAGAAAATTCATTTCTAATTCAATCCGAAAATCAAATGAGCTTAGTATGATATTAACTCATTGAATTTGTACTACATCTGAAGAAAATATACCCACATATATTTTCATAAAGATTGTAATGAGAATTCTTGTTCAAAATATTATTTGTGAAATTTTTTTAACGGGTAGGTAATACCCGAGAGATATATAAAATCACAATTAATATGTTACATTCTTCAATTCTGATTCAATAATCATCAACTAAACCAATATACATTCTTCTATAGAAATCAAAACAATCATACTCATTCGAATCTAATTACATATTCTGATTTTGGGAATTTCAGAATTCAACTCGAGATACAACCAAAATCATCACTCTTAGATCCTTATATTTTTCAAAGCTATACTTTGACTTCAAAACTGTGATAGCACATCACTTTTAATCGTAACACACAAGATGGATATGAGAAATCATTCGGGATTTAGGACGATTTCATCATTTGGATATTGACTATGACAATCTGCAATCAAAACCCTCCGAAATTCTAGAAGACACTTCAAATAATAAACAATTGAGATGATGATCCAACCACACGTTACCCGAAGTTTTGTACCTGAAAAACTCTCGAAACCAAAGTCATAATCTAACATGTACCTGCGTCGAATTCTTCTAGCAAGAACAACATTTCGATTCCTTTTCAAAGTAGCCAATTTTGTCACGGATCCAGCAAGTCAACTTCGATTTTTTCAGTCGGACCAGTCTTATTATAACCCTGATAGATACGTTGTCCTTTCGTCATTATTACTGGGGAACCTTTCATATTCCACCATATTACCACCAGCGTTTAATCATCTAAAACACGATTCTTCTGAACCCACCTCAGATTGATAACCAGAGATTCAGATATTATTGCATTAAATGCAGAGGAAACATAAAAATGGTAGATGGTTTAAACGGTCAAAAGTTTGATGATAAAAGATAGTGAGTTGGTAAAGGTCAGAAAAAGAAAGGATTTGGTACTGAAAAATGGATTGAGCAAAGTATGAAGGAAGCCATGGACAAATCACAGAGACTGAATCTGCCTTCAAAGGATCCAAATGATTCAGTGCCTGCTGAACTCGTTAGCGAACACCTTATTTCTTATTCTAAATCTCCACAGACAAATATTCTTCATCATCATCATATCTTGAATATTCTAAGATATCATAGTATCTTTCATTATAAATATCCTTGATAATTCTGAAGATATTTTCATAAGTATTCTCATTTGAAATCAATTATCTCTCTGTAATATCTGCAACATAAAAAGAAACTGTGTTAGTTTCTAAATACTGAAAAATTCGAATATGAATGTTTTTGAAGTAGTGTTGGGAACTGATACATGAGTTAATATAATATAATGACACTTGATCAACGTCATTATATTACAGTAGGTCATGTTAAGTTTCTAATGGGATGTGATGATTCACAGCACCATCATCATGTGCCATTTACACGACTCTTACATTCGATCTAATCCTTAAACATAGCAAGAAAATATTTCTTGATGATTCGATCTTTTACAGGATATTCTGGTAATTTGACAAGTCAAAATCGCATCATTAAGATTTCCTTCTTAGAACATTAACTATGTTCATTCCGAAATTCATAACTGCAAATTCTGGACCATTACTCGCTTGACTCGAGGACGGGAAGAGGAAACGAAAGAATGAAGCTCCAAACTAGAAATTGGAGCATAAACCGCAGCAAATAAAAGAGAATATTAATTATGGGTGACAATGATTATAGAAGACAGATGCAGGGGCATCGAAATATAAGGGAAGATATAAAACTCAACAACCACCCCGAAGCTACAAACCGTGCATATCAATACGTATTGCCACGTAAAGGCACGGAAAAATTAATAACACTATAACCCCAAGATAATAGTAGAAGTAAATAAAATCTTCCGGTGGTAGATGAAAGAGAAGGATGACAGATGTAAAAATTAAGAGTATATCAAGGATCAAAATGGGATGGAGCATATTGACGAATGTTTTAAAGTATGAACTGAGGAGAAAGAATAGAAGGTGTGAGTTGTAAGGAAACAAAGAGGGTGGATTTATAGAAAAATATCCGACAGAGCAATCGGAACAGATTATTACATTTACTCAAAGAAGATCCTGATTTCCTAAGTCGCCGAAGAACCAAATCTTATTACGAAAATTTTCTTTAAATTCCGGAAATCAATCATAGCTACGTCATCAGTTAAAACAAATCTACATTTACTCATTTCGCTCTTTTACGATAGCTTCACTCATACGCTTCGAGAAATCGAATTATTTTATCCGTACTTCTTAATCATGATAAAACTCTATGTATCAGCTTATATTCGTCATAATAACATTCTTACTATTAGCTATGACGACCTCTATCAAATTTCGGGACGAAATTTCTTTTAACGGGTAGGTACTGTAGTGACCCGGAAATTTCCGATCAAATTTAAACTTTAATCTTTATATGTATCCGACACGATAAGCAAAATCTGTAATGTTGAGTCTCGAAAAGTTTGAAAACTATATTCATGTAATCAATTACCCTTTGACCATGTCTGACGATTCACGAACAAAAATGTGTAAATAGAAATGTATGTGTATGTACATATGTGTATTTTTTTTTAAGCTAAGAAATATTGATAAAACATTTAAGAGCTTGGTGATACAAAAATAGATTATGAGATTATTATGTGACTTGAAAGCATTGAACGAATTAGTTGATATGAATATAAGCTACGAGATCTATTTTATGAACATAGAAATGCTATCACAGTAGTTAGTGAATAATACTTTACTTGAACGTATTTGTTCGATGTAAGTTTATCAATGAGATTAAAAGATAATATCAAGTGATTGATTTATCAGGTACATTGAATTATAATTACGAGTCTTTGTTATGAGGTCCACTTGAATTAGAAAACTCTTACTTTTAACGGTATTCGGAATATTTAGTAAAGTGATTCCATGTAAGAACAAAAGTGTTATTATTGAGGATTAGACAGAGGTTAGCGGAGAGTCTCGTTTAATTATCAAAAGCGTACCTTGCAATGATTGACTTGTGTCACTTGGTAGGTTAATTATTTAGTTTTCTTAATATTGAAGACGTTTTACGATATAGATGAAACCTTTTAAAGAATGATTTTGAATATAACTAATTCTGGAAAACTAAATTATATTTATTCAATTTAGTACAAACACATTTTTTTTCGATATAATAGAATTTGATTATAAAATATTTTTATGGATTTTCAATGATATAAAAATAAAAATAAATATAAAATAAAGATTTCTAATGAGCACCAAAAGACTACAACATTTCATCACAAGATTGAAAGTTAAAATGTTGGAAATCACTAAACCTGCGCACTTGCACGAGAAAAATCATAACTAAATCATACTGACTCGAAAAAGGGTGATTCCGGTGTCCAAACGACCGTAACTCAAAAATCTACAACTTTCATGAAGACACCATACACGAATCGTGTACCTATCTACACGAAACATGTAATCTTGTGCCGACATATTTTGGTGGCGGCTCACTATGCAACATGTTTTTAATTTTTATTAATATTATATTATATTATTATATTATTTATAAATCTATATATATAGGATCGATCATAATTGTTTTCTAACTATCTATCTCTCACACTCTCTCTATAATTATATTTATTATTATTATTGTTAGTGTTATTATTATTATTATTATTAGTATTATTATACATAAAATACTACGACGAGGTCATGGGCGAGTTATTTCAAAACGGGTTTTATGAGCGGGATAGAGCTAAGGAAATTATGAGTTATGGTTATGGAGGTGATGGGTATTGTTCATGGGTATGCTTGTGAGGTTAAACTAGTGTTTGTCACCTCCATTGCGTCTACGTACCTTTCCTACAATATTGAACCTCAATATTGATACGTGAGTACTCCTAATTTAATTTTTACATACTAATAGTGTATCCCTGACTAGTGCTCGAGAAAATAGGATTATGCATGCTTGTAAATTTGATAGTGCCCTTAGATAGGTTATGCCGAATCTTAAAGGTTGTTATATTATAGTTGAAGGAAGATATAAGATTTGCATGTCCTTAAAAAGCTAGAAAAAAATTAAGAACTTTTCCTTTAGATGCCAAATAGATTTGATGGACGGATTAAAAGTTATAGTCAATTAAAATTTCGTAAAAATGATTATTATCGTCGTTAATATCGTTGTCTTAATTTTTTATCAAATTGTTATTATTCCAAAATAACACGACTGTTACTTATTATTATTATCAATACTATATTATTAACTAGAAATGTAATACAAATTATATAACTACCTTAATAGAATCTATCGCAGTATTTTTATGATATTAAATGAACTTTATAAGTTTTATTACTTAAGATATATAAAAGTATATTTTAATATAAAATTTTATTTATAAACGAATTATATTATTTACTTTATTAAATCTTTAAAAAAAAATATTTTAAAAATATAAAACGACGATATTTAAATTATATAATAAAACATTTATAAAGTTTTGAAATCATTTGGAGTTAAACTAATTTTTGTCGACCTTTGCATACTAGACTCGAGCATTAGGATTGTGGTACACTATGACTTAACTTAATGTATTAGATAAATATTGACAAATACATAATTATATATAAATAATTTAGGTTCGTGAATCCAAGGCCAACCTTACACTTGTTCAATGATGTTATATGTATTTTTACTACAAAATACAGTATGGTGAGTTTCATTTGCCTTTTTACCCTTTATATTTTTGGGCTGAGAATACATGCGCAATTTTTATAAATGTTTTACGAAATAGACACAAGTAATCGAAACTACATTATATGGTTGAATTATTGAAATTGAATATGCCCCTTTTTATTAAGTCTGGTAATCTAAGAATTAGGGAACAGACACCCTAATTGACGCGAATCCTAAAGATAGATCTATTGGGCCTAACAAACCCCATCCAAAGTACCGGATGCTTTAGTACTTCGAAATTTATATCATGTCCGAAGGAGGATCCCGGAATGATAGGGGATATTCTTATATGCATATTGTTAATGTCGGTTACCAGGTGTTCACCATTTGAATGATTATTTTTGTCTCTATGCATGGGACGTATATTTATGAGAACTGGAAATGAAATTCTTGTGGTCTATTAAAATGATGGAAATGAATGATTATGATAAACTAATGAACTCACCAACCTTTTGGTTGACACTTGAAAGCATGTTTATTCTCAGGTTTGAAAGAGATCTTCCGCTGTGCATTAGCTCATTTTAAAGATATTACTTGGAGTCATTCATGACATATTTCAAAAGACGTTGCATTCGAGTCGTTGAAGTTCATTAAAGATTATTATTAAGTAAATGACAGATTAGGTCATTTATAGTTTGGATATTATGAAATGGTATGCATACATGTCAATTTTCGATGTAAAGAAAGATTGTCTTTTAAAAACGAATGCAATGTTTGTAAAATGTATCATATAGAGGTCAAATACCTCGCAATGTAATCAACTATTGTGAATCGTTTATAATGTATATGAACGGGTCCTTTCATTGGTAGCCAGAGTTTCAGTGTTAGAAGAGGAACAGAAAGCCACAGCAGCCATCCAAGAAGACTATGAACGCCTTAGCGAAAAGTATGCTGACCTGCACGATGAGTTGGCCGCATTCAACGAGCGTGTCGGACCAAGTTTTCTCCGTTTAGAGCGGAAATTTCCAGATGAAGATGACTCCGAGTGAGATCGAGATTATCTTAACGTACGTTACCTACAGTACCTTGTTTCGTGTTAAGATTAGCAGACGTGTTTCATTATTTGTTTTGCGAGACATATTCAATCACTTCGAGACCTTTTATTGTACTCTCATATTTTGAATGCTATTCCTTCTATTTTATTCATGCATGGGTTGTTGAAAGTTGTTCATACCATTGCTACTATTTATTTACACTAAGGTTATGTCATTTGGACGGTTACACTAACGTTGATTTAAACTAAAACACGAGTGTCATACATTTTCTTTACATGTTATTATAGTATAGCGTACAGTCAACTCTGGAAAAAAATATCATATAATATAAGTACAGCTCTGCTTGCTTGGAATACGCGTCAAGGATTTCGTAATAAAGTCCCTTATAACTTATCTAAATAACCGACCCTAACGTTTTGAAGGAAGGTCGCATTGAATTAAAACTCACATGACTGTATCACAAGAATATTACAGCACCTATTTAAGTATAAGGAGCCTTGTCAATTTTTATAAGGTCATAGAAAGTATTGTTGATGTCGAACGAGGTGTATATAAAATAGTTATTATTTTACTAGGAAAATACTATTAAATACGATACAATTTTAAACAAGATATTTATTTATTTATAGAATGGATATACTTAAACCTTGCTACAACACTTATAGGCAGTGTACCTAATCGTACAGTAGTGTAGTTTTTAGTAAGTCCGGTTCGTTCCACAGGGAAATCTTTAAACAAAGCTCAACGCTATATTAGTTTACTTTTATAAAAATACAAATATATATATAAGTAATATTATTATTATAAAGGGGGGTTTTTACCGTTTAATGACCGGTTTGTCGATTTTAAGACTTTAGTCGCAGTTAAAACCTAATGTAAAATATAAAATAAATACAAGACTTAAATTAAAGCGTAAAGTAAATAACGATAATGAAATTGCGAATAATAAAAGTGCGATAAAATAAACTTGCGATAATTAAAAAGTACGATAATTAAAAGTGCGATAAAATAAAATAAATAAAAGTGCGATAATTAGAAGTGCAATTAAATATAAAATAAAGGAAATTAAATATGAAATAAAAGAATTATGCTTATTTAAACTTCCGTAATCATGATGTTTGACGTGTTGATTTTAGTTTTATGCCCATGGGTTAATTGTCCTTTGTCCTGGATTATTCAATATGTCCGTCTGGTTTTTGTCCATAACAGTCCATCAGTCATAAATATAAATTGCAAGTGTCCTTGTCAAATTATTATTATACCCGAAGATAAATATTCCAACTAATTGGGGATTCGAATTGTAACAAGGTTTTAATACTTTGTTTAATGAATACACCAGGTTATCGACTGCGTGTAAACCAAGGTTTTACTACTTTGTTAACAATTACACCAATTACCCTTGAATGTAATTTCACCCCTGTTTTGATTATTCTAGTGGCTATTAATCCATTCCCGTGTCCGGTTAAATGAACGATTATTCGTACAAATAAATACCCCGCCCATCGTGTCCGATCGAGTGTATATGGTAATTTATAGGGACGCCCAATTGTAAATCTTTATATTAACATTAACAAACTTTCATTTAATTAAACAAATATAAAGCCCATTAATAGCCCATAGTCTAATTTCCACAAGTGTCGTTCTTTTGTCCAAACCCCAATTATGGTACAAAGCCCAATTACCCAATTTTAGTAATTAGCCCAACATCATGATTACTTCGTTTTAAATAAGCATAATAATAACTTAGCTACGAGACATTAATGTAAAAAGGTTGAACATAACTTACAATGATTAAAAATAGCGTAGCGTTACACGGACAGAATTTCGACTTACACCCTTACAACATTCGCTAACATACCCTTATTATTAGAATTATAATTAAAATTAAAATTAAAATATAAATATATATATATATATATATATCGTATATATTGAGAGAGATAGAGAAATAAGATGTGTTAAATTTGATCAGAATTCGGTTGGCTTTATAGCCAGACTTGATTTTTGGGGCTCCGCGACTCGCGGCAAAATGCCCTTAAAACTCCGCGAGTCGCGGAGAGGTATTTACCGCTCACACCCTTGGAGTTTCTTGCTGCCGACGGTTTTTATTATATATATATAATATATATATAATTAATATAATTAATTATATATTATATTATATTTATATACATAGTTAACTTGTAATTTTTAGTCCGTTGCGTCGAGCGTTAAGAGTTGACTCTAGTCCCGGTTCCGGATTTTCGAACGTCCTCGCGTACAATTTAATATCTTGTACTTTGCGTTTTGAATCTTGTACTCTTGTGATTTCGAGACGTTTCTTATCAATAATTGGAACCTTTTTGATTGTCTTTTGTACTTTTGAGCTTTTTGGTCGTTTGCGTCTTCAATTCGTCGAATCTGTCTTTTGTCTTCACCTTTTATTATTTAAACGAATATCACTTGTAAATAGAACAATTGCAACTAAAAGCTTGTCTTTCTTGAGGAATAATGCTATGAAATATATGTTCGTTTTTAGCATTATCAAATATTCCCACACTTGAGCGTTGCTTGTCCTCAAGCAATATTGTCTTGAAATACTAGAATCACTTCTTTATTCTTCACACTTTGTACATCAGTGATTTCTATATGGCGGTATAAACAATGGTAGTAACGATATGGTTTACAGTCCCACATGACTATAAAAATTTAGATCCATTAAGGAAATTGGATCTTTATGAAAACATTTGATCTTTTGAAAATTAAATCTAGTTTTTACCCTAGATAAGTTTTCCGGAATAACCCTTTACCGGTGTTTGCAAAATATTTGTGGGTTTGGTGGGTTTCAGATTTGAAAATTTTAGCTCAAAACTTGCGGTTTTGTGTCACCCACTTGCTAACCTTGTATTTGGAAAGCAACACGTCCAGTTTACTTGTTCCGTATATTACCTTTCGGTAAACTACCGTCCGGTTGTAAAGGAAAGCGTTGAACAAGCAACTGTTAAGGCAATGTCCCGTGACATGCTTTTGATTATGGTCTATAACGTGTTGGACGCAATTACTATCCTTGGTAGGAGCAATAGTAAAGCTCACCCTTATAATTTTTCGGTCTGGCACAAGGTCCTGTCTTTGACCATGCTATGCAACCACCGTTCTTACGATTGATACCCGATTTAGTTCAGGTGACCTAATGAATTTCAGGTGAATTCCTAGGATTTTACGTTCAATGGTAATGAACGCATTGAAAATAGGGTTTTCAGAAAACAAATCGGTTTATAATTTTGATCAAAATATTTTCTCGTTTAAGCTCGAGCTTAGATATCATTGAATTCCATGAGTTTGTAATTCTCAATCTTTAAGGTCAATCTCTAGGATTGAGTAATGTCAGTCTTAAAAGCTGATTTTTAATCTTTAAGGAGATTATCCTTTCTGGGGATCTGATTCATTAGTCTTATCCAGCTAATTTGCATGGTGCCCCCCCATTGTACGAGATAAATCCTTCCCATGGTTAGGATAAATCTGACCACTTGGCGACCCTGTTTGATGCTGAGGTCCGTGGATTTCCTGCTGATTTTAGTGATGACTTTTCTAGATTTTTCGTCAACCTACAGCTGGTCTGGACGACAACTTCATGACCTAAATCAAGAAGCGCGTGTCTTTTTCGGAAGACTTTACTTCCTTTTAATGATGGAATTGATTCATCGTGTAGATCCATCTTTTCTTTTCTTTCATCGGGTAAAACAGTTTAGTTTAGTCCAAAGCAAAAGTATTTTCAGTTATTTGTTATAGATATATGTGACATATGTTTAAGATAACTTGGTAAATTTTCCCACACTTGGCTTTTATTTTCCTTTTTATCGTCCTCTATTCCATTTTAAATGAATTTTAACATTTTAGTTTGTTTCTCAATTTATGTCCTTTCCGAGGTAACAATAATTTCGGTGTTAAAACCCAGTTTTATCGTTCATAAATATGTATAAACATGATTTTGAATTCATTTAATTGAAAATTTTGAAAAATTTTACTAGAATTGGGTAGTCAGTATATAAGACTAGGGCTGTTCTTTTTTATCAGAGAGCACTAGATTCTAATACAACTACTGCTTTACTAGTATTTTTAATGGTAACCAAGTGTATAAAGTAAAAAATTTTTAAAATCCGAAAGAATTTAATCCCTTCCCACACTTAAGATCTTGCAATGCCCTCATTTGCAAGAAATCAGTAACAATTTAAATTATTGAGGATGATTTGTGTGAAAATGATTAAATTTTTACCAAAGTTTCCAAATATATTGGCGTTTGTTTGCTGAATGATAAATGGTGCACATCATTTGTTCATTCCATCTTGTTGTTATTTCACATGTATTTTGCATCTTGTCGTCAAAATTAGTTGCTTTTGCTGAACTTAATGCCAGTCTTTGAAAATGCGTTGTTTTACCCTGTTGTGTACATAAGATAAACTGCAAACATATATACATATTTTTGAAGTTTGGTTTATTACCCCACATTCAAAAATTATTAAAGTCTAAAAAGTTAGATAATTATAAAAATGATTACAATATTAACAAAAATATTAACTGTATCAATAATTACAAATTACAAAATAAAAAAAATAAGTAAACTAAGGATGATATTGGTACCAATAGGGGTTCCACGCATAACCATAAGTGCTATAGAATGCTTCGGCAGGGTCATACGTAGGATATGGTGGCTGCATCTCTATCGACCAAGGAGGGAAGACGGGTTTCGGTGTAGGAATATAGTTTCTACCTATATGTTGGCAATGCGCTATGATCTGGTTCTGATGAACTTGCCAATCTTCAAATGCTCTCTGTCTAGCATTTTCGTATTCCTGAGAAGCTATAAACCTATGCATTTCTTGCATCTCATTCCCCCCTCCTACATTACCTTGTTCCTGGTTTCTCTCTACCTGTGGATGTCTACCATTGTATCGTACTGCGGCGTTATTTCGCCGCTTCAAAACTTTTGCACCATGGTATACATTTAAACCTATAGTGTCGCGGGGTTCCGGCTCTTCTACTAATAATCCCCCCCGACTTATATCCACACCGAGATATTCACAAATCAAAGTAATAAAAATACCACCTCCTATTATGCTATGTGGACGCATCCCCCGAACCATAGCTGATAAATAATAACCCACACAATATGGTATACTTACAGTGCTGTGTGGGTCTCGAATACACATATGGTAAAACAAATCTTGTTCATTTACCTTTTCTTTGTTTTTACCCCTTTGTGTAATCGAATTAGCTAAAAACCTATGTATTACTCTTAATTCGGCTCTATCTATATCCAAATAAGAGTAGTTTCCCCCTTTGAAACGGTGATGGCTTGTCATTTGACTCCACACACCGTGTGTATCAAAATTCTCATCTATCTTTCTACCGTTTAGTATCAATCCTCTACAATCGGCAGACGCTAACTCCTCAGGCGTATATATACGTAAAGCCTGAGCCATGTCCAGTAAAGACATGTGGCGCATCGAACCGCCTAACAAAAATCTAATAAAAGAACGATCGGTTAAACTAGCTACCCGATCATTCAACTCTATACTACATAACAACTCTTCACACCATACTTTATATACAGGTCTGCGTATGGTGAATAAACATATCCAGTCATTAAAAGAAGAATTACCATACCTCTGTACAAGTAATTCCCTAATTGGCCCGGCCAATTCTACAGCTTCCAAGGGTCCCCATTCTATGACCCTCGGTACCTCAACAACCTTAGAGTGAAGAGTATGCAAACCCCGTTGATATTTTGGATAATCTATCCAAAGTCTGTCAAATCTCAGGTTCGGGTGCAACTGTTCCAAGTGCATATCTGAAAAGGTCATGACTGGATGAGGTACATCCTGCTTGTAGTAGTTATCTACCTCCTGTTGTTCCAAGTTCTCAGCAGGAGCATGGCGGGCTTGGGATGAAGATTCACCCCTTTCATTCTGCAAAACACATCAAACACAAATTTTGTGCATCCAAATATGCATTAGTGTCAGCAAAATCATCAATCAAAATAATTACAATGACATTATCAATTTATATCAAACTTAAGCTTATTTTCACATTTTTATCAAATCTACACTTTTTCAAATAAGCATATACGAAAATTTTCGCCAAGTTCATAAGCATTCAACTTAAATAACATGTCAAAATAATCATTACTAGCAATCAAACAAGTCTCAAATGGCATTATCTTTCAAAAATCAAGTTCATGAATTTTGGACTTGAAAAAGTCCACTTTAATTCTCAAAATCATGTTTAGGCTCAAAGTTTGGATCATTTAACTACCTAGACATGTTATACTACTCAATTTAGCAACAATTCATGACAAAAATCGGCCATAACCTGTTTATATCAAAAAGCCCCAAATTGCTCAAGAACACAAACCCTAGATTATTCAAAATTTGAAGTTTAAGGCTTCTAATCATGTTAAACAGCATCAATCTAGGTTATACAAGCATAATACATAAACAATTTAAGTCTAATTACACTAGAAAGCATCAAAATCAAATTGGGGAAAAATAGCTCAAGAACACTAAAATTCGAATTAAATGGTGTTTAGGTGTAGAAATTTACCGTTTTTCTTGAGTAGTTCTTAGATATCATCCTTCTCAACATGATTTTAGCAAAAAATTTGGTGATTAACGGTTAAAAATTGAGATTTTTGGGGGTGATTTTCGGTGGTTTTCGGGTGCAGTTTCGAGTGTTTATGCAGTGTGTTTGTGTGTGGGGGAGTGACTGATCGAGCAGCTCTTTTATTTTTTTTTCTGGGTTTTGGACCCTCCGCGAGTCGCGGAGGTTTTGCACTGCAAACTCCGCGAGTCGCGGAGTTTACCCTTTTTTTTTTTTTTTTTTTTTATAATCTTTAACTTATAAAACAATTAAGAAATTAATTTTAAAATTTTGTTTCCCTTGTTATTTAGGACGAGGTCGTTTCGGATCGATGTCCTAGTCCGTCCCTCGACAAAATTTTAAAATTTGTCTTTTTGTAGCGATTGTTTTAAAAGCTAAGATTTTTGGGTTTTTTAATGTTTTTGGCATACTTTAAATCAATAAGATTAAAAATATTGATAATAAAAGTTCTCGTCCCTCCCTCGGGTAAAGCAATTTCGGTTCAAAGACCTAGTCTTCAACTTACGACGAATTTTAAAAATCATATTTTTAACTTAATGATATAAAGTAAATTTTTGTTTTTAAATTCACACAACATAAATATAAAATTCAAAATTAATATTAAAAATTCACACCAAACTCAAAATTTAAAATGCATAAAATTAAAAATTAATATTTTAAAAATTAAAAATTCACACCAAACTTAATTTAAAAATTTATAAATTCATATCAAACTTATATTAATTTTTCAAATATTTACAATTTTAAATATATTGTTTTTACAAAGTTTACAATATTAATTTAAGATTTAAATATTAAGATTAAAAACATAATAAAATTAAAAATCTTTTTGTCTTTTTATCCCACTTTAATCAATCAAATATTATCAAAAATATGCGCCCCTCTTTTCGGTAAAGTAATTTCGGTTCCAAGACCTAATTTAACTCATGACGAATTTTTGAAATATTTTGGGTTGATTGATTAAAGATATTTATACCTTAGGAATAAACGTTAAATTTCGCAGTGATGTAATAAATTTTTGAAGGATATCAATAATTTCGGTCGCCAAACCTAATTTTATTTAATACCAATTTAATACTTTTTAGCGAACAAATTAGCGTTTATTATCAAAAGGTTAAAAATAAATAAAAATAAAAACTGTACAGACATACCTGTGAAATAGATTTCTTAGTTATATGATCTATTATATTCATAAGATAGTCGGTTTAATTGGTTTTCCATGTCTGCATAGGCGTAACCTCGAGCATTCATTGTCTTTTCTTCTAAACATATGAACGGTCCGTCTCTGCATAAAGTAACAAATTCGGTATTTGAATAGGTTTGATTATTTGAACATTTACCTCCATGTGATCATTTTCCGCATTTGTGACATCGTTCTAGGTGTCGTGCTCTTCTTTTCGCTGCGGATTTTGATTTTCCTTTACCAAATTGTAACTTATTATCTTCGCATCTGGATCCTTTTCTAACTCCGTCCATTCTTTCTCTGATTACTGATACTAATTCACTCGGTAGTATGTCATTATTTCTTTTAGTGATCAAAGCGTGTAACATTAGACCATGGTTTAGTTCACAGGCAGTCTTCATTTCGTAAAAACCTAAAAAAATAAAAATTCAGAATGGGGGGAGAAGACTAGTTCTTTAGGGTCTGCTAGGGAAAGACCATACGTGTTCCATTTTCGAGAACTACACGAAAACAGACAATCTAACTCTAACAGAAATACATATTATCCTTTAAAGACTTGATTCTCCCCACACTTAGTTAGCTGTGGTGTCGAAATTGTGATTAACTTCGTTGTCGACTTCCATCGGACCATGTATGTAATGTTTAACTCTGTGACCATTAACTTTAAATTCAATCCCATTTGAATTTATCAATTCTATCTTTCCGTATGGGAAAACTTTTTTGACTATGAATGGTCCAGACCATCTTGATTTCAATTTTCCAGGAAATAGCTTGAATCGTGAATTGAAAAGAAGAACTCTGTCTCCTTCTTTGAATTCTTTTGAACTTCTGATTCTTTTATCATGCCATTTCTTCGTTCTTTCTTTATAGATTAACGAATTTTCGTATGCTTCATGTCTTAATTCTTCTAATTCGTTTAGTTGACTTAATCGTAGACGTCCGGCTTCATGTAAATCAAGATTACATGTCTTCAAAGCCCAAAATGCTTTGTGTTCAATTTCTACTGGAAGATGACATGCTTTTCCATAAACAAGTCTAAAAGGTGTGGTTCCAATTGGAGTTTTGTAGGCTGTTCTAAAAGCCCAGAGTGCATCCTCCAATTTAATGGACCATTCCTTCGGATTTGATCCTACGGTTTTCTCTAGAATACGTTTTAAGGCTCGGTTGGTATTTTCAACTTGTCCACTTGTTTGTGGATGATATGCGGTGGAGATTTTATGAGTTACTCCATATCTTTTAAGAACTTTCTCAAGTTGATTATTACAGAAATGAGTACCCCGATCACTTATTAAAGCTTTCGGTGTTCCAAACCTTGCAAAAAGACGTTTTAAAAAGTTGACTACAACTCGTGCATCGTTAGTTGGGAGAGCTTGTGCTTCCGCCCATTTAGATACATAATCTATGGCTACGAGTATATATAGATTATTATGAGATTTTGGAAATGGACCCATAAAGTCAATACCCCAAATGTCAAATACTTCACATACTTGGATGACATTTTGTGGCATTTCATCACGTTGACTTATTTTTCCGGCCCTTTGACATGCATCACAGGATTTGCAAAGAAGGTGTGCGTCTTTGTAAATTGTAGGCCAATAGAATCCAGCTTCATAAACTTTTCTTGCTGTTAGTTGAGGCCCATAATGCCCTCCTGTTGGTCCTGTGTGACAATGGTTTAAAATTTTACTAGCTTCATCTCCAAATACACATCGGCGTATTATTCCATCGGGACAACTTTTAAACAGATGTGGATCTTCCCAGAAATAGTGTTTTATATCACTGAAGAATTTCTTTCGTCTTTGGTACGATAATCCTTTTTCAAGGAATCCACAAACTAAGTAGTTTGCATAGTCTGCAAACCATGGGATTTCTTTATAATCTATCTTCAATAGATATTCATCAGGAAAGTTGTCTTGTATGGCCGATTCATTCAGAACTTCTAATTCGGGATTTTCAAGACGAGAAAGATGATCAGCGGCGAGATTTTCTGCTCCTCTTTTATCTCGGATTTCAATATCAAACTCTTGTAAGAGTAAGATCCAACGGATTAATCTTGGTTTAGCATCTTGTTTTGAAAATAGGTATCTAAGAGCAGAATGGTCGGTATAGACCACCGTTTTTGCTAGAACTAGATATGATCGAAATTTGTCAAAAGCAAAGACAATAGCAAGGAGTTCTTTTTCAGTAGTTGTATAGTTCGTTTGTGCTCCTTGTAACGTCTTACTAGCATAATATATAGGTTGAAATCGTTTTTCAATCCTTTGTCCTAAAACGGCTCCCATTGCAAAATCACTTGCATCGCACATTAGTTCGAATGGTAGATTCCAATTTGGTGTTATCATGATTGGTGCATTAGTGAGTTTTTCTTTAAGAATATTAAAAGATTTGATACACTCATCTGAAAAGATGAATGGCGCATCCTTTTCTAGGAGTTTATTCATAGGAGTGGCAATTTTAGAAAAATCTTTTATGAAACGTCGGTAAAAACCGGCATGCCCTAGAAAACTCCTAACTCCTTTAACATTGGTGGGATGTGGAAGTTTAGCAATTACATCTACTTTAGCTCTATCCACTTCAATTCCTTCTTTTGAAATTTTATGTCCAAGAACGATGCCTTCTTTAACCATGAAATGGCATTTCTCCCAATTAAGTACTAGATTTGATTTTTCGCATCTAATTAGCATTCGTTCCAGATTAACTAGACATGATTTAAATGTATCACCGAAGACTGAAAAGTCATCCATGAATACTTCCATGCATTCTTCTATCATGTCATGAAAAATCGCCATCATACACCTTTGAAAGGTTGCAGGGGCGTTACAAAGTCCAAATGGCATGCGTTTGTAAGCAAAAGTACCATAAGGGCACGTGAATGTGGTTTTCTCTTGGTCCTCGGGTGCTACTGGAATTTGAAAATATCCGGAAAATCCATCTAGAAAACAATAGTAACTAATTCCGGCTAATCTTTCCAACATTTGATCTATGAAAGGTAAGGGAAAGTGATCTTTTCTGGTGGCGTCATTTAATTTTCTATAGTCAATACATACACGCCATCCTGTTACAGTCCTAGTAGGAATAAGCTCATTTTTCTCATTTGTGATGACAGTCATGCCACCCTTCTTAGGCACGCATTGAACTGGGCTTACCCATGGACTATCAGAGATTGGATATATCAAACCTGCATCTAGCAGTTTAATAATCTCTTTCTTAACTACATCTTGCATATTAGGATTTAGTCTTCGTTGGCGTTGCACATACGTTTTATGACCTTCTTCCATAAGGATTTTATGTGTGCAATACGAAGGACTTATTCCTTTAATATCATGAATCTTCCATGCAATGGCTGGTTTATGAGCTTTCAACACAGAAATGAGTTGTGATTTCTCATTTTCAGTAAGAGAAGACGATATTATTACAGGTAATTCAGATTCACCATGTAAATAAGCGTATTCCAAATGGTTTGGAAGTGGCTTTAACTCTAATTTCGGAGGTTCTTCTATCGATGATTTATATCGATATCTGTCTTCTTCTTTTAGCATTTGAATTTCTTCTGTTGTTGGTTCATATCCATTAGCTATAAGTGTAGCTAACATTTCAGCTTCATCAATTGGTTCATTACCTTCTCCTAAAGAACATTCTCCCGTTCCTTGTAATTCTGGAAATTCTTCTAATAATTCTGCATGTGCATCTATAGTTTGAATATAATAACATGTATCATCTGCAGATTGTGGTTGTTGCATTGCTCTATCAACTGAAAAGGTAACACTCTCATCCTCTATACTTAGGGTCAGTTTCTTACCGAATACGTCTATCATTGCTTTAGCCGTGTTTAAGAATGGTCTTCCTAATATGAGAGGAACTTGAGAATCTTCTTCCATGTCCAAAACAACAAAATCTACTGGAAATACTAAAGTACCAACTTTAACTAGCATGTTCTCCATTATCCCTCTAGGATATTTTATTGATCTATCGGCTAGTTGTATGCTTATTCTGGTTGGTTTTAATTCTCCAAGGTCTAGCTTAGCGTATAGTGAATACGGCATTAGATTTATACTAGCACCTAAGTCTGCCAATGCTTCTATTGAACTAAGACTACCCAGAAAACATGGAATTGTGAAACTTCCTGGATCAGATAGTTTTTCTGGTATCTTATTCAACAGCACTGCTGAACAATTAGCATTCATAGTAACAGCCGAGAGTTCTTCCATTTTCTTTCTATTCGTGATTAGATCTTTCAAGAATTTAGCATACCTTGGCATTCCTGAAATCACATCAATGAAAGGAAGATTTACATTTATCTGTTTAAACATATCCAAGAATTTGGATTGCTCGGCTTCAAGTTTTTCTTTCTTCATTTTACTCGGATAAGGAAGTGGTGGTTGGTATGGTTTAACATAAGGTTTATCCTTAACTGTGTTATCTTCATTAACCTTTTCAACTACCGGTTCTTTTTCCTTATCTTGATCAGGTTGTGGTTCTTGTGGAGTAGGAATGGTTTCATCAGAAGTTACAGGTATTTCAGGTGGTTTAAGTGTTGTACCACTTCTTGTGGTAATAGCTTTAGCTGTTTCATTCCGGGGGTTAGCATTTGTATCGCTTGGTAGACTTCCCGGTTTTCTTTCACCTATCAACCTTGCTAGGTTACTTACTTCTTGTTCCAGATTTTGAATAGAAGCTTGTTGATTTCTAAATGCTTGAGCATTTTGTTCATTAGTTTGTTTTTGAGATGTGAAAAACTGCGTTTGAGTTTCAACTAGCTTCGTCATCATATCTTCTAAATTTGGCTTTTTATCATCGGTTTGTTGTGGTGGTTTGTTTTGAAAATTCGGTCTTTGCTGATTGTAAGTATTATTGGATACTTGTTGATTGCTAGGACCTTGTTGGTTATTGTATGGAATATTTCGGTTATAATTCTGGTTTTGATTGTAAATCGGTCTTGGCGGTTGATAATTATTCTGATAATTATTTCCAGGCCTTTGGTTTATGTATGAAATATTCTCTCTTTGTTCCATTGTTAATTCAATACTGAGACAATCTTTTGTCAAATGTGGTCCTCCACACTGCTCACAACTAATTCGTATTGCATGAATATCTTTAGTCATCTTTTCCATTCGTCTTTCGAAAGCATCTATCTTTGCTGAAATGGAATCTAAGTCATGGCTAGAATCGGCTCTAGCTGCTTTAGATGATCTAATGATATCTTTTTCTTGGTGCCACTCATGTGAGTAGGAAGCAGTGTTATCAATAATTTTGTAAGCATCAGTTTCGGTTTTCTTCATAATAGAACCACCAGCTGCTATATCTATGTCTTTTCTTGTAGTGATGTCGCATCCTTGGTAGAATATTTGTACTATTTGACAGGTGTCTAAACCATGTTGCGGACATCCTCTTAATAACTTTCCATATCTTGTCCACGCCTCATATAGAGTTTCATTTGGCTTTTGTGTGAACGTAACAATTTCTGCTTGAAGTCTTACGGCTTTAGATGCAGGAAAAAATTGTTTAAGAAATTTGTCAACTAAAACATCCCATGTATCAATCGCCCCTTCAGGTAACGATTCCAACCAATCTTTGGCTTCTCCCTTTAAAGTCCAGGGAAATAACATGAGATATATCTGTTCATCCTCCACTTCTCGTATTTTAAATAGTGTGCAGATCCTATTAAAGGTACGTAGATGTTCATTTGGATCTTCCTTCGGCGCACCACTAAACTGGCATTGATTAGTCACCATGTGTAGAATTTGTCCTTTGATTTCATAATCTGGCGCATTAATGTCTGGATGAGTAATTGCGTGACCTTGGCCAGTGCGTTTAGCTCTCATTCGGTCTTCCATACTTAAAGGTTCCAGATTCTCCATAATTGAATTTGTTGAATCGGTATCAATAGATGATTCTGATTTAATAGTTCGTTCCTCAACAATCTCTGTTTGAATGATTGGTGGTTCCGGAGGAAAGTTTAATGGTTCAGGATCTATGAACCGTTCCTGAATATTTTCTGGATTCTCAATTGTGAGGTTGGGTTCAAAAAATGGATTATCGGTAATTTGAACTGAAGTACTTGGTCGACTGGATGACGATTCTAAAGAAAAATCAACGGCGGTTATATTTGTTAAACGATGTCTTGATTGAGTTACAGGTGGTGAACGTACAAAAGGTGATGAACGTCTTGCTCGGTGCATTCACAGAATATCCTATTAGTTTTTAAAAGGAAAGAAAAATTATAATAAGTTATCCAATCAATAGACTTTTCTGATTTTGCCCACGTTTCGAATAGCCAAAAGATGCAGCAGAGGGGCAGGATTCGTTTGGTCTCAATATAATTGAGGACTGTTTGGCTCCAATAACCCGGTCCACGTACAAATCCAACTATTACTACGAACCAGAAAATTTTGATGTCTATTAATTTAACCACTCAAAATAAATTTTCGTAATTTTAAGAAATTTAGATAAGAAGTAGAAAAATTTTAAGTCCTAAAAACTAGAATGGCGAGAAATAAGAAAGACAAAGAGTTCGTCGCAAAAGGTCGAAAAAGAAAAAATGATTGAAAAATAAAAGGTGACGGAAAAATAAAAGAAACTTATAAAAACTTAAAAATACTTAACTAATTTAACCTTATTACTACAACTAACTTAAAATTATAATCGCAAATTGAAATTACTAATTGGAATGATAATTGGTACATAGTAAAAGGTCTCTAAAAATATTAAAGCTTACAAGGAAAAACTAAATCTCAAATGGAAATAACTTAAAAAGAAACTAAAATTTAAAAAGGCGTCGCAAAATTCTAAAGCACCTAAATCTTAGTCTAAAGAAAAAGCACTTAAGGAATTCTACAGCAAAGCCTAAAAATCTAGGAGTAAAAATAACTATAGCAAAAACTTAAGTTTAAAATTAAATATGAGCTAAAAAATACAAATATTATGCTACAACGATTAAAAAGGTACAAAATATAAAAATATACAAAAAGTTGTAAAAAGTACAATTTTTATAAAAATATTATTTTTATATTATTATTTTATTAAACTACTAATTTTACAATTTTATTAAAACTAATTTAACTAAAATACATAAATAAAAAGTATAAGTAAAATTAAAACTAATAATAATAATAATAATTATAATTAGGTTAAATAATAATAATAATTAAAAATAACCCGTAATCAATGCTTGATTAGGGTTTTGTCCGTGTGTCAGAAGGTCTCCGCGAGTTGCGGTGACTAATGAGGAAAACCCCGCGAGTCGCGGGGTTCAGTAATTCAGTTGACAGGTAGTAATTTTTACGCGTTTTCTTTATTTTATTTTTTTTTTTTTATGTTTTATGTTTTTAATTTAAATAAACGATTTTAAAATAAAACTTATATTTTTATAAACTAAAATAGAAATAAAGAAACTTATAAAACTTAAATATTTAACAAAATCTTAAAAATACTAATATTTTTGTTTTTCTTTTTATATTTTTCGAATATTTAAAACGTATTTCTACAAAAGCGAATTTTTAATAAAAGTAACTAAAAAATCTTTTTTTTTTTTTTTTATATTAGCGTTGCGCTTCCGGCGTTTAAGAGTTTTCCCCGGCAGCGGCGCCAAAAATATACTTGATGTCGAACGAGGTGTATATAAAATAGTTATTATTTTACTAGGAAAATACTATTAAATACGATACAATTTTAAACAAGATATTTATTTATTTATAGAATGGATATACTTAAACCTTGCTACAACACTTATAGGCAGTGTACCTAATCGTACAGTAGTGTAGTTTTTAGTAAGTCCGGTTCGTTCCACAGGGAAATCTTTAAACAAAGCTCAACGCTATATTAGTTTACTTTTATAAAAATACAAATATATATATAAGTAATATTATTATTATAAAGGGGGGTTTTTACCGTTTAATGACCGGTTTGTCGATTTTAAGACTTTAGTCGCAGTTAAAACCTAATGTAAAATATAAAATAAATACAAGACTTAAATTAAAGCGTAAAGTAAATAACGATAATGAAATTGCGAATAATAAAAGTGCGATAAAATAAACTTGCGATAATTAAAAAGTACGATAATTAAAAGTGCGATAAAATAAAATAAATAAAAGTGCGATAATTAGAAGTGCAATTAAATATAAAATAAAGGAAATTAAATATGAAATAAAAGAATTATGCTTATTTAAACTTCCGTAATCATGATGTTTGACGTGTTGATTTTAGTTTTATGCCCATGGGTTAATTGTCCTTTGTCCTGGATTATTCAATATGTCCGTCTGGTTTTTGTCCATAACAGTCCATCAGTCATAAATATAAATTGCAAGTGTCCTTGTCAAATTATTATTATACCCGAAGATAAATATTCCAACTAATTGGGGATTCGAATTGTAACAAGGTTTTAATACTTTGTTTAATGAATACACCAGGTTATCGACTGCGTGTAAACCAAGGTTTTACTACTTTGTTAACAATTACACCAATTACCCTTGAATGTAATTTCACCCCTGTTTTGATTATTCTAGTGGCTATTAATCCATTCCCGTGTCCGGTTAAATGAACGATTATTCGTACAAATAAATACCCCGCCCATCGTGTCCGATCGAGTGTATATGGTAATTTATAGGGACGCCCAATTGTAAATCTTTATATTAACATTAACAAACTTTCATTTAATTAAACAAATATAAAGCCCATTAATAGCCCATAGTCTAATTTCCACAAGTGTCGTTCTTTTGTCCAAACCCCAATTATGGTACAAAGCCCAATTACCCAATTTTAGTAATTAGCCCAACATCATGATTACTTCGTTTTAAATAAGCATAATAATAACTTAGCTACGAGACATTAATGTAAAAAGGTTGAACATAACTTACAATGATTAAAAATAGCGTAGCGTTACACGGACAGAATTTCGACTTACACCCTTACAACATTCGCTAACATACCCTTATTATTAGAATTATAATTAAAATTAAAATTAAAATATAAATATATATATATATATATATATCGTATATATTGAGAGAGATAGAGAAATAAGATGTGTTAAATTTGATCAGAATTCGGTTGGCTTTATAGCCAGACTTGATTTTTGGGGCTCCGCGACTCGCGGCAAAATGCCCTTAAAACTCCGCGAGTCGCGGAGAGGTATTTACAGCTCACACCCTTGGAGTTTCTTGCTGCCGACGGTTTTTATTATATATATATAATATATATATAATTAATATAATTAATTATATATTATATTATATTTATATACATAGTTAACTTGTAATTTTTAGTCCGTTGCGTCGAGCGTTAAGAGTTGACTCTAGTCCCGGTTCCGGATTTTCGAACGTCCTCGCGTACAATTTAATATCTTGTACTTTGCGTTTTGAATCTTGTACTCTTGTGATTTCGAGACGTTTCTTATCAATAATTGGAACCTTTTTGATTGTCTTTTGTACTTTTGAGCTTTTTGGTCGTTTGCGTCTTCAATTCGTCGAATCTGTCTTTTGTCTTCACCTTTTATTATTTAAACGAATATCACTTGTAAATAGAACAATTGCAACTAAAAGCTTGTCTTTCTTGAGGAATAATGCTATGAAATATATGTTCGTTTTTAGCATTATCAATTGTGAAGGTGAATTTTGGGTCTAAATTCGTTAGTAATTCTTCCAAAGGGTAAAAGTACACATAGATTCTCGCTACGTGCAATGGAATAACCGTACGTGTTTTGCTAATTTGAACTTGTGAAGTGATGTCGAAATGGAAGTATGAGTCGGCGTAATGTAATGACCGGGATTATATTACGGTAACTTATATGGAAGTTTCGACAGCATGACATAAGGAATGGGAGGCTAGTCAAGGAAAAAAAAAAATTTCTTTCTAAATTGCACTGCTTATAAAATGAACCTAATAGTCTCTCATAACCTATCGATAGTATATGTATATACTACAACTCATCACTAATGACCCCACTTGTTACTACGTATCATTAGTTGATATATATTGAACATACCCATCATCTCACATCGCAATTCCTTACTATATATCATTGCCACCCGCTATTCAACACTATTCCACACTCCTAGTCGATTCAATCACCACTCGTTTCTGGTCTATTTCTATAACGATGTTTCATCGACGCTAGCACGTTATGCTATTTTGTACTAAGGAACACCCCAAATGGTAAGGAACATAAGGTCATCATGTGTGATCTATGAATTGTGCAAGAAGGCAACCACATGGCCAAATATATTAGAGTTGGAGCTCCGGTCCAGTTGGTTAAGAAGAAGGATGGGTCGATGAGGTTGTGTATCGACTGCAGAGAATTGAACAAGCTAACAATCAAGAATCGGTATCCGTTATCGAGGATTGATGACTTATTTGATCAGATACAAGGACCCATTTGTTATTCGAAGATTGATTTGAGATTCGGGTATCACCAATTGAGAGTCAAAGAAGCTGATGTCCCGAAGACAGCGTTTAGAACATGTTATGGACATTATGAGTTTACAGTGATGTCGTTTGGTTTGATGAATGCACCAGCAGTGTTCATGGACCTCATGAACCATGTGTGTAAGCCATACCTAGATAAATTCGTTATTGTGATCATTGATGATATAATAGTGTACTCCAAGAATAGAGAAGAGCACGAACAACATCTACGCTCGATATTGACTATGCTTAGAGAAGAGCGATTGTATGCAAAGTTCTCTAAGTGTGACTTTTGGTTACCAGAAGTACAATTTCTTGGCCATGTTGTAGGGGCCAATGGAATACAGGTCGATCCAGCAAAGATTGAGTCGGTTAAGAATTGTGAAACTCCAAAGACGCCAACGCAGATTAGGCAATTTTTGGGACTAGCTGGTTAATACCGGAGATTCATTGAAGGATTCTCTAAGATCACCCGACCATTAACCGCGTTGACTCATAAGGGCAAGAAGTTTGAGTGGTCAGAACCGCAAGAGACTGCATTTCAGTTATTGAAGGAGAAGTTGACAACTGCACCAGTATTGTCTCTACCCGTGGGAAGTGAAGATTTTGTGGTTTATTGTGATGCCTCACATCAAGGAATGGGTTGCGTGCTTATGCAACGAAATAAAGTTATTGCTTATGGATCGCGTCAGTTAAAGATACACGAGCAGAACTACACTACGCACGATCTTGAGTTAGGAGCTGTTGTCTTTGCACTTAAAATGTAGAGACACTATCTGTTTGGAACCAAGTTCACTATCTTCACTGACCATAAGAGTTTACAGCACATATTCGATCAGAAACAGCTTAACATGAGAGAACGACATTGGATGGAACTACTTAACTATTATAACTATGAACTTCAATACCATCCAGGCAAGGCGAATGTTGTGGCAGATGCCTTAAGCAGAAAGGAGCGAGAGAAACCTCTTAGGGTTAAAGCACTTAACATAGTTGTCCGTACGAATCTCGCATCACAAATCCGCGAAGCATAACAAGAAGCCATGAAACAAGAGAATGTTGATGTTGAATTTCTCAAAGGGATGGATAAGAAGTTTGACATCAAGGAGGACGGAACACGGTACATGCTAACCGAATTTGGGTACCAAAGTTTGGTGGATTGAGAGAACTAGTGTTGGAGGAAGCACACAAGTCGAGATACTCAATTCATCCGGGAACAGATAAAATGTACCAAGATTTAAAGGCATTTTATTGGTGGCCAAATTTGAAAGTTGACATTGCTACTTATGTCGGGAAGTGCTTGACTTGCGCTAAAGTCAAGGCTGAGCATCAGAAGCCATCAAGATTATTAACTCAACCAAAGATTCCCCAGTGGAAGTGGGAAGGTATTTCCATTTACGTCATTACGAAATTGCCGAGAACAACGGGAGGTCACGATACTATTTGGGTTATCGTAGATCATCTCACTAAGTCCGCACACTTTTTACCGATAAGGGAAAACTGATAAAATGGAGAAGTTGGCTCAGATCTACATTAAAGAATTCGTCTCTAGGCATGGAGTGCCTATATCCATTATATCCGACCGCGACAGCAGATTTACTTCCAGGTTTTGGCACTCATTACAGAAAGCAATGGGGACCCATTTAGATATGAGTATAGCATATCACCCCCAGACGGATGGCCAGAGTGAACGAACTATTCAGACTTTTGAGGACGTGTTGAGAGCGCGTGTCATTGATTTCGGAAACAGATGGGATAAGTATTTACCACTAGCTGAGTTCTCATACAATAACAGCTACCATGCGAGTATTAAAGCTGTACCTTTCGAGGCATTATACGAAAGGAAGTGTAGATCTCCTGTTTGTTGGAGTGAGTTGGGAGATAGTCAGTTGACAGGTCTTAAGATTATTCAGGAGACAACTGAGAAAGTCCTACAGATTCAGGAACGATTGAGAATGGCTCGAAGTCGTCAAAAGAGTTACGTCGATGTTAGGCGGAAGGACATAGAGTTCCAAGTTGGTAACAAGGTTATGCTTAAGGTATCACCTTGGAAGGGTGTTGTACGATTTAGGAAACGAGGTAAACTGAGTACTAGATATGTTGGACCGTTTGAGATAACTGAAAGAGTTGGACCAGTAGCTTACTGATTGGAACTGCCACAAACACTCAGCGGTATTCATGACGTTTTCCATGTATCCAATCTAAAGAAGTGCCTAGCCGATGATAATTTGATTATTCCTTTAGAGGAACTACGTATCGACGACAAACTTCATTTCATTGAGGAACCTGTTGAAATCTTGGGCCGAGAGGTTAAACAGTTGAAGCAAAGCAGAATTCCTATCGTTAAAGTTCGGTGGAACGCGAGAAGAGGACCAGATTTCACGTGGGAGAATGAAGACCAGATCAGGCTGAAATATCCGCAATTGTTTCCTATCGTTAAACTACTTCAGCGGACGATCACTAAAAATTTCGGGACGAAATTTTCAATAACAGGTGGGCAATGTAACAACCCTGATTTTTTCCGTTACTTTCGTTAACCTTCCGTTAGTTTAATTAACGGCGATTATTTAACTTTTATATGTTTATGTGTAATAAATGCGTACTTGATCTTCGGAGGGTTTTAATAATTAATAAGGGTTGATATTAATTCGAATAAATATTTTGGATAATGAAATACGATAAAAACGATACGATTTTGATAATAGCTTTTTGAGCAACGAAACGCTCGGGTTTATTTTAATAATTAATTTTATTAATTATTAACTTTTTAAAATATTTAATTTATTGGGTTTTTAATAAATTAAGCGATTGGTTGCATTTAACGATCGGGTTAGCGTTCCGGGCTTTCGGTACGACTAAACGACACTTAAAACGGACCACGATTACAAGGAATTGGATAATACTAGCCCGGGAATACTTCCCATGTGGGCCACAGCCGAACCCCCTCCCCACCCCTTTTATGTTTAATTTTTGATAACTTTAGGGACTTATGTGCTAATTGTTTAAACTAGGGTTAGTATAAATACAAGTATTAACACAAATTAGGTATAAACCCTCACTAGAAAAAAAGCAGTCGACTTCTTCCTCCTCCCCAAAACCGTCGACCTCCATCACCAATACCACCATTCAATTTTCACTTTTTGATAAAACCTTGAACACTAAAGTTGTAATTCCCGATCTCCTCTACGCATTGGTGTATTTAATTTAGCGATCAAAGGTATAATTGCATAAACCCTAATTCTTAAAATCTGATTTTCATGTGAGTTTCATAGATATGTTGTCAATTACTCAAGTCTATACGCGTACGTGTTAATCGTTATCGTTATTTTGATTGTTTGATGCGCTAGGGTTTAAAAACGAATTTGTATTTGCTTGATCAGAAAAATTAAGTTTTTCAAATGTTAATTATTATGTTATAATCAGATTCCTTGCGAAAAATTATTGATTTTAGGCTTTGTATTCATTTGATTTCGTTTCCGTATAATTAAGTTATGTCGATTTGAATTATCGTTGTGTTTTTGTTGCTTGATCAGAAATATGGTATTGATATATAACGAATTGGCATGTGAGACTTATACCACTGGAAATATAATTTAAAAACACTCAATTTAGACTAGGATATCATGTCGTTGCTTATGTATAGCCCGAGATATGCTAGAATTAGTGTAAATGTAGTTTTATACAGTACTTGCATGAAAATAACCTTGTATGATAAAATGTGTTAACTTCTGTGATTGAAGCTTTGCATATTTGAAAAATATGCAAAAATTAATTCATCTTTCATGTAGATATCATAGGCTAATTATATCTATATCTTCGGATAATCGCGTGCGAATGTGACTAACTAAATGAGAATCGAATCTGTAAATTGAACACGGTTTTGTACTCTGTGGATTTTGTATATTGATTGAGCATGTTTACTTCTGGGAAATGAAACTTAACATGATATTTGACTTATTTTTATTTTATGTCAATCTCTGAAACCTTATTCATTGGGCACAATAGAGCCATACTTTATGTGAATTCTGATTTGAGCTGAAAACTGAATGTTCAACTTGCACGAATAAACTGCACGAATTGGCTAAACAAAAGTTTCTATATTTTTGATATGTGTTACTTTGATTTGTCCTTGAACTATGGCCACTGGTCTTGTATCAATTTCATATTCCTAACTCCGATTATAGCCAAAATGAAATCAGTGCGCGGTCAGAAACTGACCTGGCAAACCCCAAATGTATCTCTTCTGATTCCTGACTTTTAATTGTCGTATGAGTCCTTGGCCGGACTTTTTGGAATCAATTTTAAGTATATTTATGATCTGGAGTTTTTCATATTTACTTGAATTTTTTACTATGAGATAATGTGCTAAGTATGCTACGTGTTCATAAATTTTGTGCATGACGATAAACTGAAATTGTGAAAATGATCATCATGACCTAAAACGTATTGTTTGACTTTAGTTGACTACTTTGACCAAGTTCGACTTTCGGTTTGACTTCGGTTGACTTTATTTGACTTGTATGATATAGTTGACTTTTACTTTGAAACGCGTCGAGTCGAGCAATAAGACAACGTACACTATGAAACCACACTTATTTAAGATACATATATTAACCAACTTACATACGTATACTTAGGTTGCATTACTCGGCTATAAACTGTACCAGTTATTTGTTCACTTTTCAATCCGAGCTTATTTCAAAGGTGAGTCTACAGTCCCGCTTTTTACATGTTTTCAGGGATGAGAATACACGCTGTTATATTTACATTTTCAAATACTTTGTATTGACATGAGTACTACACATATGCATATTGAGTTTGTTCAAAAAGCCTCTAGCTTGAATACTTTTAATACCATCGAAGTAAGCACAATTTAGATGGACGAATCCGTTAGGTTGACAACCTAACCCGCTATAAAAACTGTGGTGCATTTACTTTGAACATTAAATACATTTGAACAAGTGTATAACATTTTACGAGGTAAGGCGGGTATAGTGGCTTCTATACTCGGGTCATTGCTAGTATTCAGGTGGTCGGTTTATGCAAACGATAGAATCTCGTGGTCAAGGAAATCAAACTATTTTTCTGATAACTATTTTTCTTCAGATACTCTTACATTACTTTAAACCTATAGATTCACCAACATTATTTGTTGACCTGTTTTTGCGTGTTGTTGTTCTCAGGTCCTTAGGATGTATGCTTCCGCTGTGTTTGCTGCATGACTGGCCGTGGAGTCAGCATTTGATTTTAAAGAACATTATTTACCTTCGCATTTAAAACTTTTATACTGTTTAAGTACTGTTGGCTTGTGGTTACGATCACAACAGTGTTTCAATTTTTGAGATTTTTGACTTATGTTTTTGAAAGTTAATTTTTGAATAAAATTAAATGCGATTGCTTTAAATGTCTCATATGGAGGGCGTAACTGTTAACTGTGGGACTTGAATTAACACGCCGTCAGATGGTAATTTGGCGGGGTGTTAAACATTGTTTGAAGACCTCCGAAATGAGCATCCCATCAGAGAAATCATCAACACCAGCACTGCTTCTATGATTGACATTCATGGGTCAACCAGCAGAGCTGTGGACCATATTCTCATCGGACTTCAAGACTTATCAAGAGCCGAAACTGCGCACTACTTATCTTTCAGAAGATCTTCAAGAGAAGTACTGGATCTATTACCACTATTGGTTCCAACACTTTCTCAGGATTTATCCTCCAAGACTCACATTCCCTCGAGAAGACCAAGATCACAACCAACAGTGAGGAATGTTTGCTTTTTGAAGCATCACTACGGTCGAGCCAATGACTTTAAACAAAAGCACTTCTCGGGAGGCAACCCGTGCAATAAAGTAGAGTAGAAGAATAAAGGACGACAAATGAGCCGATAAAGACGCAAGGATTAGAAACCAGCCGCATCTGCTAGGGGTATTTTTTTCTTCTCGCTACTAGCTCAAGATTCAAACTATGCCACATCCTAGCTTATCACTAAGTATGGGATAACACCCAATGAAAGTACTAGACAAATACTCCCAAATCTCCAAGTGTGGGACACTAGGAACATTGAGGACAATGTTCGTCTAAGTGTGGGATGTTGGTATCTTTTTATGCTGTATTATAATAACCCATTACGAAGATTCCAAGTTCTTAAGCCAAATTTCAAAATTTTTTGCAAAAGAAACCCTTTTCGAAAGAGTATTTTTGAAAACCTGAAACGTTTGTCAATAAAAATAAGGCTTAAGTAAGGTGGAAATCTTGTTAGATTGAAATCTCTAATAAAGCATTGCATGACTAAGGCATTATCGACCTAAATTGATTATGGTGAGGCACCCCAAATAAGACCAGCATTCATCTTTAATGCTTCACTATTTTTCGTTGAGAGTGCCGATGTCTATGCTCAAAATCAGAACTTGCTTTAGATCTACATCTCCAAGCAGCGAAACTTGATTCGGTTGTAATCAAAATAGCTAGCCATTTGTCAAACATAAACCTTCCGCACCTCCACTACTTCTACTCCACCACCACATCCACATCACCTTTACTATTTCTCGAAAAATTCAGAAAATGAGATTCCTTCCGAAAACCCGATGTTGTAAACCTCTCAAGTATCATGGCAAAGGTCTTGAACAAGTTTAACGGCTAAAAGTTTCTCGAGATGAAGTCTCAAAAAAAATAAAAATTTTTGAATGATTTTCAAGTTCTGAAAAAAAGGAGCAGAACTATATAAGAGAAACGCCGAAGAGAACTCGATCGAAAATGATTATTAAATGAAGAAAAGTTCCAAAGTGCTTCTCAACATACTTCAACACTCCTATCTATCTGAATAAAAGTCTGTATAAAGACTACATTACCCTTTATCTCACCCCTCAAAAACAACTTCACTACCACTCCAAAATTCCTTTTCCATCATTGACAAATGACCTATAAAGATGAGATTACTACCGTTCTCGCATTAGCAGCAAGGATTTGAGTCTTTATCAAGCCTATGACGATGGGTGCAGCATGACTGGCTATGAGTGTATTCATTTCTTAGATCTATAGGGAACCTCAAACACTTGAGTGATTTGAGTGACCCGTGAAAGCTAGCCTATGTCATGTAATCTCCTCGCATGCTTGCAGAGATAATCTCAATCCTAACATAGATGACTCACCTTATCTTTTTGCTCTTATAATAAAAGCAAACCGCTTAGGCTATTAGAAAAGAAACACCGAAAAGATTCTTGAAAATGAGAGTTTGCTTGAGGACAAGCAAAGTCTAAGTGTGGGATATTTGATATCGGCTAAAAAGTCACGTTTCACCCCGGTATTAAGACCCAAAAACAAGAAAGATTCAATTTTTGTTAGCAAAATACCTAATTCGTCGGTTAGAATTGAAGAAAAAGTAATTACGAAGGCGGTGCAAAAAGAATCAAGAGAATCGGAGCTAAAATGAAGATTCTAGAGCGAAAACGGTGAAAGACAAGAAATCAAGTTACGATCCAAGGAATCAAGGTTGACCAGCATCAGATACGGCCTGCCATACGGCCTGCCATACGGCCTGCCAGTATGGGGTACGGCCTGCCAAACGGCCCAGCAAACGCCCCCAAGAAACGGGCTGCCAGTCAAACGTGCTGCCAAATACGGGCCATCATACGGCCTGCCAGTCGTATTTTGGCAAAATCCTAGTCTATTTAAAGGGTCTTTGTCATTCATTCCAACACACACTTCAATTCACTTCTTTCTCTCTCTTGTACAATATTAGTCATACTCTCAAGGACTTCGACTTTGTGCGGGAAACCTAGTACCCGGAGAAGAACGCTGAAGATTGTATTAGGAGCGGTCTGGAATCTTGAAGTTGTCACTTTTGTATTCGGAACTCGTTTAATCTACTGGTACTTATATCCTTTATCTTATATAATGTTTTATGATATTGTTGCCATGATTAGCGAGTAGTTATCTTTAGTGTATGCTATGATGTAAGCAGTTATAATGCTGAAATAATATTATGGTCTGTGTATGCTGTTGAAATGCTTTCTGATTATGCTTTAAACTCAATCGCTTTTCCAACTAATAGAACGTAGTTATAGGCTCTGTTATTGGGAAGTCGTGAACCTCGATTCAGAGTATACTATCTGTGTCACCCCTTGGTAAGAGAAGTCTATCGGATACAACGTAAGATCGACCGAGGCACACCGGTTGTAGTAAGTATATCGAGCTTTGGATTCCGACTGAGGACTCTTTCATAGTGAAACATCTGACTAGACCCCTAGTACATTGTCAGTCCTAGACCATGCTAGTGTAGTCACCAAGCATATAAACTTCGTACGTACATGCTGAAGCACAGCGGTTGTTGTAAGCTGTACCTCTGCTAAGTAAGGCCATGGAACCCGGTTAGTGTTGTCCAGTACACTGTACCATAACGCGGTCTCAAGCATTGCACCCCGCTTGAGGGATTCTTAGTTAATTAAGGAACTGTTTGTGTAGACACATAAAGGATTGGACTGTTAGGACAACCGAACGTGTTCATGGAAGTCAGCTTGACTTGGCCATCGTGTTCTTTATGGTTTAACTCTTTTTAAGGGCCTAACTATCTCTTACCAATCATTAACGAAAGCATTGAAATGCATCACGTCTCTCGGATATAGAAAACCATGTATTCTATTATGCTTAAAAAAATTTAGACCATTTCGGAATGTTAATACGTCACTCAACCGAGTCGCTCAATTGGATGAGCCGTCTGAATGTGTATGCCTGTAGTCAGACTGCACGGGCGTCGGGGGTAAGGGACGTTGCTGTCTATTCAGATTCTTCAAGCCTAACGCAGTACCCAGTGACATGTCTTATGACAGGGGCTTTTAGGACCATTGTAATAAATACAGGGCCTCTGCCTATTCATGAGCCAGCATTCCATAATCTCGGCAGAATAACTGATGAAGTCATAGTATACACTCACTTTAACCTTATCAGAATTACGAATTTTATCGCATTTACTTTATCTGTCTTATAAATTAGAAAATCCCAAAAATAAATATTCACTACTCCCTAACTATCTTAGGCTTAAATATAGGTTCGATTCTACTGATATCTCAAAAATACGACTCTAGGTCATACTTCCCTTACTTATAAGGAGTAGTAAGATTTAGGCCCCGCTAAATATAAATTTAAAACAGTACCTTCCTCCCACGAGTGGCTGATCCTGGCGAGCCGGGCCTGACGACACCGCACGATTAAAAACCGTCCGTTTCGGCCATGTCAGAGCCCAAAACCGATGAACTTTATGTTAACATGAAGTACCCTGATGGGGTGTACCGTAAACACCCGTATGTCTTAAACTTTCACTATAACCAGGAACATCTAAGCCACCAGGTTTTTCTAGACCATTTGAGAAAATAACGGCTCGTATTAGGGGAGCACCATATATCCCTAGGAAATTAGCGAAATGAACCAAGTCCGAAGAGGAAGAAATGAGTGAGTCGGAATAAAGAGTTGTAATCATGTTGTGTAATATATGTATTGTAGTGTGCATGTATTTTCATGTTATGTAAAAATTTCTTGTATTGTTTGTTAATTATCTTTTACGAATCTAATCCTCATCTATTTTTACAGTATAAAAACACACAATGGACGTTAAAGATAGACAACCGAATATTTTAGAAGACCTACCCGGGGACATGATTGATGAAATCTTGTCTAGAGTCGGTCAGAGTTCATCGGCACAATTATTTATGGCGAAATTAGTTTGTCAAACATTTGAAAGACGTTCCAGGCATGCCTTAGTTTATAAAAGGCTTTCCTTTAATATATGGGGTACATCACATTGGGGAGACCATAAGTTACGTCGTGTTTTCTTTAAAGCATTGAATGCGGGGAACCTAGATGCAATTTTACGCTACGGGTTAAGAGCCTATTTTGACGCTACCTATCCTAACATAGGACTTCGTTCTTTAGAAAGAGCTTCAAACATGCAACATAAAGAAGCATGTTATGTCTACGGGTTAGTAATGTTCGCTTCTCACCAAATCGAGAAAAAGAACATAGGATTGCAACTACTAAATAAAACATTCCCATAAGTGATGTATTCAGTAGTTGGGGTGAGAAATAAGATTTTTAGATTATTGCGGGGCTGTTGGGCATTACGTAACCCCCGTCTTTTTGAAAACGTTACAACATGCTGCCTAGCCAACGGTCACAACGGTTATTTTCTACAAGATCAAGGATGGGAAATAATATTAGTAAAACCCGAATGCATGACTTGTTTCTGGACTTATGAATGATGTATCTTTATTGCCTTTGCTGAACGACTTGCGTATTAACTAGAATTGTCTTCGCAACTGCCTTGTATTAAAGTTATTGTGTGCTATATTTCATACTATATGTAAAATAGCGGTATTGTAAGTTTGTAAAATATTGTATAAAAGTTTGAATGCGAAATATTATTGTAATCAGTTTTTCATATAGAGTTGTAGTAGTTGAATTGTATATTAGCTACTAAGTATGAACTTAACGGGTAGGTACTACCCGAATGAAAAATTATAAAATGCTAATATGAAGAAAAAGTTTTTATAAATAAGTTCATATTATGCTATGAAATACTATTGACTACTCTTAATATTCTATATGATTAACTTAATTCTTTTGGCTATTTTTAAAGGGAATGGCACCGACTACTCGTGATAACTTGAACATGTGCGAGGAAGACTTCCGAGTTTTCTTTGCAGCAAACATAGCCGCTGTACAGGCTGCGATGCAAAATAACAATAACTCGGGATCTAGCAGTGGAACTAATTCCACAAGAAATTGTGTAGGATGCTCCTACAAAGAATTCACTGCCTGCAAACCTCTGGAATTCGATGGAACCGAGGGTCCAATTGGATTAAAATGGTGGACCAAGAAGGTCGAATCGGTGTTTTCCATAAGTAAGTGCACTGAAGAAGATAAAGAAAAGTACACTACGCATACCTTCACAGGCACTGCGTTAACATGGTGGAATACCTATTTCGAGCAGGTGGGACAAGATACTGCATACGCGCTACCGTGGTCGGCATTCAAAAACCTGATGAATGAACAATATCGCCCCAGAAACGAGGTCAATAAGCTCAAAGTAGAGCTTAGAGGATTACGAACGCAAGGATTCGACATTAACATGTATGAACGACGATTCACAGAGTTGTGCCTATTATGTCCAAGAGTGTTCGAAGATGAAGAAGAGAAGATCGACGCATTTGTTAAAGGGTTACCAGAAAGGATTCAAGAAGATGTGAGTTCACACGAGCCCGCCTCCATACAAAAGGCAAGTCGTATGGCTCACAAACTAGTAAACCAGATTGAGGGAAGGATTAAGCAGCAGGCGGCCGAAGAGGCCAACATGAAATAGGTCAAGAGAAAGTGGGAAGAAACCAGTGACAATGGTCACCAATACAACAACAACAACAATCACAACCACAATCACAATAACAATCATAACAACCGCAAGAACAATCGCAACAATAACCGCAATCCTAACAATAACTACAACAAACGTCCCAACAACAACAACAACTATAATAATTGTTTCAACAATAATAAAAATCCCAACAACAATCTCAACAACAACAATGGTAACAAAAACCAAAAACAGCCATGCCAAAGGTGTGAAGAGCATCACCCGGGGTTCTGCACGACATTTTGCAACAGGTGTAAAAGAAATGGTCATAGCGCGACGAAGTGTGAGGTCTACGGACCAATGTATAACAGAATTAAAAGAACAAATAATGTCAGAACAAATAATGCCGCCATAGTTTGTTTTGGATGTGGAAAACCGGGCCACATTAATAGAGATTGCCCGAATAAGGGGAATACTAATGGGCAAGGCCGCGGAAGAGTTTTCAATATTAATACGGTAGAAGCGCAGGAAGACCCGGTGCTTGTTACGGGTACGTTTCTTATTGACAATAAATCTACTTATGTTTTATTTGATTCGGGTGCGGATAGAAGCTATATGAGTAGAGATTTTTGTGCTAAACTAAGTTGTCCACCGACGCCCTTGGATAATAAATTTTTACTCGAATTAGCAAACGGTAAATTAATTACAGCAGATAATATATGTTGGAATCGAGAAATTAAACTGGTTAGCGAAACGTTTAATATTGATTTGATACCAGTAGAGTTAGGGAGTTTTGATGTGATAATCGGCATGGACTGGTTGAAAAAGGAGAGAGCAGAAATCGTATGTTACAAAAATGCAATTCGCATTGTATGAAAAAAAGGAAAACCCTTAATGGTGTACGGAGAAAAGAGCAACGCGAAGTTAAATCTTATTAGTAACCTGAAGGCACGAAAACTAATAAGAAAAGGTTGATATGCCATTCTAGAACACGTCGAAAAAGTCAATACCAAAGAAAAGAACATCAATGATGTTCCCGCCGCAAAATAATTTCTCGATGTATTTCCGAAAGAATTACCGGGACTACCTCCACACCGATCTATTGAATTTCAAATAGATCTCGTACCAGGAGCTGCACCAATAGCTCGTGCTCCATACAGATTCGCACCCAGCTAAATGAAGGAACTCCAAAGCCAATTACAAGAAATTTTAGAGCGTGGTTTTATACGACCAAGTACATCACCTTGGGGAGCTCCTATTTTGTTTGTCAAAAAGAAGGATGGTACATTCAGGTAGTGTATCGACTACTGAGAGTTGAACAAACTTACCATCAAGAACCGTTACCCACTACCGAGAATCGAAGACTTATTTGATCAACTACAAGGCTCGTCGGTTTATTCGAAGATCGATTTACGTTCCGGGTATCATCAAATGCAGGTGAAGGAGGATGATATTCCGAAGACTGATTTCAGGATGCGTTACGATCATTACGAGTTTATGGTTATGCCGTTTGGTTTGACTAACGCACCAGCTGTGTTCATGGACCTCATGAACTGAGTGTGTGGACCATACCTTGACAAGTTTGTCATTGTTTTCATCGATGACATACTTATTTACTCAAAGAATGATCAAGAGCACGAAGAACATTTGAGAAAAGTGCTAGAATTGTTGATAAAAGAAAAATTGTACGCTAAGTTTTCAAAGTGTGCATTTTGGTTGGAAGAAGTTCAATTCCTCGGTCACATAGTAAACAAAGAAGGTATTCAAGTGGATCCGGCAAAGATTGAAACTGTTGAAAAGTGAGAAACCCCGAAAACTCCGAAACATATACGCCAATTTTTAGGACTGGCTGGTTACTACAGAAGATTCATCCAAGATTTTTCCAAAATAGCAAAACCCTTAACTGCATTAACGCATAAAAGGAACAAATTTGAATGGAAGGATGAACAAGAGAAAGCGTTTCAACTGTTAAAGAAAAAGCTAACTACGACACCTATATTGTCATTGCCTGAAGGGAATGATGATTTTGTGATTTATTGTGACACTTCGAAGCAAGGTCTTGGTAATGTATTAATGCAACGAACGAAGGTAATTGCTTATGCGTCCAGACAATTGAAGATTCACGAGCAAAATTATACGACTCACGATTTGGAATTGGGTGCTATTTTTTTTGCATTAAAGACTTGGAGGCACTACTTATATGGGGTCAAAAGTATCATATATACCGATCACAAAAGTCTCCAACATATTTTTGATCAGAAACAACTGAACATGAGACAGCGTAGGTGGATTGAATTGTTGAATGATTACGACTTTGAGATTCGTTACCACCCGGGGAAGGCGAATGTGGTAGCTGACGCCTTGAGTAGAAAGGACAAAGAACCTATACGGATAAAAGCTATGAATATAATAATTCGTACTAACTTTACTACTCAAATAAAGGAGGCGCAACAAGGAGTTTTAAGAGAAGGACAGTTAAAGAATGAAATACCGAAAGGATCGGAGAAACATCTTAATATTCAAGAAGACGGAACCCGGTATAGGGCTGAAAGAATTTGGGTACCAAAGTTTGGAGATGTGAGAGAAAAGGTACTTAAGGAAGCTCATAAAACGAGATATTCAATACATCCCGGAGCGGGGAAGATGTAAAAAGATCTCAAGAAACACTTTTGGTGGCCGGGCATGAAAGCCGACATTGCTACATACGTAGGAGAATGTTTGTGTATTCTAAGGTCAAAGCTGAACATCAGAAACCATCAGGTCTACTTCAACAATCCGAAATCCCAGAATGGAAACAGAAAAATATTACCATGGATTTCATTACTAAATTACCAAGGACTGAAAGTGGTTATGATACTATTTGGGTAATAGTCGATCGTCTCCCCAAATCAGCACACTTTTTGCCAATGAGAGAAGATGATAAAATGGAAAAGTTGGCACGTTTATACTTGAAAGAAGTCATCTCCAGACATGGAATACCAGTCTCTATTATCTCTGATAGGGATGGCAGATTTGTTTCAAGATTCCGGCAGACGTTGCAACAAGCATTGGGGACTCATCTAGACATGAGTACTGCTTATCACCCACAAACTGATGGGCAAAGTGAAAGGATGATACAGACCCTTCAAGACATGCTACGAGCATGTGTTATCGATTTCGGAAACAGTTGGGATCGACATCTACCGTTAGCAGAATTTTCCTACAACAACAGTTATCATTCGAGTATTGAGATGGCACCATTCGAGGCAATTTATGGTAGAAAGTGCAGGTCTCCGATTTGTTGGAGTGAAATTGGGGATAGACAGATTACGGGTCCAGAAATTATCCAAGAAACCACAGAGAAAATCATTTAAATTCAACAACGGTTGAAAACAGCCCAAAGTCGACAAAAGAGCTACGCGGACATTAAGAGAAAATATATAGAATGTGAGATTGGAGAGATGGTCATGCTTAAGGTTTCACCTTGGAAGGGTGTTGCTCGATTTGGTAAACGAGGGAAGCTAAATCCAAGGTACATTGGGCCATTCAAGATTATAGATCGTGTCGGACCGATAGCTTACCGACTTGACTTACCTCAACAACTCGCCGTAGTACATAATACTTTTCATGTCTTGAATCTGAAGAAATGTTTTGCTAAAGAAGATCTCACTATTCCGTTAGACGAAATCTAAATCAATGAAAAACTTCAATTCATCGAAGAACTCGTCGAAATAATGGATCGTGAGGTTAAAAGACTTAAGCAAAACAAGATAACAATTGTTAAGGTTAGATGGAATGCTCGTAGACGACCTGAGTTCACCTGGGAGCATGAAGATTAGATGAAGAAGAAATATCCGCACCTATTTCCAGAAGATGCGTCAACACCCTCAACATCTTAAAATTTCGGGACGAAATTTATTTAACGGGTAGGTACTGTAGTGACCCGAACTTTTCCTTATTTATATATATATATATTAAATGAAATTAATATTTACATGATTAAATTTTTCCAACATGTTAAGCAGTCAAACTTGTTAAGACTTGATTAATTAAAATGAGATTCATGTAGCCAATTGACCACCCGAGTTGACCGGCGATTCACGAACGTTAAAACATGTAAAAACTATATGATGTTATATATATATATATATATATATATATATATATATATATATATATATATATATATATATATATATATAGTTAACATGATATTATGATAAGTAAGTATCTCACTAGTTATATTAACAATGAGTTATATACATAAAAAATGAGATTACTAAGTACATATGTATCATATTAAGGTATTGTTACACTATATTTAACATGATAAAATGATAATTAAATATATCATTATGTATGTTAACGAGACATATATGTAACGATTATCGTTGTAACGACATTTTAATGTATATATATCATATTAAGATATATTCATACATCATAATATCATGATAATGTAATAATTTAACATCTCATTAGATATAATAAATAATGGGTTAACTACATTAAATGAGATCGTTAACTTAAAGGTTTCAAAACAACACTTACATGTAACGACTAACGATGACTTAACGACTCAGTTAAAATGTATATACATGTAGTATTTTAAGATGTATTCATACACTTTTGAAAGACTTCAAGACACATATCAATGTACTTATACTTATCAAAAATGCTTACAATTTCATTCTCATTCATTTTCATCAACAATTCTACTCGTATGCACCCGTATTCGTACTCGTACAATACCCAGCTTCTAAATGTATTTACTATTGGTATATACACTTCAATGATTAGCTCTTAGTAGCCCTTGTGAGTCACCTAACCATGTGAGAACCATCATTTAACATCTAGCATGAAATATCTCACAAAATTACAAACTAATGTGACCTTAAATGCCATCCCATATTCACGTGAAAGATGGAGTACACAAACACACTTTGGTTTCCATTTTTATGCATCAAATTACTCTATCTCAATTACACTCTTAGTGTTCTAAGTGTTCTTCATCATTTCCTTCATAATCTAGCTCAATTTAGGTAACCTAGATCAACATACAAAATAACTACTCAAGAAAACTTCAAGAACACTTTCAAGTTTGCAAGTCTACTTCCAAGCTTTCTAATCCATTCCAAGCAATCATCTAGGATCAAGAAACCTTTGTTATTTACAGTAGGTTATCTCTCTAATTCAAGGTAATACTCATATTCAAACTTTGGTTCAATTTCTATAACTATAACAATCTTATTTCAAGTGGAAATCTTACTTGAACTTGTTCTCGTGTCATGATTCTACTTCAAGAACTTTTAAGCCATCCAAGAATCTTTTGAAGCTAGATCAATTTTGGTCACTTCCAGGAGGTTTACCTACTAAACTTGAGGTAGTAATGATGTTCATAACATCATTCAATTCATATATATATATATATATATATATATATATATATATATATATATATATATATATATATATATATATAACTATCTTATTCGAAGATTTAAACTTGTAATCACTAGAACATAGTTTAGTTAATTCTAAACTTGTTCGTAAACAAAGTTAATCCTTCTAACTTAACTTTTAAAATCAACTAAAAACATGTTCTGTTTCTATATGATATGCTAACTTAATGATTTAAAACATGGAAACACGAAAAATACCGTAAAATCGGACATACGCCATTGTAGTAACACCACGGGTTGTTTTGGGTATGATAATTAAAAACTATGATAAACTTTGATTTTAAAAGTTATTCTTCTGGGAAAATGATTTTTCTTATAAACATGAAACTATATCCAAAACTCATGGTTAAACTCAAAGTGGAAGTATGTTTTTCAAAATGGTCATCAAGTATGGTTAAAAAATGACTAGTAACCTGTATTTCTAACTATAAACTTATACTTTTCTGTTTAGTTTCATAAATTTTAGTTCATTATGAAACCATAGCAACTTGAATCACTCAAAACGGATTTGAAACGAAGAAATGACGGGTAAAACAAAATTGGATAAACTTGCTAGTTTTAGCTACGAAAATTTTGTAACAAATCTAGACAAACATATCCTAACTAATTTATATTGTATTATACGTATTATGTAATCTTGGGATACCATAGACACGTATACAATGTTTTGACATATCATATCGACCCATCTATATATATTATTTGAAACAACCATAGACACTCTACATGCAGTAATGCTGGAGTTAGCTATACAGGGTTGAGGTTGATTCCAAAATAATATATATACTTTGAGTTGTGATCTAGCCTGAGACTTATATACACTGGGTCGTGGATTGATTCGAGATAATATTGATTTATTTCTGTACATCTAACTGTGGACAACTAGTTATAGATTACTAACGTTGGACTGCTAACTTAACAAACTTAAATCATTAAAACATAATAAAAAATGTTGTGAATATATATATTTCGATCATAATTTTATATATATGTACATATTTGTTATAGGTTCATGAATCGATCAGTGGCCAAGTCTTACTTCCCGACGAAGTAAAAATCTGTGAAAGTGAGTTATAGTCCCACTTTTAAAATCTAATATTTTTGGGATGAGAATACATGTAGTTTTATAAATGTTTTACGAAATAGACACAAGTAATCGAAACTACATTCTATGGGTGAATGATCGAAGCCAAATATACCCCTTTTTGCTTGGTAGCCTAAGAATTAGTAAACCGATCTACTAATTGATGTGAATCCTAAAGATAGATCTATTGGGCCTAACAAATCACATCCATGGTTGCGGATGCTTTAGTACTTCGATGTTGTTTTAACATATTCGATGGATGTCCCGGAATGATAGGGGATATTCTTATATGCATCTTGCTAATGTCGGTTACCAGGTGTTCAATCCATATGAATGATTTTTATGCATGCATGTTGTTTACAAGAAATGGAAATATGAAATCTTGTGGTCTATTATTACGAATTGATAAATATATAGGTTTAACCTATAACTCACCAACATTTTTATTGATGTTTAAAGCATGTTTATTCTTAGGCGATTATTAAGAGCTTCTGCTGTTGCATGCAAATTTATGAACAAGAGTTGGAGTCAGCCTGCTTGTATAATATTGTTTAAAAACTGCATTCGAAGATTTAAATTGATGTGTAATATTATTGTAAACCATTATGTAATATTCGTGTGAAAACACTATATATTAGATTATCATTATTTGATAATCGTCGTAATATTTTTAAATCTTTATCGATAAAATAAAGGTTATGGTTTGTTTTAAAATCGAATGCAGTCTTTGAAAAACGTCTCATATAGAGGTCAAAACCTCGCAACGAAATCAATTAATATGGAACGTTTATAATCAATATAAACGGGACATTTCAGCGACTAGCCCGGATGGGGTTGTCAAACCCGATAGATCTATCAATAGGATTCGCGCCTACCAGTTTATAAACCAATAGATTAATGTACCAAGCTAGGGGAATATTTGTGATTCTAACCCACGTAGCATCAAGTTTAGTACTTGTGTCTATTTTGTAAAACAGTTATAAAACATTGCATGTATACTCGGCCCAAAAATATATATTGCAAAAGCAATTAAAAGGGGAGCTATGAAAACTCACGATACTATATTTCATAGTAATTATGCGTATGACGGCACTGAACAAGTGCAGAGTTTGTAACATCCCGCCTTTTTCCGTTTATTTTTCCTTTATACTATTTCAAACTCCGTTATATGTTTATAACATCTCCCGTTAATACGCGTTTCAAAATATCTTGTGTAGGTAATTTAACGCACCCGATTCAAAGTTGAGGGACTAGTTTTGCTAAGAGGCCAAAGATTTGACTAGGTCAACTAGTCAAACCTTCAACCTCATCCACACATCATTTTCTCATTTTCTTTTCTCTTTTCTTCTCCTACTTTCACATTTTCTTTCAATTCACCACATCAAGGAATCATCATCCACTTAATTTCTAGCAAGCTTCAATTCAAACAAAATACATATTTGGAATCTTTGCAACATCCTCTTCGATTCCATACCGATTTCATCAATTTTGGGTAACTTTCTAAAATCACTAATTTTATGTGTTCTTGAGATTTTTGAGTTAAAAGGTTGTTGATTAGTGTCTATGGCTCAAGTCTAGTATGATTATGTGATTTGTATGCTTGTTCTTGTTATTTTGATGTAACTAGTTCATATTGAAAGATAACATGCTTAACCTTGAGATTTGAGTGTTTATATGTTGTTAGATGCTAAGACTTCATGTTTTAATTATGCTCCTAGTGTTACTAGCTTTATTTTGATGTAAAGTTTGATTAAGGAAACCTCCTAAACTTGATTATGAAATTTGGTGAATTTAGTTTAGGGTTTGATGAACTTGAAATGAATCTTAGATGCATTGAATGATTGCCATGTTGTTTTGTTTGCGTTTAGTTGTATTGTATGCTTGATTATCTTCAAAACGGCGTATTACACATGTGCATTAATTTCCCGAATCATAATATGGCATTTATGAACTTGGAGTAATAAATGATGAGCATTAATGGTGATTTTGATATGAGTTTGTTTGGTTTTGATTGAGTAAATGCGTTTAGTTATTCTCCTTGTCAAATTACCTTTCTAATGATATATGATATGCGTTTTAAGTGTTTTCGGTGCATGAGATGTGTTAAATTGTATTTTGGTTCGTGACTTGGACCATTTTTCTGCAAACTGCATGTTTCCCAGGTATTGCGCGCCGCGCATATACCCGCGCGCCGCGCAGAATTAGAAATCCCAGATGTTTGCCTTCGTGGTTAAGTTCTGACCAGGATTTACACTTGGGTGCGCGCCGCGCAACCCATAGCGCGCCGCGCATACTGCCCAGCTCATTTTGTCTTTGTTTTTCATGTCACAAAAATGTTTCCCGCTTTACTATAACCCCGTTTACCATGAAACTTGACTATTATGCTCGTATATGACTTCTCATCATGAGAAAATTGTCGGACACCCGACCCGACCCCGTTGACTTTGACTTTGACCAAGTTTGACTTTTAGTCAAACTTAACCAAACAATTATACGATCGTTCTAACATGCTTAATTACTTGTATCGTGCATGAAACTTGACTAATTGATTCACATGCTACATAATCGAGTCGTAACGAGCCATAGGACTAATTGAACATCTTTGACCGTTTGTGTTTACCGTTATTGATATAACCTATATGTTTAGGTCAAGACTAGCTTTGTCTTTGCACGCGTTTACTTGTTGGAGTACTTTATTAACTCTCGCACTCAAGGTGAGATCATAGTCCCACTTTTACTCTTTTTGAACTTATATTTGGGATGAGAAAACATAAACGATTCTTTTGAACTAAGTGAACACAAGAACGGGAAAACAAACATTCTACATACGAGTTTAGAACAAAAATCCTCAATTCGATTATCATTAGTTACACTTGACGGGTGTAAGCGAGAACTTATGTTATATGGCCATATGGGTTGACAACCCTCATCTCTGACGGTTCGCTACCGTCTACGGATGAAATATATTTTCGAGAATCAGTGTTTGTTCTAGCACTATGGATGGGGTATACAATGGATGGAATGTTAAGCTTTGATAATTGGGTGCTCGTGAATATTAACTTTTAGAATGTATTACTATTATTTCAACTTTGCAAACCTTGTGGTTCGACTTACTTACTTTTACTCACTTACTTACTTAAACCTATGATTTCACCAACGTTTTCGTTGACAGATTTCTATGTTTTTCTCAGGGCTTGCACGATATGTGAAACATGCTTCCGCTTACTATTTGATACTTGCATTGGATGTCGAGTATACATGCATTTTATGGAGCGTCTTTTGACTTTACTTTAAACCGTGTCGCCTAGATTTCATTCGTATTATAACCTTGTAACTTAACTTTTGGTTGAACAATTCTTGTAAACTTTGAAACAATCTTTATTTTGAAATGAAGGCGACATATTTTGGTCAAAAGTTATCTAAAAGACTTATAATCGGGTAATGGGACCCACGTAGCCGACGCCGTCACTTGACGATTTGTCGGGGTCGCTACAGAGTTGACCTCGGATTCACGAACCTATATCAAGTATATATTTTAACACATATACTCGTAATCGAACAAGTTTATATACATTATTTCAATTGTTATATATTTATATATATATACTTTTATATATATATTCTATATATAAGTATTTATTTGATAAAATAATATTAATAATGATAATGAATAACGAGTTGTATTATTTTGTAATAATAATAATAATAATAATAATAATAATATTCATAATGATAATGGTAATATCCATAAAAATAATAATAATGATACTACTAATAATATTATTAATGATAATACTAAATAAATTGATAGATTTAAAAATAATGATACTTTTAGTGTTACTGATATCAATAATATTACCAATAATAATAATAACTATAAAAATATCCATTTCATTATTAATGATAATAATTTTAATAATAGTTCATTAATAATGATACTCATAATAATAATGATAATGTTAATAATAATACTTATATTAATATTAGTAGTAGTAATAATAATAATAATAATAATAATAATAATAATAATAATAATAATAATAATAATAATAATAATAATAATAATAATAATAATAATAATAATAATAAATGATAATACTTAGTAATGATAATAATATTAGTAATAACAATATTAATAATAATTATACTTACTATATTCATAATAATAATAATAATATGTGATAAATAATAATAATACTTATAATACTAATACTAATATTAATAATAATAATTTTGGTAATGAAAACTACCTTTAAAAAGCTTCTCTAAAAAAATTGCCACGAATCGGGCTCGAACCCGAGACCTCTCGCACACCCGCGAACACTCTTCACCATCTGTCTATTTTTGTTTTTCTGATACAATACCCCAAAAAATATATATATCCTATCTCTATCTGTTTTCAATTTCCTCTTCTTCTTCACTTGAATTTCAAATCGACTAGAGAATCCCAAATTGTAACAAACTATAATCTGTTTGTTTTAGTAATTATAAACGAAATAGAATGAATCCATATTGGGTGTTTGTATAAATTAGCAAACGAGAAAAAAAAAATTAAAACTGCTGCTGCTGTCGCTACTTTTTTTTTTTAAATCTTGATTTCGATTTATAAACGTTTTTAGATTATGATTCTTTCATGAAATATTTTCCAAATCACTTCTTAAAACTTTCCCAATCATCAATTTAACTGGAATCATCAAAATGAGTTCGAATTTTGCGAAGAACAATTCAGTTGACTTTATAAATTTAAGGTTTGACTCCAAAATTTGGATTCGATGGGACGAACTGGGATTTAAAACTTTGCAGGAAGTTTAAGTGAACGATTCCTAACACTTCTACATTTAAGGATTTTGAAAATTGGTTTAAAATCAGGTTTTGGCTAAAAGGCTTTGCGTACAGAGTGTTGAACATTTTTTTTTAAAAAATTGATGAATTTAATTGATTTTAAACAGCTATTGATTGTTGTAATTGATATTGATAGTGATAATAAATTTGTATGACTGCAATACCTCATGAATTGATCAATTTATAATACTATGTAGTCAACAAGAGCAGGATTAAATAAATCAGGAGAAGAAAAATAAAAAAATAAAAAGTGGATCGACAGGTTCAATCAGGAAGGAAAAAAATAAAAAGCAGATAGGATAACTAACAAATTTTTGTATTTGTCTGATATAATTAATACTAATAACTAATAAATATAAATATATTAATAATAATACTTTTAATATTATTAAGAGTAATAAAAATACTAATAATAATAATATAAATAATAATAATATAAATGACAAAATTATTAATAATATCAATAAAAATAATACTAGTAATAATAATAATAATAATAAATAATAATAATGATAACTATAATAATAATAATAAGTTTTAATGATATTGGTAATAATAATTATGATAATAATATTAATAATCATAATAACAACTAAAGTTATAATTTTACTACTAATTATAATAAAAATGATAATAATAATATTATCAATAATATTAGTAATATTGATAATAATATAACAGATTAAATGTATAAATTTTCATATCTATATATTATATATAATTATTTATATTTAATTATTTATATATACATATCTATTTACAAATAATTGTTCGTGAATCGTCGGAAACATTCGAAGGTTAATTGAAATTTTGAAAACAGTTCAAAAAACTTTTGAGGCTCAGTTTAACAGACTTAGCTTATCATCTTCGAATTATTAAATTATATATAGATTTGGTTCAAAATAATTCAAAATTTTACGGGTCATGACAGTACCTACCCGTTAAAAGAAATTTCGTCCCGAAATTTGATCGAGGTCATCATGACTAACAATAAGAATGTTTTCATGATGAAATATGAGTTGATAAATAGAGTTTTATCACTGTAGAGTAATATGGATAAAATAATTTATTATTCGAAGAGTACGAGTGAAGCTATCACAAAAGAGTGAAATGAGGAAATAACTGGTCACCTTAACTTTTGACATGGTTACAGTTGATTTCCAAAATTCAAGGGATTTAAGAAAATATTCGTAATCTGTATAAGATTTGATTCTCTGGTAATTAAGGAAATTAGGATTCTTTGATTAAATGCGGTAATCTGCGTCGATTACTATGCCTGATATTTTACTATAAATTCATTTCCTCCGTTCCATTATTTTCACCACTCCTATACTTTCTTCCTCAATTCATACTTCCAAAGATTGTGAAAATGCTCCACTAAGTTCTTATCCTGGTTATTTTTTTAACTATCGCTTCTTTCATTCTTCTTTTTCATCTACCACCAGAGAAATTTGTTTACTTCTACTATTACCTTAGGGTTATAGCGTTTTTAATTCTCCCGTGTCTTTATATTGCTATACACATTGATATACACGGTTTGTAATTTCTGTGTTGTTGTCGTTCATATTTATATTCCGAAGCTCCATGTTTTTGTTTATCTTCCCGTCTCTAAGTAAGCGATTAAGACGTCTCGGATTCGTAGATTAAATCTTTGAATTTCGAATGATGATGGCTAATGTTATAAGAAAGAAATGGTAATAGCACGATCTGACTTGTTAAATTACCAGAATCACGGAGGATAGAACTATCAAGAACATATTTTCTTGATATGTTCAGAGGTTAATTAGAATGGAAGAGTTATGTAACATGGCACATGATGAGGGTATGGTCTGTGAGTCATCATGTTCTATTAAAAATTTAGCATGACTTACTGTAATATAATCACGTTGGCCTGACGTCATTATATTATACTAACTCATGCTTCAATTTCCAACACTTCTCCAGAAATCATTCATATTTTAAACTTGAATTTTACAGAATATAGAAACTTAAACAGTTTCCTTTATGATGTAATAAAGATATTGCAAAGAGATAATTAATTGCGGACAAGAATTGTTATGAAGATATCTTCAGAAATATCGAAGATATTTATAACGAAAGATATGATGATATCTTAGAATTTCCAAAATATTTAAAGTCGAAGGATAATGAGGAAAATTTTCTGCAAGGATTTAGAATGCGTAAAGAGATCTTCTGTGATTTTCTTCAGAAATCAAATCATCTAGACTCTTTTGGTATTGGTTTAATCCTTGTGGTTTGTCCACAGTCTCCTTCATGGTTTGCTCAATTGGTTTTTCAATTCCAAATTTTCTTTTGAGCTTATTCCATTCTTTATTATCAAACTTTTGGCCCTTAAGACCTTCTACAGCTTTCACTGCTTCATCAACATTCTCAAGGTTAACGAATCTTAATCATTAAGTGTTTTCAAGAATTTTGAAGAGTTTGAACGCAGATGGTAATCGTCAATATACATATGATGTTCTAGAATTTTGAACGACATGAATATTTTTCTGGTTTTTATGAATAGAGGTGATGTTCTAGCACAGTTTTGAAGTCAAAGTATAGCTTTGAAAGATGTAGGGATCTAGGAGTGACGTCACCTGCTAAATCTTGACTTGGATTCTGTTTTGTCAAAATCAGAATATGTAATTGAATTTGTATGAAAATGATTGTGTATCGCTGTGAAGGTAGTGAGTACAGTTAATGATTTATGAATCAAAATTGAAGAATGTACGATGTTACATATTTATTGTGAACTTATATATTTCTCAGATATTACCTACCCGTTAAAATTTTCACAAGTAATATTTTGTACAAGAGAATTTTTATTACAGTCTTTATGAAAATGTATATTTTCTGCAGATGTAATATAGATTTAATGAGTTAATATACAATTAAACTCATTTGATTTTAGCTGGAACTAGAAATGAATAATCCCTAAAACTTTAGAAATTACGTAATCTTTGCGGATTATTTCTTCAATGAAATTATGATTCATTACTTCATTATTCATTTTATTGATATTTCCACGGTGAATGATGTTGATGCTCGTGGAATCCTTGTGAACTTCGCAAGGCACGAATAATGTTTTCTAAAAAGTTTCAAGTACATCAAAAATGAAAGTGTACAATCAAACATGTATTTGAATAATACTCTTAGTTTATTATGAAATGAATTCGTTGAGTTGAAACAGAGATTGTAGTTAACGATGGTTAAGTCTTTAACGAAGGATGTACATCATAGCATATTAGTAATATGATTTAACCGAGTAGTACTTACCCTTTAAAAATTCATACGTAATAGCTTGGTTCGAAAAGATACATTATGGTTTTTCCAAGATTCATATATATATAATATATAAACTCTTTGGAAATAATGAGTTAATACTTCATAACTCGTTATTAAAACATACTCATTGGTGATTGTGGTGTTGATATCTACAGTGATTCCGAAGTTTGCAGAGCTTGCGGTGCTGCTAGTGCTTATAGTGCTTGCGGTGTTGGTGATGTTGGTGGTACTGCTGGTGGTGTTGCTGTTGCTGATACTGGTGGTGCCTATGATGCTTGTGATGCATGTAAGTTGTGCATCATATTCTCCAAAGCCACCACTCGAGCACAAAGCTCGTTGACTTCTTCTAACACACCGGGATGATTGGGGGTTCGGACGAGTGGATGAATAAGATCTAGAATTCGAGATATTATATAATCGTGACGGGATATCCTGAAAATGAGGGTGAAAATGGTGTTCCGGATTAGTTCAGCGGTAAGTGCTTCAGGTTCTTCACCAATAGGGCAATGTGGTGGGTAAAAAGGATCACCTTCTTCACTTCTCCATTGATTAAGTTAACTACAAACCCACCCCCAATTCATCCAGAAAATATGATGACTAATTGGTTAGTTCATTCCGGTTACACTGCCATTGGAGCTCGAGGAGTTCGAGGAATCAAGTGAGAAATCCATATTATATGATCGAATAAAGAGTTTTTTATATGAGATGGGTGTTGAATACTTAATGATATCTCCGTCTCCTCGAATATGTATATATAGCAAATAGATTCTGTAATTTATGGAGAATTTAGAAAAAGTATTAGACAAAGTCTATTGGGATAGATATGATAAGATATGATTTGTCTATACTCCATTTATGCAATAATTGCAGTATGATGTGTCTAGATTAAAAATGATAAGTATGTAATCAGATAAACTTTCGATTAAAGACTTTCAATTCGTAATGGCCTATTCAGGTCTAGGGGCTTGAGCTATAGGATCCTTTAAATCGGTAATCCAAACCCTTCCGTTCTAGAGTTTCGTAGACGCCACCCGTCAAGAAAGTTCAATGATCAAAAATAACGAGAAAACAAAAATTTAAAAGTAATGAATATGAATAGTGATGACATTATAATGTCTTTGAGTTATCGAGAATCTTTATGAGTCAATAATGACATTTTACGGTTCGCAAACCAATGCAAAAAGGCATAAGGGCATATATGTACGTAATATAACAGGGAGGTTATATACGTTTGAGTATAAGTAGTAACAAACATAGAAATTTCAAAAAAAAATCATGGATAACATTTCATGTAATACATACGTAATACACAAAGCCATGATAGATGACATAGGAATGTCAAGAATTTCAAAAATCATGAGTGACATCCCTTGGTTCCCTTAACCAAGGTGATCTTATAAAGATAATGCGCGTGAGTTATAGAATATTGTGAATCACAATGGGAGTTCCTCTCGGAGTGACAGAATAAAAGATATGTATATGTATGATGCAAGTAATAATGTTCTAAAGCTATAGGTCAGGCTGTAGACTAGACTTTAAAGCACCCTATTAATCTGGGTTATCCACATTAAGACTGCCTAGTTCCCTACAACCACCGCTCTGATACCAACTTTAACACCCCGTCAAAATCCATTAACGGCGATGTTAACTCTGTTCTCAGTGCTTTGCCAGACTTCTATGTAACAGCAAAGTTCTACAGCGGATGCAAAAAGTACCTGAGAATAAACATGCTAAAAGTGTCAACCAAAAGGTTGGTGAGTTCATAGGTTTATCATAACTAATGATTTCAGTAATAGTAATAGGCCGCAAGATTTCAGTTTCCATAAATATCCTTACACCGCAGTGTAATAAAAAAAAATTCTACAACCATGGGCACTCGGTATCACACCCCCAAATAGGGCCTGGAGTATTTGTGACTAATTATATCAAATCACAGTTGTATAAATGAGAACGACTCTACATGAGACGTTTTGTTGAGTTTTGCAGCGGAAGATAAATATGTCTTTAATTGATATGATATGTAATGAAGACTCCAAGCATAGCAAGCAATCATCATCAAAGCAGTAGATATACAGCGGAAGCAATACTTAAATACCTGAGAATAAACATGGTTAAAAAGGTCAACACGAGGTTGAGTGAGTTCATAGGTTTGTCATAAATAATGTTGTTATATCTTGTGATAACAAATCTTGTGGTCTAAGACTATTACTGAAATCATTATTTATGACAAACCTATGAACTCACTCAACCTCGTGTTGACCTTTTTAAGCATGTTTATTCTCAGGTATTTAAGTATTGCTTCCGCTGTATATCTACTGCTTTGATGATGATTGCTTGCTATGCTTGGAGTCTTCATTACATATCATATCAATTAAAGACATATTTATCTTCCGCTGCAAAACTCAACAAAACGTCTCATGTAGAGTCGTTCTCGTTTATACAACTGTGATTTGATATAATTAGTCACAAATACCCCAGGCCCTATTTGGGGGTGTGATAGATTGGTATCAGAGCAGGTTGTTGTTGAGAGCTAGGATTGCATTTTATGTATGCCTTATACAATTAGGTACCTTAGCATTGTAGGACTACAACTTTCCTTGACCGTAGTGCCTTTACTTGTTGCCTTTAACTGTTAAATACTACACTATACTTTAGAAACTTTACTTATCTTAGAATGCCGAGCCAACCTAAGAACTCTGCTCACTTCCCTAAGTATTATCCAATTACGCCACCGCATTTAAATGCGACACCATGATTTCTGAAATTCCTGACATTCCTATGTCATCTATCATGGTTTTGTGTATTACATATGTATTACATGAAATATTATCCATGATTTTTGAAACTCCTATAATTGTTATTATTCATACTCAAACGTATATAACTCCCTGTTATATCACGTACCTATATGCCTTATACCTTTATGCATCGGTTTGCGAACCGAAAAATGTCATTGGATTATCACAGTATACGAATTGAAAGTCTTTAATCGAAAGATTATTAGATTACATACTTATCGTTTTATAATCTCGACACGTCATACTGCCATTATTGAAGTATAGACAAATCATATCTTATCATATCTATCCCAATAGACCTTGTCTACCACTTTTCCTAAATTTCCTCCGTAAATTACGGAAATATTTTTGCTATAAATACGTATTCAAGAAGACGAATATATCATTCAGTATTCAATACCCATTTCATATCAAACCCTATTCCAAACACATAATATGAATTTCTCGAACTCCTCGAGCTCCAACGGCAGCGTAACCGGAACAAACGAACCAATCAGCCATCATCTATTCTGGATGAATTGGGGATGGGTTCGTAGCCGACTCAATCAATGGAGGCAAGAAGAAGGTGATCCCTTCCACCAACCAAATTCACCTCTTGGCTGTAACATCCCGCATTTTTCCGTTAAATTATTTTTAACGCCGTCTTTTTCTTTTTAGATAATATTCCTCGTATCTAGATTCGTAACCTCCGTTAGCTAACATTCTAAATATTCTCGTTATCGGATTTTAATACGCGTTTTAAAATATTCCGTTTAGGTATTTTCCGCACCCGACTACAAACTCGAGGGACTAAAATTGACACGGGGCAAACTAGTTGACTAGGTCACCTAGTCCACCCCAATCACCACCATTCAACCATCTCCCTCTCTCTCTCTCTCTCTCTTTCTCTCTAGCAAGAACACACCCAATTTCCAAATTCATTCAATCATCATCTAAATTCGATCTAGGAGGCTTACAACAAAATAAATTACATATTCGTGATCCTCTCTTCATCCTCTTCATTTTGGTACCAACTTCATCTCGTTTGGGTAACATTTCTAAAACACTAGTTTCCTTTAAATTTGTGTTCTTGGCTTAAAAGTATGTTAATTAGTGTCTATGGCTCATTGTGATGTCGTGTATGTAATTTGTATGCTCGATTTGTTATTTTTGGTGTAACTAGTTCATTATGAAAATTACTTGCTAAATCCTTGATTTTGGATGATCAAATGTTATTAGATTGTTAATGTGCATGTTTTAAAAGTGTTGCTAGTATCATTAGCTTCATTTTGATGTATAGATTGATTAAAGAAACTTCATAAACGCGATTATTGATTTTGTGAACTTTTGGTTAGGGTTTGACAACTCTTAAAACAAACTTTTGATGCGTTGAATGCTTGTTAATGTTATTGATAAGTGTTTAGTTGTATTACATGTTTCATTACCTTCAAAACGGCATATCATATGTATAAATCCGATTCCCGAAACTTGAATTGCAATTGATGAACTTGAAACCTTGTTTTGGAACGTTTAATGAACTTTCGACGAGATTTTTGTTGTCTAAAATGATAAATTTGATTTAGGAAATGTATCTAGTTGTGTTCCTTGTCGAAAGAGCTTTCCGGTGATATAAAATACATGTCTTGATTGTTTGCGGATCATAAACTAGGATTGATTGAAGTTTGGCTCGTGCCTTGTGTTTTCTGCAAACAGGACCTGTAAGCCTTTTGGGACGCCGTCCCAACCTCCTAGACGCCGTCCCACCTTTTGAACCTAGACGCCGTCTAGGATATCAGGACGCCGTCCCACCCTTCATTGTGGGACGCCGTCTAGCCATTTGGGACGCCGTCCCATTGTACTAAAACTGGCTGTTTGCTTTGGTCATTTGACATAAAAATGTTTGCTATGCTACGGACCTCCGATTAACATGAAACTTGGCCAACATGCTCATATATGATTATATAACTTAGAAAAATTGTCAGATACCCAACCCGACCCCGTTGACTTTTCCGTTGACTTTGACCCGACCAAGTTGACTTTTAATCAAACTTAACCAAATAATTGTGCAATCGTTCTAACATGTTTTTATACTTGTACCTTGCATGAAACATGACAATTTGATTCACATGCTATTATGATCGAGTCTTAACGAGCCATAGGACTAATTGAACATCTTTGACCTATCGTGCTTACCGTTTTTGATACAACCTATTGTTTAGGTCAAGACTAGCATTGTTCTTTGCACACGTTTACTTGTTGAAGTACTTTACTACTCGTGCACTCAAGGTGAGATCATAGTCCCACCTTTTCAACAACTTTTATACTTTTAAATCGTGGGCTGAGAAAACATATACTTTGTTACATCTTGTACTACTTACTTTTATGTTTTGAACACAAGTGTGAAAACAAACATTCCACGTGCGAGTTAGAACAAAAATGCCTCAATTCGATTATCATTAGTTACACTTGCAGGGTGTAAGCGAGAACTTATATTGTGTAGCCATACGGGTTTAACAAACCTTCATTCGGACGGTTCGCTACCGTTATGCGGATGATATATATTTTTGTGTTTTAGTGTGGGTTCTAGCACTGTGTGATGGGGTAACGTTGGTTAAGTTTTGATAATTGAGTGCTCGCGTATAACAACACTTTTGGAATGCAAATGATTTGGATAATCTACGTTATGGAAATACAAAATCTTGTGGTTCAAAAACAACGTTTAATACTTACTAAACCTATGATTTCACCAACGTTTTCGTTGACAGATTCTTCTATGTTTTCTCAGGTTTTGAATGCTTAGTGATACATGCTTCCGCACTCTTTTGATACTTGCTTGGATGTCGAGTATACATGCATTTTGGAGCATCTTTTGAACTTATTTAAACTGTGTCGCATAGTTTTCAATTGTACTTATAACGTTGTAACTTAACTTGTGGTCAATTATCTTTGTAAACTTTGAAACAATCTTTACACTTGAATGGATGCGACATATTCTGGGTCAAACGTCTATTTTAAAGACTTATGACTAGGTAATGGGACCTACGTAGTTGACGCCGTCACTTGACGATTTGTCGGGGTCGCTACAAGTGGTATCAGAGCCTTGGTTGTAGGGATTTAGAGTTCATTTGTGTCCACCCCGAGTCATAGGGTACATAGGTGAATCTAGACTACAACCGGCATATAGACTGAAGTAGGAATTACTTGACTATTTGTGCATCTATACTCGAACTCTTCTATCATATCTAACTCGTATTCGATCTTGATCTTACGTTGATAATTTTGTTGACGCGCCACCTTGACTTTATGAGGTAATGTTAAATGCACATGAGAATCAGGGTAATATAATTTCCGGGATTATATTACGGTGATTCATATGGACGTTCCGACATTATGACATAAAGAATTTAAGACGAGTCAAGGAAAATTTTCTCTACATCATCATTCCCTATCATGATTAGTATTATTGAGAATACTAATCAACGATATTCTTGTGTCTTGAAGGAACAATGCCTCCCCGTCGCGGGCCACGTAATGAAACTTCCAAACAAGCTTTTCAACGCATGATAGCCACCGCCATAGGTGCGGCTATGGCTAGTATCTCCTCCGACATCAACAACAACCACAACCACAACAACCATGGAGCCGGTAATTCAAACGAGGGTTGCTCCTACAAAACTTTCATGGGGTGCAAACCCCACACCTTCGATGGGACTGGAGGACCGGTTGTGCTCACCCGATGGTTTGAGCAAACAGAAGCCGTTTTTAGCATAAGCGGTTGTCGGGACCAAGACAAAGTCAAATATTCCACCCACACTTTTGCCGGTATCGCCCTCACATGGTGGAATACGTATGTGCTGTCGGTGGGTATCGATGAAGCTCACACTCTCTCATGGGCCGACTTAAAGAAAAAGATGATCACCGAATACTTCCCGCGCGAAGAGACCCGTAAGCTCGAACACGAACTAAGAACTTTAAAAGCGGTCGGGAATGACCTAAAGGCATATAATCAACGATTTTCTGAGCTATCCTTGATGTGCCCAAACCTCGTGACCCCCGAACCTCTAAGGGTTGAACTTTACATGGATGGTCTTCCCAAGAGCATCAAACAAGGAGTAATGTCATCCAAACCCAGTAATCACCAAGAGGCCCTGAATATGGCCCGTCAATTGATCGAAACGGTAGACGAGATTGAAGTGCCGGCACCTAAAGCCGAGGATGAGTCGGGAGACAACAAAAGAAAGTGGGAAGCCCCCCAATCGAGCAACTACAACAACAACTTTGCCAAGGAACCTCTCACCCCCGTCGGCAAGAAAAGTTATGCCGGGACACGACCTTTTTGCAACAAATGCCACAAGCATCATTTTGGTGAATGTGGCAAGCTAATTTGCCATCGGTGCCAAGGTAGTGGTCATATTGCCAAGTATTGTGGAAGTACCGCCCCCGTCACTCAAAAGGGGCCCGACGCACCAAAGCCGAGTATTTGCTACAAATGTGGCCAATCGGGTCATTTTAGGAATAAATGCCCAAAGAATAAAGCAAAAACCAACGCGCGCCGTTGAACTTACAACATCGACACCTAGGATGCCCGAGACGATGATGGACTAGTCACGGGTACGTTTCTTCACAACAAACCGTATATTTCATACTTATTCGATTCGAGTACCGTTAGACGTTTTATAACCAAGGATTTGACTCGTGCTCTTTATATTCCACCTCTTTCCCCCAGATACTACTTAGACGATTTAAGTGACCGACGGAAAATATTGTGTGCCTATAAATTTTATCGGAGGATATGCGTTAAGAAATTTGACTCGACACCTATAGAACTAAGGAACTCAAAACCTATTCATTAAGGAGAAATTGTTGCCCTACATTTATGTATAGATTATTGTGAACTAAGTAACTTTCGGTTGGAAACCAATACTCTCTTCCTCGTATCCATTACCTCATGATTATTTGCGTGGATCCCGTGTATTCCAAATCGACCTCCGTTCTGGTTACCATCAATTGGGGGTTAAGGGAGACGATGTCTCCTAAGCCATTTTCCGAGCTCGCAACGTTAGTTGTAAATCCCTCTTAGTACCGTTTGATTTATTTAGGACTCCGTCCGTATTCATGAACCTCCTAAACCACGTATGCAACTTATCTAGACAAATCTGTTATCATATTTATAGATGACATCTTAACTTATTCAAGTAAAGAAGGCAAACGAACAACATCATCATCTTACGCTCGAACTTTGAGAAAAGAGCAACTCTATACCAAATTCTCCGAGTGAGAATTTCTGTTAAACGAAGTCAAATTTTCTAGACCATGATGTTAATGGTCAAGGCATTACAATCAATCTCGAAATCAAGCCACATGTAATCATGAAACTCTCTCAACTCAGACTTGTATTCGTAAAATCTTAGATCTCGCCTGTTATCACCGAAGATTCATTTCTGACTTTTCTCGTGTTACCCCACTTTTAAACTCGTTAACTCACTAAGGGAAAACTTTAAACCTCTCCGTGTTTGAACCTTGAGCGTGATTCTTCACACCAACATTTCTAGTTAAAATCGTATAGCAACAGATGGAACTCAAACATGGAAATATTTCTACATGAACGCCGAAAGGCATACTCTCTCGACTCAAAATTTACGTAACTAAAATTCGTTATTTTGCACGAAGAATTCGAATACTAAACTGTAGATCCGATCAACTTTCTCGTCATCACGTACCACACACATACCTCTGTTATTTCACCGTTACTGTCTGATATTACTGGAATTTAAGATAACACACAATCCAACGATACTTCACTCTTCTTTGACTTAACGTCCTTGTGTTTCTGATAATCGGCCAACTATTATTCAACCCCGAACTATACAACTACGTGTACTACCTCGTTTCTCTTTCAGACTTCAACTTTTGACAACTAGAGGCACGTTATGGCAACCTCGAGATGTAAACTCATCCTATTCTAGGTCCTCATTTCACTCCTATCTTTATCGCTCGCATTTCTGTTTAAGGAAACTCCTTGTAACATTTCTCCATGGATAGAGAAACTCCTTATATTACATTAGTATTCGCCACGAGGGTGAATAGTCCTAACGAACATTTCTCGAACCCTAACTGACTTGTTCAAACATATCTTAAGAGATTCTTTTCCAACACGGTGTATCTTCGTCAATTATCATGTATCGAAATACTCGTTTCACTTCTAGTTTTGCAAGAAACCTTGGGAACCCGCTTAGGCATGAGTACCACGTAGCTCCCACAAACCAACGAACCGAGCAAACGAACGATTTACATCTTGGAAAGACATGTTTCAAACTTGTATGGTCGCTTTTAGTTGATTCCTCTCACTGTGATAATACCATTCGTGTACTAACGCCGCACCTCCGAAACCCTATATGACCGCAAATGTCATACCCCTATTCATTTAACCAAAGCATGTGGCAAACAAACTCCGAAATCTGGACTCCATCAAGAAACAACAATTGAGATCGTTCAAGTCCGAGAAGGGCTCGAGATGACCCGTAGTCGCCAGAAGAGTTATACCAAACTTAGATGAAAACCTCACAAAATCCCAGTGTGTAACCGCGTAATATTGAGAACCCGCACCTTGGAAAGGTGTAATCCATTTTGGGAAATCGAGGAAGGTTATAACCGCAATATTGAACCTTTTGAAACCTTGGGGCGTATTGGAACCGCTTCCTACCGTTTAGAACTTCCGACTCAATTAAGTTTCCGTTTATCCTACATTTCGTGTAACAAACTTAGAAACGTGTCATGCGGAACAGGAATGTGCAATCCTTCTAGATGCACCAACTATTGATGACAAACTCCTCTTCATGGGAAAACTGGTTGAAATCATGGATCGTGAAATCGAACCTCAATACAACGTAACACCCCGACTATCCGGATTCGTGGAATGTCCAAGAAAGTACCTTCACTCATTCGTAGAGTTACTACTCTAAGTCTCGAGTAAGAGATATCGACTACTACTTCCAACTAAATTTCGGGACGAAATTTCTTTTGAGGTGTGGATAATGTAACATCCCGCATTTTTCCGTTAAATTATTTTTAACGCCGTCTTTTTCTTTTTAGATAATATTCCTCGTATCTAGATTCGTAACCTCCGTTAGCTAACATTCTAAATATTCTCGTTATCGGATTTTAATACGCGTTTTAAAATATTCCGTTTAGGTATTTTCCGCACCCGACTACAAACTCGAGGGACTAAAATTGACACGGGGCAAACTAGTTGACTAGGTCACCTAGTCCACCCCAATCACCACCATTCAACCATCTCCCTCTCTCTCTCTCTTTCTCTCTAGCAAGAACACACCCAATTTCCAAATTCATTCAATCATCATCTAAATTCGATCTAGGAGGCTTACAACAAAATAAATTACATATTCGTGATCCTCTCTTCATCCTCTTCATTTTGGTACCAACTTCATCTCGTTTGGGTAACATTTCTAAAACACTAGTTTCCTTTAAATTTGTGTTCTTGGCTTAAAAGTATGTTAATTAGTGTCTATGGCTCATTGTGATGTCGTGTATGTAATTTGTATGCTCGATTTGTTGTTTTTGGTGTAACTAGTTCATTATGAAAATTACTTGCTAAATCCTTGATTTTGGATGATCAAATGTTATTAGATTGTTAATGTGCATGTTTTAAAAGTGTTGCTAGTATCATTAGCTTCATTTTGATGTATAGATTGATTAAAGAAACTTCATAAACGCGATTATTGATTTTGTGAACTTTTGGTTAGGGTTTGACAACTCTTAAAACAAACTTTTGATGCGTTGAATGCTTGTTAATGTTATTGATAAGTGTTTAGTTGTATTACATGTTTCATTACCTTCAAAACGGCATATCATATGTATAAATCGGATTCCCGAAACTTGAATTGCAATTGATGAACTTGAAACCTTGTTTTGGAACGTTTAACGAACTTTCGACGAGATTTTTGTTGTCTAAAATGATAAATTTGATTTAGGAAATGTATCTAGTTGTGTTCCTTGTCGAAAGAGCTTTCCGGTGATATAAAATACATGTCTTGATTGTTTGCGGATCATAAACTAGGATTGATTGAAGTTTGGCTCGTGCCTTGTGTTTTCTGCAAACAGGACCTGTAAGCCTTTTGGGACGCCGTCCCAACCTCCTAGACGCCGTCCCACCTTTTGAACCTAGACGCCGTCTAGGATATCAGGACGCCGTCCCACCCTTCATTGTGGGACGCCGTCTAGCCTTTTGGGACGCCGTCCCATTGTACTAAAACTGGCTGTTTGCTTTGGTCATTTGACATAAAAATGTTTGCTATGCTACGGACCTCCGATTAACATAAAACTTGGCCAACATGCTCATATATGATTATATAACTTAGAAAAATTGTCAGATACCCAACCCGACCCCGTTGACTTTTCCGTTGACTTTGACCCGACCAAGTTGACTTTTAATCAAACTTAACCAAATAATTGTGCAATCGTTCTAACATGTTTTTATACTTGTACCTTGCATGAAACCTGACAATTTGATTCACATGCTATTATGATCGAGTCTTAACGAGCCATAGGACTAATTGAACATCTTTGACCTATCGTGCTTACCGTTTTTGATACAACCTATTGTTTAGGTCAAGACTAGCATTGTTCTTTGCACACGTTTACTTGTTGAAGTACTTTACTACTCGTGCACTCAAGGTGAGATCATAGTCCCACCTTTTCAACAACTTTTATACTTTTAAATCGTGGGCTGAGAAAACATATACTTTGTTACATCTTGTACTACTTACTTTTATGTTTTGAACACAAGTGTGAAAACAAACATTCCACGTGCGAGTTAGAACAAAAATGCCTCAATTCGATTATCATTAGTTACACTTGCAGGGTGTAAGCGAGAACTTATATTGTGTGGCCATACGGGTTTAACAAACCCTCATTCGGACGGTTCGCTACCGTTATGCGGATGATATATATTTTTGTGTTTTAGTGTGGGTTCTAGCACTGTGTGATGGGGTAACGTTGGTTAAGTTTTGATAATTGAGTGCTCGCGTATAACAACACTTTTGGAATGCAAATGATTTGGATAATCTACGTTATGGAAATACAAAATCTTGTGGTTCAAAAACAACGTTTAATACTTACTAAACCTATGATTTCACCAACGTTTTCGTTGACAGATTCTTCTATGTTTTCTCAGGTTTTGAATGCTTAGTGATACATGCTTCCGCACTCTTTTGATACTTGCTTGGATGTCGAGTATACATGCATTTTGGAGCATCTTTTGAACTTATTTAAACTGTGTCGCATAGTTTTCAATTGTACTTATAACGTTGTAACTTAACTTGTGGTCAATTATCTTTGTAAACTTTGAAACAATCTTTACACTTGAATGGATGCGACATATTCTGGGTCAAACGTCTGTTTTAAAGACTTATGACTAGGTAATGGGACCTACGTAGTTGACGCCGTCACTTGACGATTTGTCGGGGTCGCTACATTGGCGAAGAACCTGAGGCGCTTACTGGTGAACCAGTCTGAAACACCATTTTCTCTCTTCTTTCTAGGGTATCCCGTCATGAATATATAATATCAAAGATTTTAGATCTTATTCACCCCCTTGTTCCAACCGCCAATCATCCCGGAATAGTAGAAGAAGTCAACGAGCTTCGCGCTCGAGTGGTGGCACTAGAGAATACGGTGCGATATCTACAAGCATCAGCTGTACCAGCAGCATAACCAGTACCATCATCACCATCAACAACAACATCCGCATCCCACGCCTCAACATCACACTCAGTATCTCAAACGTCAACATCATACGCCCATAGATACCAAGGAATATTAGTAATAATGAGCTAAGATGTATTGACTCATTCTTCATGAAGAATTATATATGTATACCTTATATATATATATATATATATATATATATATATATATATATATATATATATATATATATATATATATATATGATTTGGAACAATAATAAATCTTGTCGTACTAAGCAATTACGTGTGAATATCAACCAGTATGTACTACTTGGTTAATTCATATCACTAATATGATGTAACATCCCGCCTTTTTCTGGTTACTTTCCGTTTAACTATTTTAAAGTCCATTATATATTTATAACATCTTTCGTTAATACGCGTTTTAAATTATCTCGATTAGGTAATTCACGCACCCGATTCAAACTTGAGGGACTAAAATTGACACGGGGCAAACTAGTTGACTAGGTCAACTAGTCCACCCCAATCACCACCATTCAACCATCTCAATCTCTCTCTCTTTCTCTCTAGCAAGAACACACACACAATTACCAAATTCATTCAATCATCATCTAAATTCGATCTAGGAGGCTTACAACAAAATAAATTACATATTCGTGATCCTCTCTTCATCCTCTTCATTTTGGTACCAACTTCATCTCGTTTGGGTAACATTTCTAAAACTCTAGATTTCTCTAAATTCGTGTTTTTGACTTGAAATGGTGTTAGTTAGTGTCTATGGCTCATTGTGATGTCGTGTATGTAATTTGTAGGCTCGATCGTGTTATTTGGTGTAACTAGCATGAACACTTGAAATGGGTTAGTTTAACCTTTGATTTTGTATGATAAAATGTGTTTAGATGTTAATGGTTGTATGTTTAAAGTGTTAGTTACTTCATTAACTTCGTTTTGGTGTGTTGATTGACATGAAAACCTTACATTAACATGATTATTGGTTTTGAGATTTTGGTTAGGGTTTGATAAGCTTTATATGAACTTTTGATGTATCAAATGCTATGAAATATTGTTGATAAGTGTTTTGTTGCATCGTGTGTTTGATTACCTTCGAAACGGCATATCATACATGTAAATTGGTTACCCGAATCATGAAATGCGTTTTAGAACTTGAACCTTTGATTATGAACGTTTAATGCGGTTTTAGGTTGTTGTAGGTGTTAAATTACTTGTTGAAATGTGTCTAGTCATTTTCTTCGTCAAATTTCCTTCCCAACGGTATAAAATACTTGACTTGATTGTTTGTGGATCATAAATTGTGTTTATTTGGTTTTTGGTTCGTGCACTTAGGAGTTCTGCATCAGACTTGAAATCCAACCTGGACGCCGTCCAGATACTTGGACGCCGTCCCAGTATTCAAAGCTGGACGCCGTCCAGAAAGTCTGGACGCCGTCCCAGCCTTCAAAACTGGACGCCGTCCAGAAAATCTGGACGCCGTCCAGATGCACTGGCAGGCTACTGTCCTCGTTGGTCATTTTACGGAAAATGTTTGCTATGCTATGGACCTCCGATTCACATGTAACTTGTTCTAACATGCTCATATATGATTAAAAACCTCAGAAACATAGTTCAGGACCCGACCCGAACGTGTTGACTTTTTCGTTGACTTTGACCGACTAAAGTTTGACTTTTTGTCAAACTTAACCAAATGATTATGCAACATTCCTAACTTGTTTCTATACTTGTATCTTGCATGAAACTTGACAAATTGATTCACATGCTACGTAATCGAGTCGTAACGAGCCATAGGACTAATTGAACATCTTTGACCTTTTGTGTTTACCGTTGTTGATACGACCTATTTGTTTAGGTCAAGACTAGCATTGTTCCTTGCACACGTTTACTTGTTGAAGTACTTTACTACTCGTGCACTCAAGGTGAGATCATAGTCCCACTTTTACTCTTTTTGAACTTACATTTGGGATGAGAAAACATAAACATTTCTTTTACTAAGTGAACACAAGTACAGGAAAACAAACATTCTACATACGAGTTTAGAACAAAATCCTCAATTCGATTATCATTAGTTACACTTGCCGGGTGTAAGCGAGAACTTATGTTGTATGGATCCATATGGGTTTGACAAACTCTCATTCAAACTGTTCGCTACCGTTTACGAATGAAATATATTTTCGAGAAACAGTGTATGTTCTAGCACTAAGTGATGGGGTTCAATGGAAGGAATGTTAAGCATTGATAATTGGGTGCTCGTGAAACAAACTTTTGGAATGTATTACTATTATCTCGTTGTTGCAAATCTTGTGGTTCACTTGTACTTACTTACTCAAACCTATGATTTCACCAACGTTTTCGTTGACAGATTTCTATGTTTTTCTCAGGTCCTTGAACGATACATGATACATGCTTCCGCTCATTATTTTAATACTTGCATTGGATGTCGAGTATATATGCATACATGGAGCGTCTTTTGGCTACTTTTAAATTGTGTCGCATAAGTTTCATTTGTACTTATAACTTTGTAACGTAACTTGTGGGGAACTATTCTTGTAAACTTGGAACAATCTTTACATTTGAAATGAATGCGACATATCTTTTGGTCAAACGTTGTTTTAAAGACTTATGACCACGTAACGGGACCTAAGTAGACGGCGCCGTCAGTGACGATTTTGTCGGGTCGCTACAGATGGTATCAGAGCGTTGGTTGTAGGGATTTAGAGTTCATTGGTGTCAACCTCGAGTCATAGGGTACATTGGTGAGTCTAGACTACAACCGGCATATAGACTTGAAGTAGGAATTACTTGACTACTTGTGCATTTATACTCGAACGCTTCTACTCATATCTACTCTTAGTTCATCTTAATCTCACGTTGTTTAATTTGATTGACACGCCACCTTGACTATATGAAATAATGTCGAATGCACATATGAATCAGGGTAATATAATTTCCGGGATTATATTACGGTGACTCATATGAACGTTCCGACATTATGACATAAAGAATTTAAGGCGAGTCGAGGAAAAACTTCTCTTTATCTTTATTCTATATCACGGTTAGTATTATTGAGAATACTAATCAATGATATTCTTGTGTCTTGAAGGAACAATGGCTCCTCGTCGTGTACGCCGCAATGAAACTCCCGAACAAGCTCTCGAACGGATGATAGCCATCGCCGTAGATGCGGCCATGGCCGGACACTCATCCAACAACAACAACAATAATAACAACAACCACAACAACAACAACAATGGAACCGGTAACTCAAACGAGGGATGCTCCTACAAAGCTTTCATGGGGTGCAAACCTCACACTTTCGATGGAACCGGGGGACCGGTCGTGCTCACCCGATGGTTTGAGCAAACGGAAGCCGTCTTTAGCATAAGCAGTTGTCGGGACCAAGACAAGGTCAAATACTCCACTCACACCTTCGCCGGTGTCGCTCTTACATGGTGGAATACTTATGTACAATCGGTGGGTACCGATGAAGCTCACGGCCTCTCTTGGACCGACTTGAGGGAAAAGATGATTGTCGAATATTTCCCTCGTGAAGAAACCCGAAGGCTCGAACAAGAGCTAAGAACTTTAAAGGCGATCGGAAATGACCTCAAGGCTTATAATCAACGATTTTCCGAACTAGCCTTGATGTGCCCAAATCTTGTGAACCCCGAAGCTTTAAGGGTTGAACTTTACATGGATGGTCTTCCAAAGAGTATCAAACACGGAGTAATGTCATCCAAACCCACTAATCATCAAGAAGCTTTGAACATGGCCCGCAAATTGATAGAAACGGTTGACGAAATCGTAGTTCCGGCACCTAAGGCCGAGGATAAATCGGGCGGCAACAAAAGAAAGTGGGAACCCTCCCAATCAAGCAACAACAACTTTACTAAGAAGCCTTACACCTCCGACGGCAAGAAGGGTTATGCCGGTAACCTACCTCTTTGCAACAAATGCAACAAACATCACTTTGGTGAATGTGGCAAGTTAATTTGCCACCGGTGCCAAGGAGTTGGTCATAAGGCCAATGAGTGTAAAAGTGTTGCCCCCATCGCTCGAAAGGGGCCCAATGCACCAAAAACGGGCACTTGTTATGAATGTGGCCAAACGGGCCATTATAGAAATGCATGCCCGAAGAGGAAAGATAACCCCAATACGCGCGGCCGAGCTTTCAACATCAACACCGAGGAAGCCCGAGATGATAATGAATTAGTCACGGGTACGTTCCTTCTCAACAACACTTATGTTACTTGTTTATTCGATTCGGGTGCCGATAAGAGTTTTGTATCCAACACTTTGACTCATTCTTTTAATACTCCACCACGTCCCCTAGATACCACTTATACCATTGAAGTGGCTAACGGGAAACTATTAAGTGCCGACACATATTACCGGGGGTGTACGTTAAACATTTTTGGTAAGGAATTTGAAATTGACTTGATACCCATGGAACTAGGAAGCTTTGATGTAATAACCGGTATGAATTGGTTAGTCAAAACGAAATCTCACATCCTTTGTGATCTTAACGCAATCCGAATTCCTACGGAGAATGGTGAACCTTTGATTGTTTATGGGGATAAGATTTGCACCAGACTCAACCTCGTTTCGTGCCTTAAAGTTAGAAAACTACTCCGTAAGGGTTGTTTTGCGATCCTTGCCCACGTTAAGAAAGTCGAGTCCGATGAGACGCATATCGATGATGTACCAATTATTAGTGACTTTTCCGATGTATTTCCCGACGAATTGCCGGGTCTTCCACCTCATCGACCGGTAGAATTCCAAATCGATCTTATTCCTGGAGCCGCACCCGTAGCACATGCACCATATAGACTCGCTCTATCCGAAATGCAAGAATTGCAAAGTCAAATCCAAGAACTACTTGACCGTGGTTTTATCCAACCTAGCCATTCACCATGGGGCGCTCCGATTTTGTTTGTTAAAAAGAAAGACGGATCCCTACAAATGTGCATTGACTATCGTGAACTAAACAAATTGACGGTTAAGAACCAATATCCTCTTCCTCGCATCGATGACCTCTTTGATCAATTACAAGGGTCTTGTGTATATTCAAAAATCTATCTCAGCTCGGGTTATCATCAATTAAGGGTTAAGGGGGAAGATGTCTCCAAAACCGCTTTCCGGACTCGTTATGGTAGTTATGAATTCCTTGTCATGCCATTTGGTCTCACTAACGCACCGGCGGTGTTCATGGATCTTATGAACCGCGTGTGCAAACTGTATCTCGATAAATTCGTTATTGTGTTCATCGATGACATATTGATCTATTCTAAAAATGAAGAAGAGCACGAACAACATCTCCGACTTGTGCTTGAACTCTTGAGACAAGAACGACTTTATGCCAAATTCTCCAAGTGTGAATTTTGGTTAAAGGAAGTTCAATTTCTTGGTCATGTTGTAAGTGATCAAGGTATTAAAGTCGATCCCACGAAAATCGAAGCCATTAGTAAATGGGAGACTCCTACTACTCCTACTCACATTCGTCAATTCTTGGGTCTCGCCGGGTACTATCGTAGATTCATCGAAAACTTCTCTTTGGTTGCACGTCCTCTAACCGCATTAACTCACAAGGGAAAGAAATTCATTTGGGCGACCGAGCAAGAATCCGCGTTTCAAATCTTGAAAACGAAGCTAACCACCGCTCCTATCTTGTCACTTCCCGAAGGCAAGGATGACTTTGTTGTATATTGCGATGCCTCGAAACATGGTTTTGGGTGTGTATTGATGCAACGAACGAAAGTCATTGCTTATGCTTCCCGACAACTCAAAATTCATGAACGAAACTATACGACACATGATCTCGAACTCGGAGCCGTTGTCTTTGCACTTAAAATGTGGAGACACTATCTTTATGGAACCAAGAGTACTATCTTCACCGATCACAAAAGCCTTCAACACATCTTCGACCAAAAGCAACTAAACATGAGACAACGAAGGTGGATTGAAACCTTAAACGATTACGATTGCGAGCTTCGTTACCATCCCAGGAAGGCAAATGTAGTAGCCGATGCCTTAAGTCGAAAAGAAAGAGCGGTGCCTCTTCGTGTCCGAGCCTTACACATCACCATCCACACAAACCTTAATAGCCAAATTTGGGTAGCCCAAGATGAGGCTCTCAAGGATGAAAACCTTTCACACGAGCTCTTGAACATTCTCGTCTCTCGATTCGAAATTAGGGAGACCGGACTCCGATATTACGCCGGAAGGATTTGGGTGCCTAGTTATGGGGACCTACGAAGCCTTATTTTAGACGAAGCCCATAAGTCACGATACTCGATTCACCCAGGTGCCAATAAGATGTACCACGACCTTAAACAACTATATTGGTGGCCGAACATCAAAAGGGACGTAGCTACTTATGTTTCCAAGTGTTTGACATGTTCCAAAGTCAAAGCCGAACACCAAAGACCGTCCGGACTACTTCAACAACCCGAGATCACGCAATGGAAGTGGGAAAGGATAACGATGGACTTTATCACCAAGCTACCAAAAACGACGGGCGGTTATGATACCATTTGGGTTATTGTTGACCGTCTCACCAAATCCGCACACTTCCTTGCCATGAAAGAAACGGACAAAATGGAGAAACTTGCACAACTTTACATTAAGGAGATCGTAGCCCGACACGGTGTACCTTTATCGATTATCTCCGACCGAGATGGCCGTTTCGTTCTAGATTTTGGCGTACATTGCAAGAAGCGTTGGGAACGCGTTTAGACATGAGCACCGCATATCATCCTCAAACCGATGGACAAAGCGAACGTACAATTCAAACCTTAGAGGACATGTTACGAGCTTGCGTGGTTGATTTCGGAAAAGCTTGGGACAAGCACTTACCTCTCGCCGAGTTCTCTTACAACAATAGTTATCACGCGAGTATTAAAGTCGCACCTTTTGAAGCGCTATATGGCCGAAAATGTCGTTCACCTCTTTGTTGGGCCGAAGTAGGCGACGTGCAAATTACCGGACCCGAACTCATTCACGAAACCACCGAGAAAATCGTTCAAATCCGAGATAGGCTTAGGACGGCCCGAAGTCGTCAAAAGTGCTATACCGACAAAAGACGCAACGACCTTGAATTTCAAGTCGGTGACCGCGTCATGTTAAAAGTCACACCTTGGAAGGGTGTAATCCGCTTTAGGAAACGCGGGAAGCTAAATCCGCGGTATATTGGTCCTTTCGAAATCTTGGAGCGTATTGGAACCGTTGCTTATCGTTTAGATCTTCCGCCTCAATTGAGCTCCGTTCATCCTACCTTCCATGTATCTAACTTGAAAAAGTGTCTTGCCGAACCCGATATCGTCATCCCTCTCGAGGAACTTACTATTGATGACAAACTTCATTTTGTGGAGGAACCGGTTGAAATTGTGGACACCTCCGTCAAGACATTGAAACAAAGCCGAATCCCGATTGTTAAAGTCCGTTGGAACGCCAAAAGGGGACCCGAGTTTACTTGGGAAAGACAAGATCAAATGCAAAGAAAGTATCCTCATCTATTCGTGAATTCGGAAACGCAAGATCTCGAGGAAGAAACAACGACTACTACGCCTACTTAAATTTCGGGACGAAATTTCTTTTAAGGAGTAGGTAATGTAACATCCCGCCTTTTTCTGGTTACTTTCTGTTTAACTATTTTAAAGTCCGTTATATATTTATAACATCTTTCGTTAATACACGTTTTAAATTATCTCGATTAGGTAATTCACGCACCCGATTCAAACTTGAGGGACTAAAATTGACACGGGGCAAACTAGTTGACTAGGTCAACTAGTCCACCCCAATCACCACCATTCAACCATCTCAATCTCTCTCTCTTTCTCTCTAGCAAGAACACACACACAATTACCAAATTCATTCAATCATCATCTAAATTCGATCTAGGAGGCTTACAACAAAATAAATTACATATTCGTGATCCTCTCTTCATCCTCTTCATTTTGGTACCAACTTCATCTCGTTTGGGTAACATTTCTAAAACTCTAGATTTCTCTAAATTCGTGTTTTTGACTTGAAATGGTGTTAGTTAGTGTCTATGGCTGATTGTGATGTCGTGTATGTAATTTGTAGGCTCGATCTTGTTATTTGGTGTAACTAGCATGAACACTTGAAATGGGTTAGTTTAACCTTTGATTTTGTATGATAAAATGTGTTTAGATGTTAATGGTTGTGTGTTCAAAGTGTTAGTTACTTCATTAACTTCGTTTTGGTGTGTTGATTGACATGAAAACCTTACATTAACATGATTATTGGTTTTGAGATTTTGGTTAGGGTTTGATAAGCTTTATATGAACTTTTGATGTATCAAATGCTATGAAATATTGTTGATAAGTGTTTTGTTGTAACGTGTGTTTGATTACCTTCGAAACGGCATATCATACATGTAAATTGGTTACCCGAATCGTGAAATGCGTTTTAGAACTTGAACCTTTGATTATGAACGTTTAATGCGGTTTTGGGTTGTTGTAGGTGTTAAATTACTTGTTGAAATGTGTCTAGTCGTTTTCTTCGTCAAATTTCCTTCCCAACGGTATAAAATACTTGACTTGATTGTTTGCGGATCATAAATTGTGTTTATTTGGTTTTTGGTTCGTGCACTTAGGAGTTCTGCATCAGACTTGAAATCCAACCTGGACGCTGTCCAGATACTTGGATGCCATCCCAGTATTCAAAGCTGGATGCCGTCCAGAAAGTCTGGACGCCGTCCCAGCCTTCAAAACTGGACGCCGTCCAGAAAATCTGGACGCCGTCCAGATGCACTGGCAGGCTACTGTCCTCGTTGGTCATTTTACGGAAAATGTTTGCTATGCTATGGACCTCCGATTCACATGTAACTTGTTCTAACATGCTCATATATGATTAAAAACCTCAGAAAAATAGTTCGGGACCCGACCCGAACGTGTTGACTTTTTCGTTGACTTTGACCGACCAAAGTTTGACTTTTTGTCAAACTTAACCAAATGATTATGCAACATTCCTAACTTGTTTCTATACTTGTATCTTGCATGAAACTTGACAAATTGATTCACATGCTACGTAATCAAGTCGTAACGAGCCATAGGACTAATTGAACATCTTTGACCTTTTGTGTTTACCGTTGTTGATACGACCTATTTGTTTAGGTCAAGACTAGCATTGTTCCTTGCACACGTTTACTTGTTGAAGTACTTTACTACTCGTGCACTCAAGGTGAGATCATAGTCCCACTTTTACTCTTTTTGAACTTACATTTGGGATGAGAAAACATAAACATTTCTTTTACTAAGTGAACACAAGTACAGGAAAACAAACATTCTAAATACGAGTTTAGAACAAAATCCTCAATTCGATTATCATTAGTTACACTTGCCGGGTGTAAGCAAGAACTTATGTTGTATGGATCCATATGGGTTTGACAAACCCTCATTCAAACGGTTCGCTACCGTTTACGAATGAAATATATTTTCGAGAAACAGTGTATGTTCTAGCACTAAGTGATGGGGTTCAATGGAAGGAATGTTAAGCATTGATAATTGGGTGCTCGTGAAACAAACTTTTGGAATGTATTACTATTATCTCGTTGTTGCAAATCTTGTGGTTCACTTGTACTTACTTACTCAAACCTATGATTTCACCAATGTTTTCGTTGACAGATTTCTATGTTTTTCTCAGGTCCTTGAACGATACATGATACATGCTTCCGCTCATTATTTTGATACTTGCATTGGATGTCGAGTATATATGCATACATGGAGCTTCTTTTGGCTACTTTTAAATTGTGTCGCATAAGTTTCATTTGTACTTATAACTTTGTAACGTAACTTGTGGGGAACTATTCTTGTAAACTTGGAACAATCTTTACATTTGAAATGAATGCGACATATCTTTTGGTCAAACGTTGTTTTAAAGACTTATGACCACGTAACGGGACCTAAGTAGATGGCGCCGTCAATGACGATTTTGTCGGGTCGCAACATATGCTATGATGTACACCATTCGTTAATGACTTAACAATTGTTAATCACTGCTTCAACACAATAAACTCCATTCCATAATAAATCAAGTGTAACGATGAATGTATTGATTCATAACTTCATTAGCGAAATATTTCGCGACAATTATGAAATCTCTAAGGTTTTGGAGATTATTTACTCTCGTTGCAAACCTCAAAACATATGAGTTTAATATATATTAACTCATTAAATCCATGATTATATCTGAAGAATACATATATGAACGTATATCTTCATAAAGATTGTAAATTCTATTGTACAAACTGTTAATTGTGAAAATATTTTAACGGGTAGGTAATACCCGAGAAATATTTACATCTCACATTAATACACTGTACATTATTCAATTTTGATTCATAAATCATTAATTATACGCACTACCTTCACAATGATACACAATCATCTTCATACAAAATCAATTACACATTCTGAAATTAACATATCGGAATTCAAGTAAAGCCTTAGCAGGTGTTATCTTTCTAAATATCACTACATTCACGAATTATATTTATTTGTATTCTGCAATGAATTATAACATCAAACCACCGAAATTATCATTCATTACTTTTAACGCCTATTCGTTAACCATTAGATCCATTAACGATTACAATCAGCGTTTAATCATCTAAAAAATAAAATTTCTTGAAACCATCTCGGATTGATAACCAATGATTCAGATATGGTAGCATTAAATGCAGAGGAAACAAAAGAATTTTCCTCGTCATTGGATCTTAGAAATTCTAAGATATCATCGTATCCTAGAAATTCTAAGATATCATCGTATCCTTCGTTATAAATATCCTCTATATTTTTGAAGATATCTTTATAACGATTCTTGTCAGCAATTAATTATCTCTTTGCGATATCTTTATCACATCATAAAGGAAACTGTTTTAGTTTCTATATTCTGTAAAATTCAAGTTTAAATTATGAATGATTTGAAGTAGTGCTGGGAATTGAAGCATGAGTTAGTATAATATAATGACGTCAGGCCAACGTAATTATATTACAGTAAGTCATGCTAAATTTTTAATAGAAGATGATGATTCATAGACTTTATAATCATCATTTGCCATGTTACACGACTCTTACATTTAAACTCTGAAACATATCAATAAATTATTTTTCTTGATAGTTCTATCTTTCCGGATATTCTGGTAATTTGACAAATCAAATCGTGCTATTACCTTTCCTTCTGCTTTGTATATTATGATCATTCGAAACTTCATACCTACGAATTCTGGACCGTTACTTGCTTTACAAAAGCATGAAGCTCCGACATATAAGGGAAAATATAAAGCCCGATAACAACACTGAAATTACAAACTGTGTATATCAATGCGTATAGCAATATAAAGACACGGGAGAACTAAAACACAATAAATCCCAGAGCATAATAGAAGTAAACAGACTCCTCTGGTGTGAGTTGGAAAAGAAGGAAGATTGTGGCGATAACCAATATAAGGTCAAGAACAAGAACTGGATTGAGCATATTAACAAATCTTTCGGAAATATGAATTGAGGAAAGAAAGTATAGAAGTGGTGAAGATAATGAAACGGAAGAAGCTAATTTATAGCAAAATTCCAGACACAGCAATCGAGGCAATTCACCGCATTTAATTAAAGAAAATCCTAATTTCCGTAATGGGTGATCATTGGTCCGATGCTTCAGGCGAAACCTATTCCCAGGGTGTGACGGGCGGTGTGTATAGGGCCTGGGTACATATTCACCGTGGCATGCTGATCCGCGATTACTAGCGATTCCAACTTCATGTTCCCGAGTTGCAGAGGAGAATCAAATCCTATAAGGATTATGAAGATTTCTTTAAATCCCTTGAATTCCGGAAATCAATCGTGACTAAGTCAAAAGTTAAAGCGAACATTTAATTTCCTCATTTCAATCTTTTACGATAGCTTCATTTTTACTCTTCTTGTAATCGAATCATATCATTCCATATTACCCAATATTGGTAGAACTCTATTTCCCAACTCATATTCATCATTAAGATGTTCCTGTTGTAAACAATGACTATCTCTATCAAATATCATGACCTTGATTTTCATGAACTCCTCTCTATTTTGTCTACCCTAATATTATGGCATAAACGCTCAAGATTTAAATAAGCACACTATTATTCATCACACATTTCATGTATATATTGAAATGCTTGTATAACGTCATCATCTCTTTCTGAGAAAAACCTAATCAATGACACTCTTGTTAAATCCTTTAGATAACCTCCGCATTAATAATAAAATGCACTCCGTAGAATTTATGGATCGTAAGACTTAAACGCTAGAAACAAAACAATATTCTATCCGTTGAAATTCACGCAAGGCCCCGAGTATACCTGGGAACGTGAAAATCGAATAAAATGAAAATATCCTCACCTGTTTACAAACAACGCCGACTGATGGTAACAACTAAATTTCGGGACGAAATTTCTATTAACAGGGGGATACTGTGACAACCCGTAAATTTTTGGCAAAATTTAAACAAAAATCTTTATATGATTTCATTTAACCTCGACTAATTCCGACGATTCACGAACAATTATTTGTAAATAATTACGCATTAATTTGATATATTAATATTATTATTATTAATATCCTTTTTAAACAAGATATCAATAATTAATATCTTTATTATCAGTATTGTTATTATGAATAAAAAAAATATTGACAAATATTCTTGGAAAAATAGTAAATCAATTTGTTTATTTTAAAAAATATATATAAAAAAAATCCTTAAAATAAATGATTTTTTTAATAAAATAAATAAATAAATTACTTTTTAATTAAAAATTATAATGGAAAACTACTTTTATTATTTTATTTTGTGCATTATCCCATTACTTAACATTTAATACTTTTGAATTTTAAAATCCCATTAAAAATTAAAATATTTCTTTTTTTTAATTATTTTATTCTTTTTACCTAATTTTTTCAAGTATAAATACCCCTCTTTTTTCATTCAAACTCACACCAAAATTTCTCTCATTCTCTCTTTGAAGAATTACTACTAGTAAGTATTCTTTTCATACTTTTTACTTGTTACTTTTTACTTTTTACTTTTTACTATTTACTTCGGTTTATTTTTTTTACCGAAACATGTAAATAATGTTATAAATTATATGCAATTAAAATTAAAATAAATAACATGTTATAATTAGTAATATATGTTACTAAAAATTTTAAAAGTATTTTTATGAATTAATATATAGGAGTTATAATTAAAATCGAATTAATGAATATATATATGTATATACGCACCTAACGTGAAGGTTATAATTAAAGATAGCGTATAAAGACTACAAACATCACCGCTACTTGTGGCCTAGGGTGATCCTTGTTACCATTATGGGACGCTTGTGGATCTCAAATGCCAAGACTTAGATTCTGGTCAAGAGATCCTGGGCCGCTCGGTAACAATAGATCATTCGAGTGACTTGCATGTTAGCGACGAAGTTTGGGCGAGATTGTACAACATCTTTGTTAAGAATTATAACCCGAACATTCTTAAACTAGAAGCTTACTATAAGTGGAAGTTTTTTATAAATAGTAGGTTTTCAAAAATAGAAACTTTTGAGAAATAGGAACTTTTCTCGAAAACCGTCACTGTCAATATAGTTGCCATATTAATAAACATACTTTATGTCAAGTTAGACATTAACTAATCAAACGTTATACCTCAAGGTTGATATCCAGATCACTTACTTGCTTTACTTTCCTTCTTGCGTGAAATACTTCAACTGCTATTTAATGTGAGTTTTCATAGCTCCCTTTTTATCTATATTTTTGGGCTGAGAATACATGCACAACTTTTATAACTATTTTACACGTATTAACTATTAAACTGTGATATGTTGAGCTATGACCAACAAGTCCCCAACCAACAAGTATAAACGATAACTTGTTACGGGGCAAACTTGAAAGTCTAGTCTAAATACAAGTACCAACTATTAAACTGTGATATGTTAGGCTATGACCAGCAAGTCCCCAACCGACAAGTATAAACGATAACTTGTTACGGGGCAAACTTGAAAGTCTAGTCTAAATATCAGTACCAACTGTTAAAACTATGCTATACCCGGCTATGTCCGACTAAGTCCCTACAGTGATATTTTTAATTGCTGCGGCATTCTTAATTATTGGGGATAGGCCTATCAGGAGTAACGTCCCCGATACATTTGACTAAGTCTTTGTATTAATTGATAATGAAATTAAATGACAAGGATAGAACAACTTGTCACGGGGCAAACAACGTTTAGTCTAAATATCACGCACTGGCATAACTTTTTGATCCTGCGGGAGATCAACTTGACTGGATCTGAGTGATCTACTTATGAAAACAAATCTTATGGTCTAACACTATTACCGAAATCATTATTTATGACAAACCTATGAACTCACTCAACCTCGTGTTGACTTTTTAAGCATGTTTATTCTCAGGTACTTAAATATTGCTTCCGCTGTAAATCTACTGCTTTGATGATGATTGCTTGCTATGCTTGGAGTCTTCATTACATATCATATCAATTAAAGACATGTTTATCTTCCGCTGCAAAACTCAACAAAACGTCTCATGTAGAGTCGTTCTCGTTTATACAACTGTGATTTGATATAATTAGTCACAAATACCCCAGGCCCTATTTGGGGGTGTGATACTCGGTAACAAGCCTTAACAATAATAATAATGAATACCCCTGAATGTATAAAGTGCACCGAATTAAGTGCGATAATAACCTCGAAGTACTAAACATCCGTTGACTGCTAGCGCGACTAGCCCAGATGGGGTTGTCAAACCTGATAGATCTATCAATAGGATTCGCGCCTACCAGTTCATAAACCAATAGATTAATGTACCAAGCTAGGGGAATATTTGTGATTCTAACCCACGTAGAATCAAGTTTAGTACTTGTGTCTATTTTGTAAAACAGTTATAAAACATTGCATGTATTCTCAGCCTAAAAATATATATTGCAAAAGCAATTAAAAAGGGAGCTATGAAAACTCACGATACGATATTTCGTAGTAATAATGCATATGACGGCACTGAACAAGTGCAGAGTTGACCTCGGATTCACGAACCTATATCAAGTATATATATTAACACATATACTCGTAGTTGAACAAGTTTATATACATTATTTCAATTGTTATATATTTCTATATATATACTTTTATATATATATTCTATATAAGTATTTATTTGTAAAATAATATTAATAATGATAATGAATAAAGAGTTGTATTATTTTGTAATAATAATAATATTCATAATGATAATGGTAATATCTATAATAATAATAATAATAATAATAATAATAATAATAATAATAATAATAATAATAATAATAATAATAATAATAATAATAATAATAATAATAATAATAATAATAATAATAATAATAATAATAATAATAATAATAATAATAATATTCTTAATGATAATACTAAATAAATTGATAGATTTAAAAATAATGATACTTTTAGTATTACTGATATCAATAATATTACCAATAATAATAATAACTATAAAAATAACCATTTCATTATTAATGATAATATTTTTAATAATAGTTCATTAATAATGATACTCATAATGATAATGATAATGTTAATAATAATACTTATATTAATATTAATAATAATAATAATAATAATAATAATAATAATAATAATAATAATAATAATAATAATAATAATAATAATAATACTAAATGATAATACTTAGTAATGATAATAATATTAGTAATAACAATATTAATAATAATTATACTTAATATATTCATAATAATAATAATATGTGATAAATAATAATAATAATAATTGTAATACTAATAATAATAATAATAATAATAATAATAATAATAATAATAATAATAATAATAATAATAATAATAATAATAATAATAATAATTATTTTAGTAATGAAAACTACCTTTAAAAAGCTTCTCTAAAAAAAATTACCGCGAACCGGGCTCGAACCCGAGACCTCTCGCTCACCCACGAACACTCTTCACCATCAGTCTATTTTTGTTTTTCTGATATAATACCCCAAAATATATATATATATATATATATATATATATATATATATATATCCTATCTCTATCTGTTTTCAATTTCCTCTTCTTCTTCACTTGAATTTCAAATCGACTAGAGAATCCCAAATTGTAACAAACTATAATCTGCTTGTTTTAGTAATTATAAATGAAACAGAATCAATCTATATTAGGTGTTTGTATTAATTAGCAAACGAGAAAGAAAAATTAAAACTGCTGCAGCTGTCGCTACTTTTTTTTTTAAAAAAATCTTGATTTCGATTTATAAACGTTTTTAGATTATGATTTCTTCATGAAATATTTTCCAAATCACCTTTTGAAACTTTCTCAATCATCAATTTAACTGGAATCATCAAAACGAGTTCGAATTTAGCGAAGAACAATTCAGTTGACTTTTTAAATTTAAGGTTTGACTCTAAAATTTGGATTCAATAGGACAAATTAGGATTTGAAGCTTTGCATGAAGTTTAAGTGAACAATTCCTAACACTTCTACATTTAAGGATTTTGAAAATTGGTTTAAAATCGGGTTTTGGCTAAAAGGCTTTGCGTATAGAGTGTTGAACATTTTTTTTTTTAAAATTGATGAATTTAATTGATTTTAAACAGCTATTGATTGTTGTAATTGATATTGATTGTGATAATAAAAATGTATGACTGCAATACCTCATGAATTGATCAATTTATAATACTATGTAGTCAACAAGAGCAGGATTAAATAAATCAGGAGAAGAAAGATAAAAAATAAAAAGTGGATCGACAGGTTCAATCAGGAAGGAAAAAAATAAAAAGCAGATAGGATAACTAACAAATTTTTGTATTTGTCTGATATAATTAATACTAATAATTAATAAATATAAATATATTAATAATAATACTTTTAATATTATTAAGAGTAATAAAAATACTAATAATAATAATAATATAAATAATAATAATATAAATGACAAAATTATTACTAATATCAATAAAAATAATACTAGTAATAATAATAATAATAAATAATAATAATGATAACTATAATAATAATAATAATAATAATAATAATAATAATAATAATAATAATAATAATAATAATAATAATAATAATAATAATAATAATAATAATAATAATAATAATAATAATAATTTTTAATGATATTGGTAATAATAATTATGATAATAATATTAATAATCATAATAACAACTAAAGTCATAATTTTACTACTAATTATAATAATAATGATAATAATAATAATATTATCAATAATATTAGTAATATTATTAATAATATAACAGATTAAATGTATAAATTTTTATACCTAGATATTATATATAATTATTTATATTTAATTATTTATATATACATATCTATTTACAAATAATTGTTCGTGAATCGTCGAAAACATTCGAAGGTTAATTGAATTTTTGAAAACAGTTCAAAAATTTTGAGGCTCAGTTTAACAGACTTAGCTTATCGTCTCAGAATTATTAAATCATATATAGATTTGGTTCAAAATAATTCAAAATTTTACGGTCATGACACTTAGTGACACGTAATTGGACAAAGTGAACATGTCCTTGCTAATTCATACTATATGGTCTGTAGAGCTGAAATTGTGCGAGTGGTCCTCAAATGAAATCTATCAGCTGTTCACAGCACCATAAGGCAGTTGTGTAATGTTGGGATCGTGCCAACCACCCAAGGTGTCTTTTTTTTCTTCATCACTTTGTGTATTATCTGTTCTCTGCACTTTGCAATTTATGGTACAACATTTTAGTAGCACAAATTTGGTACTGGCAGCGCCATTTAGTTATGCGATTGTTTGTTCATGGTGCGTCATAATGGTATTGACATGGATAACGCAATCACGTTTACTTATTTATCCGGTAATTGTGCAATTTTAGGCACGTGCTGACCACGTGCGATGCGTATATGAAGTATGCGCAACATCAATAAACCTACATTTGGTATTAAGAGCTAGGTTTGTAGGGAGGGACGATTGCAACCTTATGCAATCAAAGAAATAGAAAGAAAGAAAGTAGCAAGGTTGATCACAATCCGTGATCAAAGCAAGTAGCAAGAAGCAATTTAGTAACTTCAAAAAATAGCAAGAAACAAGTAGTCACAAATTTGTGATTAGTAGCAAATTAGCAAGAAGACAACGAGCACATAGCAAGACCGTAACAAGAATTGTAAGCAAGAAAAAGAAAAGCAAGTAGCAAGTCGTAAGAGATGGCAGGAGACGATGGAACTCTTACATTCTGTTAACAAGGTAACGTACCACTCAATGACCTAAATTAACAAAATTGAACTATACATCATGGTCGATTATGGTTGAAACGTTAAAGGCATATAGTTTATGGGAGCCGGTGGATTCCGTATCCAAAGGAATGGTTGAAGTAAGTAAGAACCACACCACAAAAGGTATTATGTTCCAAACACTACCAGAACATATTTTGTTGTTGGTTGTTACGCATGATGATGCAAAGGATGTTTGGGAAGTAATTCGAGTTCGATATTTAGGAGTCGATCGAGTCCAAAAGGAGCGTCAAAAAAATCTTGGGAGTGAATTAGAGATGCTAAAAATGAAGGAGAACGAGACTATGAACGAATTTTCAGGCATGATAAGCGGCATAGTTGCCAAATTTAAAAGTCCCGTTTCAAATCTTGAAGAAGAAGTGATTGTGAGGAAACTTCTAAATTTTCCCCAAAAAAGAGTACAAATTATTGAATCTATCGAGCAATATATAGATCTTGAAAAAATGTCTTTTGAAGAAGCCGTGTGATGGCTCAAAGAATATGAAGAAAGACCCAAAAGTCATGATGAAAGAGGTGAAGAAACCGATTAAAGGGATTGTTGGGTCAATCGGGTTTTATATTTTAAAATGAAAACACCATAATGCACATCATGTGTACATCATGTGTTTCACTTAACTGGAGAAGACTAACGATCAGTTAACTCTGGACCATTCGTGTACAATGTTTAAAACTTGGAACCAACCATGATCGATTTAAACTTTAGGTCTCATTTTAATTTTTGGTACATAGTTTAGGGACCAACCACTAAATTTTTTCTTATCTAAAAGACAAAATAAAAAAATAAAAATAAAAATAAATAGAGCTTAGGTTTTAAGGTTATAGCCTGTTTCAAATAAGCTCATCTAAACACTTTCAAGGGCTTAGTAACTGCGTAATAATGCAACTAGTGAAATGACCTGTGGAAACATGAGTTTGTTTAAACAACCAGTTTAATGATATGTTTTAGGTATTAAGTGAATGTAAATGTTAAAGTCATTTAGTTTATTGCCCCGTGAAACCACGGATTCTGACTAAGAAACTTGTCGTTGATTTTACGAACATAAAGTTCGCTCAAAGTTGAGTATTTATATTTATATTTTTAATAATTATTATTAATAATAATAATAATAATAAATGTCTTTTAAATTTTTTTAGAAAAAAAAATTACAATTTAGGAGAGATTAATATTTTCTTTTATAAAAGATTTCGTATTATTTTTTTAATTAAATTAATATATAATTATGACATCGCTATTATAAAAAGTAAAGGGTAATTAGCTTAATAATGAAATCATCTTTTTAAAGCTTTATATATATATATATATATATATATATATATATATATATATATATATATATATATATATATATATATATTATAGATAGATAATATATTCCTCTTTTCTTTCTTTGACCAAAGCTTTTCAAATCCACCTAACACCACTTTATCCTTCCATTAACAACACTATAATCTTCTTTCAAGAACCCATCTGTTTTTTAGATCTCGTGATGATGTCCTCTCCGACCACCGGCATCTCGGTGGTGGTTCGGTTTTACTAGCTTTTTGTCGGAATAAAGATCCTCCGTATTTCTCTTCTCCGGCAGTTTTGGCGTCGATCTACTGCTCCGGTCTCTTCTCTGGTTTTCAGGCGACGAATCCGGGTGTTTTCTACTCGGATTCTGGGAACCGTTAGGGTTTTGGGTTGTTTTTTGGTGACGATTTTGGCCGGCAGTTGGGTTTGCCTTGTCATTTTTTTCTCATTTTCCACTACCGTTTCACTTCCTAGTTTGGTTTGTAGGCGACGAGTTCCACCTGGAACTCTACATCTCACTAGGTTGGGCTTCGGTTTTGGGTGGGGATGGGTAGATATGGTAGGGGTTAGGTGGATCGTGTTTTATGTTGAAATCCGGCAGAACTCGGTGGTCCGGCCGTCGATGGCGGTTGGTTACAGTTGGCGGCTTTTGGTTGTTTCTGGTGGCTGTTAGAGGCTACTGTTGGACTACTTGAGTTTTGGGGTTTGTATATGTCCTTAGAAAATTGGCGATGATGACTGGTTCCTTTATGGTTTAACTATGCTTTTGGATCTGTTCGGTTGCCACGAGTTTGGTTCATTCATTTCATTTTTCCCGTCGTTGGGTCTTTTTGGGCTTGATATTGTTGCCGGCATTGTTAACTTAGTTGACTTCGGTAAATGGGCCTCGGGTTAGGTGTTCTTGGGTTGCCCGGTGATTGGTTTGAGTTTGCGGTTTCTGTGGGGTGAAGATGCGGGGTCAATTACAAGATCGGGTTTATGCGTATGTTTGTAGGCTTAGGACTGGTGGTTTTATTTTCTATGTATTCTCAATTGTATTCTCAATTTGCTCGCTCTGCTGTCAATGTTATCGTTCATATTGTTTAGAACGAACAGAGTGAGCATCAATGTGTTTTTAGGTCGTTTGTGACCAATTACTTTCACCACAGATCGTCACGATCTGCTCAATGTTGTACCACAGGATCTTCGGGTCTACTATATATATATATATATATATATATATATATATATATATATATATATATATATATATATATATATATATATATATATATATATATATAATTTTGCCAAATAAAAAAAATAGATAATCTATTAAGGCCTAAAAAGCTAAACCAAACAGCCCTTAATATATACTCTATATAAGATACGACAAATAACCACTAGTAGATTATCCGAAACAAATAGCAATAAACTAGTGAATTGACCCGTGGAATTACGGGTTTGTTTAAACGAAACAGTTTAATGATATATTTTAGGTATTAAGTGAATTTAACTGTTAAAATCATTTTGTTTAATGACCTGTAGTACCACGGATTTCGACTAAGAAGCTTGTCGTTGTTTTTTTTAAAAACATATTGATGTACTTAACTTGGTCAGAATATATGAACTACGCTCATTTTCTCACCACCCTCTTTCAATTTTCATCACAATTACTGTTTTTCTTGTCATAAAAACCTACATTACAACCTTTTATTGAGACATGTAGTTCGGATACATGTAACACGTAATTAATACCGTAAAGGGCACCATATTTATATTATTATTATTATTATTATTATTATTATTATTATTATTATTATTATTATTATTATTATTATTATTATTATTATTATTATTATTATTATTGATTTCTTGATTTTAAAATTAACTTTTTAGTTTGTTCCTTTTTACCAATATTGCTTGAAATAACAATGTGTAGAAAGGAATTATACGTTTGACAATATTTACTCAATTATAATTCCACCCATAATCTTCTATATATTAGTTAAATGATGAAAATGGTAATTTACTTATTTGAATTTTAAAAATGATTAATATTTGTTAGCATAAATTAAGGGATATATGTAACTGTTAAAATCGAACATGTTGCTTAATTATAACATTCCATAGTTATCTTTAACTAACTACTTGTTGATTTAATCAATATTTTTGTTGATTTTTGAATAATTATTTTTTGGTATTAATGACATCAGTATGTATAATAAAAAGCTGACATGTGGCATGATTAAATAAAATTAAGAAGTAATTAGTAAAATGATGAAATCACTATTTTAGAGATTTAATAGAACTTATAGATGACCTTTCTCCAGAGGCGGATCTACCTTGTCTTCAATGGTAGCACGTGCTACCAGTCAATCTATTAGGCGTAGTGTAAAATTTTCAAAGTTTTTTTTAATAATATGGAAGTGCAACCACTCTTCTTTCGATTTGTGCATCGAAATTGAAATGAGTTGCACGTTTGTTCAGCCTTAACTATGGTAGCTTACTCTCGCTGTATGTATGTATTGTCCTGGTAATTTTTTGGGATTATTTTCATTAAAATTTGTCAAGTAAATTGAGGATTCAAAGATGAAATGGGTTTGGAGATCTGGGTTGGAACTTAGAAGAGATGACTTGGGAGAAGATAACTACTCCTTGTCTTTTTGTCACATTTTATATTTATGCCCCCTAAGGTTATAATTTATACAACATTTCGTCCTTCAGTTAAAAATATGTCGTTGAATATATTCTAAACTAGCTTAGTGCCCGCGAATTCGCTGGGCTATTTTATAGGACTGAGTAAGTATTAATTAGAAAGTACTTAATGTGAAACATTATATTATTTGGGTGGTTTTCAGTAACGGAGAACGATCAAATACTATTGCTATATAGTTATTGAGCAAATCATAACAAATAAACCCATAACCTGATTTCATATAACCACAAATCCATTTCGTTACTTGCGATATGGTTTGCCTAGTAAGTGGTTTGAGATGTTTTGGTCATTTGAAAAAGCCTCTGCCATACTCGAAATAGAGTTGGTTATGTCCCACCATTTCTTGATAAGATTCTAAATGTTGGTACTTGGATCACAATAGATCAGAATATGTTATGCGGTTTCAACATGAGCATTACATAGTGGGCGCAAAGGGTGGTGTCAAGATCTATCTCACGTTTATCAATTTCAGACCGAGTTGGAATTCTACTCATTTTAGCTCTCCAAATGAAAATGTCGATTTTGTGTGGTGTTGCAATGTTGCGAGTTGTTGCTTCAGGTACAGCAAATTCTCTTAATTTGAAAACATAACTTTCAGTAGTTGCACGTGCATTTAGCAAGGTGGTACTTTTTAGCAGTGTATTTCGATAGCTCAATGTCAAACACAATAAATTTACAGAATCCAGTTGTATCACAAATACGAATGGTAACACGAATCCTGTTAATAGAGTCCTGCCCGGTTAACAAATGCAATACGGACATGTTTAATAGAAAACGTAATTCATGCATAAATTTTGATATAAATATTGTGACTAAAAAAAATAAAACTGATTTCAAAATTCATGAGTAATGACACTCACTTGGGAGATATTTCAACTTCAGTGGGACACTTTAAACAACTTCCCCCTTTTCCACATAGTACATCTCTACTACCTTTTTCTGACAATTTTTCCAGCTATGTTGGAACCAACCATCTTTATCACAAATTCTACTGACATTTCCACGAACCACAAAGTTACCCGTCTGTGTGTCAATTTAAATATACACGTGAGTAGATTTGTTTTCAGGAATCGTGTTCACGTATGTGTGATGTGAATGTTTTAATTATTTAAATAAATATGTAAGTGATGTTCAGCTAATTTTTACAATTGTGTGTGTTTCTTGAAAAGGTGCATCTTTATAGAGTTGTATCAAAAAATAATAAGCAACTTACCCTTTAAATGCTTAAGATCTTCAACAACATATACTTCTGGGCTTTGTAAGCTTTTCAAATGATGTTTTGACTTCGGTCTCAGCATTTAGTGATATCATGTATGTTGTGTTAGGGTAACCACTTTCGTCAACACTGGAAGTCCTGGAATTACATCAGAAAACCCTAACGCCGCAGACTTGACCCGTTAGAGTTGAAAGATTTTGGGAAACTTATGAAATGTCCCGTTCTTATTGATTAAAAACGTTCCATATTAATTGATTTCGTTGCGAGGTTTTGACCTCTATATGAGACGTTTTTCAAAGACTGCATTCATTTTTAAAACAAACCATAACCTTTATTTCATAAATAAAGGTTTAAAAAGCTTTACGTAGATTATCAAATAATGATAATCTAAAATATCCTGTTTACACACGACCATTACATAATGGTTTACAATACAAATATGTTACATCGAAATCAGTTTCTTGAATGCAGTTTTTACACAATATCATACAAACATGGACTCCAAATCTTGTCCTTATTTTAGTATGCAACAGCGGAAGCTCTTAATATTCACCTGAGAATAAACATGCTTTAAACGTCAACAAAAATGTTGGTGAGTTATACGTTTAACCTATATATATCAAATCGTAACAATAGACCACAAGATTTCATATTTCAATACACATCCCATACATAGAGATAAAAATCATTCATATGGTGAACACCTGGTAACCGACAATAACAAGATGCATATATAAGAATATCCCCATCATTCCGGGACACCCTTCGGATATGATATAAATTTCGAAGTACTAAAGCATCCGGTACTTTGGATGGGGTTTGTTAGGCCCAATAGATCTATCTTTAGGATTCGCGTCAATTAGGGTGTCTGTTCCCTAATTCTTAGATTACCAGACTTAATAAAAAGGGGCATATTCGATTTCGATAATTCAACCATAGAATGTAGTTTCACGTACTTGTGTCTATTTTGTAAATCATTTATAAAACCTGCATGTATTCTCATCCCAAAAATATTAGATTTTAAAAGTGGGACTATAACTCACTTTCACAGATTTTTACTTCGTCGGGAAGTAAGACTTGGCCACTGTTGATTCACGAACCTATAACAATATATACATATATATTAAAGTATGTTCAAAATATATTTACAACACTTTTAATATATTTTGATGTTTTAAGTTTATTAAGTCAGCTGTCCTCGTTAGTAACCTATAACTAGTTGTCCACAGTTAGATGTACAAAAAATAAATCGATAAATATTATCTTGAATCAATCCACGACCCAGTGTATACGTATCTCAGTATTGATCACAACTCAAACTATATATATTTTGGAATCAACCTCAACCCTGTATAGCTAACTCCAACATTCACATATAGAGTGTCTATGGTTGTTCCGAAATATATATAGATGTGTCGACATGATAGGTCGAAACATTGTATACGTGTCTATGGTATCTCAAGATTACATAATATACAATACAAGTTGATTAAGTTATGGTTGGAATAGATTTGTTACCAATTTTCACGTAGCTAAAATGAGAAAAATTATCCAATCTTGTTTTACCCATAACTTCTTCATTTTAAATCCGTTTTGAGTGAATCAAATTGCTATGGTTTCATATTGAACTCTATTTTATGAATCTAAACAGAAAAAGTATAGGTTTATAGTCGGAAAAATAAGTTACAAGTCGTTTTTGTAAAGGTAGTCATTTCAGTCGAAAGAACGACGTCTAGATGACCATTTTAGAAAACATACTTCCACTTTGAGTTTAACCATAATTTTTGGATATAGTTTCATGTTCATAATAAAAATCATTTTCTCAGAATAACAACTTTTAAATCAAAGTTTATCATAGTTTTTAATTAACTAACCCAAAACAGCCCGCGGTGTTACTACGACGGCGTAAATCCGGTTTTACGGTGTTTTTCGTGTTTCCAGGTTTTAAATCATTAAGTTAGCATATCATATAGATATAGAACATGTGTTTAGTTGATTTTAAAAGTCAATTTAGAAGGATTAACTTTTGTTTGCGAACAAGTTTAGAATTAACTAAACTATGTTCTAGTGATTACAAGTTTAAACCTTCGAATAAGATAGCTTTATATGTATGAATCGAATGATGTTATGAACATCATTACTACCTTAATTTCCTTGGATAAACCTACTGGAAAAGAGAAAAATGGATCTAGCTTCAATGGATCCTTGGATGGCTCGAAGTTCTTGAAGCAGAATCATGACACGAAAACAAGTTCAAGTAAGATCATCACTTGAAATAAGATTGTTATAGTTATAGAAATTGAACCAAAGTTTGAATATGATTATTACCTTGTATTAGAATGATAACCTACTGTAAGAAACAAAGATTTCTTGAGGTTGGATGATCACCTTACAAGATTGGAAGTGAGCTAGCAAACTTGAAAGTATTCTTGATTTTATGAAACTAGAACTTTTGGAATTTATGAAGAACACTTAGAACTTGAAGATAGAACTTGAGAGAGATCAATTAGATGAAGAAAATTGAAGAATGAAAGTGTTTGTAGGTGTTTTTGGTCGTTGGTGTATGGATTAGATATAAAGGATATGTTATTTTGTTTTCATGTAAATAAGTCATGAATGATTACTCATATTTTTGTAATTTTATGAGATATTTCATGCTAGTTGCCAAATGATGGTTCCCACATGTGTTAGGTGACTCACATGGGCTGCTAAGAGCTGATCATTGGAGTGTATATACCAATAGTACATACATCTAAAAGCTGTGTATTGTACGAGTACGAATACGGGTGCGTACGAGTAGAATTGTTGATGAAACTGAACGAGGATGTAATTGTAAGCATTTTTGTTAAGTAGAAGTATTTTGATAAGTGTCTTGAAGTCTTTCAAAAGTGTATGAATACATATTAAAACACTACATGTATATACATTTTAACTGAGTCGTTAAGTCATTGTTAGTCGTTACATGTAAATGTTGTTTTGAAACCTTTAGGTTAACGATCTTGTTAAATGTTGTTAACCCAATGTTTATAATATCAAAAGAGATTTTAAATTATTATATTATCATGATATTATGATGTACGAATATCTCTTAATATGATATATATACATTAAATGTCGTTACAACGATAATCGTTACATATATGTCTCGTTTCAAAATCATTAAGTTAGTAGTCTTGTTTTTACATATGTAGTTCATTGTTAATATACTTAATGATATGTTTACTTATCATAATATCATGTTAACTATATATATAACCATATATATGTCATCATATAGTTTTTACAAGTTTTAACGTTCGTGAATCACCGGTCAACTTGGGTGGTCAATTGTCTATATGAAACCTATTTCAATTAATCAAGTCTTAACAAGTTTGATTGCTTAACATGTTGGAAACATTTAATCATGTAAATATCAATCTCAATTAATATATATAAACATGGAAAAGTTCGGGTCACTACAGTACCTACCCGTTAAATAAATTTCGTCCCGAAATTTTAAGCTGTTGAAGGTGTTGACGAATCTTCTGGAAATAGATGCGGGTATTTCTTCTTCATCTGATCTTCACGCTCCCAGGTGAACTCGGGTCCTCTACGAGCATTCCATCGAACCTTAACAATTGGTATCTTGTTTTGCTTAAGTCTTTTAACCTCACGATCCATTATTTCGACGGGTTCTTCGATGAATTGAAGTTTTTCGTTGATTTGGATTTCATCTAAAGGAATAGTGAGATCTTCTTTAGCAAAACATTTCTTTAAATTCGAGACGTGGAAAGTGTTATGTACAGCCGCGAGTTGTTGAGGTAACTCTAGTCGGTAAGCTACTGGTCCGACACGATCAATAATCTTGAATGGTCCAATATACCTTGGATTTAATTTCCCTCGTTTACCAAATCGAACAACGCCTTTCCAAGGTGCAACTTTAAGCATGACCATCTCTCCAATTTCAAATTCTATATCTTTTCTTTTAATGTCAGCGTAGCTCTTTTGTCGACTTTGGGCGGTTTTCAACCGTTGTTGAATTTGGATGATCTTCTCGGTAGTTTCTTGTATAATCTCTGGACCCGTAATCTGTCTATCCCCCACTTCACTCCAACAAATCGGAGACCTGCACTTTCTACCATAAAGTGCTTCAAACGGCGCCATCTCAATGCTTGAATGGTAGCTGTTGTTGTAGGAAAATTCTGCTAATGGTAGATGTCGATCCCAACTGTTTCCGAAATCAATAACACATGCTCGTAGCATGTCTTCAAGCGTTTGTATCGTCCTTTCGCTCTGCCCATCAGTTTGTGGATGATAGGCAGTACTCATGTCTAGACGAGTTCCTAATGCTTGCTGTAATGTCTGCCAGAATCTTGAAATAAATCTGCCATCCCTATCAGAGATAATAGAGATTGGTATTCCATGTCTGGAGACGACTTCCTTCAAATACAGTCGTGCTAACTTCTCCATCTTGTCATCTTCTCTTATTGGTAGGAAGTGTGCTGATTTGGTGAGACGATCAACTATTACCCAAATAGTATCAAAACCACTTGCAGTCCTTGGCAATTTAGTGATGAAATCCATGGTAATGTTTTCCCATTTCCATTCCGGGATTTCGGGTTGTTGAAGTAGACCTGATGGTTTCTGATGCTCAGCTTTGACCTTAGAACACGTCAAACATTCTCCTACGTATTTAGCAACATCGGCTTTCATACCCGGCCACCAAAAATGTTTCTTGAGATCCTTGTACATCTTCCCCGTTCCAGGATGTATTGAGTATCTGGTTTTATGAGCTTCTCTAAGTACCATTTCTCTCATATCTCCAAATTTTGGTACCCAAATCCTTTCAGCCCTATACCGGGTTCCGTCTTCCCGAATATTAAGATGCTTCTCCGATCCTTTGGGTATTTCATCCTTTAAATTTCCCTCTTTTAAAACTCCTTGTTGCGCCTCCTTTATTTGAGTAGTAAGGTTATTATGAATCATTATATTCATAGATTTTACTCGAATGGGTTCTCTGTCCTTCCTGCTCAAGGCATCGGCTACCACATTTGCCTTCCCCGGGTGGTAACGAATCTCAAAGTCGTAATCATTCAATAATTCAATCCACCTACGCTGCCTCATATTCAGTTGTTTCTGATTAAATATGTGTTGAAGACTTTTGTGGTCGGTATATATAATACTTTTGACCCCATATAAGTAGTGCCTCCAAGTCTTTAATGCAAAAACAACCGCGCCTAATTCCAAATCATGCGTCGTATAATTTTGTTCGTGAATCTTCAATTGTCTAGACGCATAAGCAATCACCTTCGTTCGTTGCATTAATACACAACCGAGACCTTGCTTTGATGCGTCACAATAAATCACAAAATCATCATTCCCTTCAGGCAATGACAATATAGGTGTCGTAGTTAGCTTTTTCTTCAATAACTGAAACGCTTTCTCTTGTTCATCATTCCATTCAAATTTCTTCCCTTTATGCGTTAATGCAGTCAAGGGTTTCGCTATTCTGGAAAAGTCTTGGATGAACCTTCTGTAGTAACCAGCTAGTCCTAAAAACTGGCGTACGTGTTTCGGAGTTTTCGGGGTTTCCCACTTTTCAACAGTTTCTATCTTTGCTGGATCCACCTTAATACCTTCTTTGTTCACTATGTGACCGAAGAATTGAACTTCTTCCAACCAAAATGCACACTTTGAAAACTTAGCGTACAATTCTTCCTTCCTCAATACTTCTAACACCTTTCTCAAATGTTCACCGTGTTCTTGGTCATTCTTTGAGTAAATAAGTATGTCATCAATGAAAACAATGACAAACTTGTCAAGGTATGGTCCACACACTCGGTTCATAAGGTCCATGAACACAGCTGGTGCATTAGTTAAACCAAATGGCATGACCATAAACTCGTAATGACCGTAACGTGTTCTGAAAGCAGTCTTTGGAATATCATCTTCTTTCACCCGCATTTGATGATACCCGGAACGTAAGTCAATCTTTGAATAAACAGATGAGCCTTGTAGTTGATCAAATAAGTCGTCGATTCTCGGTAGTGGGTAGCGGTTCTTGATGGTAAGTTTGTTCAACTCTCGGTAGTCGATACACAACCTGAATGTACCATCTTTCTTCTTGACAAACAAAACAGGAGCTCCCCACGGTGATGTGCTTGGTCGAATGAAACCACGCTCTAAAAGTTCTTGTAATTGGCTTTGCAGTTCTTTCATCTCGCTGGGTGCAAGTCTGTAAGGAGCACGAGCTATTGGTGCAGCTCCTGGTACAAGATCTATTTGAAATTCAACGGATCGATGTGGGGGTAATCCCGGTAATTCTTTCGGAAATACATCGGGAAATTCTTTTGCAATGGGAACATCATTGATGCTCTTTTCTTCAGTTTGTACTTTCTCGACGTGGGCTAGAACAGCATAGCAACCTTTTCTTATTAGTTTTTGTGCCTTCAAATTACTAATAAGATGTAGCTTCGTGTTGCCCTTTTCTCCGTACACCATTAAGGGTTTTCCTTTTTCTCGTATAATGCGAATTGCATTTTTGTAACAAACGATCTCCGCTTTCACTTCTTTCAACCAGTCCATACCGATTATCACATCAAAACTCCCTAACTCTACTGGTATCAAATCAATCTTAAATGTTTCGCTAACCAGTTTAATTTCTCGATTCCGACATATATTATCTGCTGAAATTAATTTACCATTTGCTAATTCGAGTAAAAATTTACTATCCAAAGGCGTCAATGGACAACTTAATTTAGCACAAAAATCTCTACTCATATAGCTTCTATCCGAACCCGAATCAAATAAAACGTAAGCAGATTTATTGTCAATAAGAAACGTACCCGTAACAAGCTCCGGGTCTTCCTGTGCCTCTACCGCATTAATATTGAAAACTCTTCCACGGCCTTGTCCATTCGTGTTCTCCTGGTTCGGGCAATTTCTAATAATGTGGCCTGGTTTTCCACATTTATAACAAACTACATTGGCATAACTTGCTCCGACACTACTTGCTCCGCCATTACTCGTTCCGACACCATTTGTTCCTTTCGTTCTATTAACCCCTGGTCCGTAGACCTCACACTTCGCCGCGCTATGACCATTTCTTTTACACTTGTTGCAAAATTTGGTGCAGAACCCCGAGTGATTCTTTTCACACCTTTGGCATAGCTGCTTCTGATTGTTGTTGTTGTTGCGGTTATTATTGTTGTTGGGATGATTGTTGTAGTTGCTGTTGTTGTTGTTGTTGTTGTTGTTGGGCCGTTTGTTGTAGTTGCGATTGATGTTGTGATTGTTGGGATAATTGTTGCGATTATTGTTGTAATTGCTGTTGTTGTTGTATTGGTGATTCTTATCACCGTTTTCCTCCCACTTTCTTTTGACTTGCTTCACATTGGCCTCTTCAGCAGTCTGTTCTTTAATTCTTTCTTCAATCTGGTTCACTAGTTTGTGAGCCATTCTACATGCCTGTTGTATGGAGGCGGGCTCGTGTGAACTTATATCTTCTTGGATTCTTTCCGGTAATCCTTTCACAAACGCATCGATCTTCTCTTCCTCATCTTCGAATGCTCCCGGACACAATAGGCACAATTCTGTGAATCGTCTTTCGTACGTGGTAATATCAAATCCTTGGGTTCGTAACCCTCTAAGTTCTGTCTTGAGCTTATTGACCTCGGTTCTGGGACGGTACTTCTCGTTCATCAAGTGCTTGAATGCTGACCACGGTAGTGCGTACGCATCATCTTGTCCCACTTGCTCTAGATAGGTATTCCACCATGTTAACGCAGAACCTGTGAAGGTATGCGTAGCGTACTTCACTTTGTCCTCTTCAGTACACTTACTTATGGCAAACACCGATTCAACCTTCTCGGTCCACCGTTTCAATCCGATCGGTCCTTCGGTTCCATCAAATTCCAAAGGTTTGCAGGCAGTGAATTCTTTGTAGGTGCATCCTACACGATTTCCTGTACTGCTAGATCCAAGGTTATTGTTGGTATGTAGCGCAGCCTGTACTGCGGCTATGTTTGAAGCTAGAAAAGTACGGAATTCCTCTTCATTCATATTCACGGTGTGTCGAGTAGTCGGTGCCATTTCCTTCAAAATAGTTAAATGGAACAAGTTAATCATACAGAATATTAAGAGTAGTTAATAGTATTTCGTAGCATAATATGAACTCATTTATAAAAGCTTTTTCTTCATATTAGCGTTTTATAAGTTTAAATTCGGGTAGTACCTACCCGTTAAGTTCATACTTAGTAGCTAATATACAATTCAACTACTACAATTCTATATGAAAAACTGATTATAATAATATTTCGCGTTCAAACTTTTATACAATATTTTACAAACTTACAATACCGCTTATTTTACATAAAGCATGAAATATAGCACACAATAACTTTGATACAATATAGTTGTGAAGACAATTCTAGCTAGTACACAAGTCGTTCAGCAAAGGCAATAAAGACACGTAATTCATACGTCCAGAAACAAGTCATGCATTCTGGTTTTACTAGGACTACTTCCCATCCTTGGTCTTGTGCAACATAACCGTTATGGCCGTTGATAAGACAGCGTGTTGTAATGTCATCAAAGGGACGAGGGTTACATAATGTCCAACAGTCCCGTAATAATTTAAAAACCTCATTTCTTACCCCAATTACCGACTCCGTCACTTGTGGAAACGTTTTGTTTAATAGTTGTAGCCCGATGTTCTTGTTCTCACTTTGGTGAGAAGCGAACATTACTAATCCGTAAGCATAACATGCTTCTTTATGTTGCATGTTAGCCGCTTTTTCTAAATCACGAAGTCCAATATTCGGATATATTGAGTCAAAATAATTTCTTAACCCGTTGCGTAAAATAGCATTTGGGTTCCCCGCAATATATGCGTCAAAGTAAACACATCGTAACTTATGGGTTTCCCAATGTGATATCCCCCATCTTTCAAACGAAAGTCTCTTATAAACCAAGACATTCTTGGAACGTTCTTCGAATGTCTTACAAACTGATCTCGCCTTAAATAGTTGTGCCGAAGAATACTATATTACATATATTACACCACACGAATACAACTATCTTATTCCGACTCGCTCGTTTCTTCTTCTTCGGTTTTGGTTCGTTTTGCCAAGTTTCTAGGGATATATGATGTTCCCCTAATACGAGCCGTCGTTGTCCACATTGGTTTAGAAAAACCTGGTGGTTTAGAGGTTCCCGGGTCATTGTTACAACTTAAGGACTTCGGGGGTTGACGATACATATAAAGTTCATCGGGGTTGGAATTAGATTTCTCTATTTTTATGCCCTTTCCCTTATTATTTTCTTTTGCCTTTTTAAATTCAGTTGGGGTAATTTCTATAACATCATCGGAATTCTCGTCGGAATTCGATTCATCGGAGAATTGGTAATCCTCCCAATATTTTGCTTCCTTGGCGGAAACACCATTGACCATAATTAACTTTGGTCGGTTGGTTGAGGATTTTCTTTTACTTAACCGTTTTATTATTTCCCCCACCGGTTCTATTTCTTCATCCGGTTCCGATTCTTCTTCCGGTTCCGATTCTTCTTCCGGTTCCGACTCTTCTTCCGGTTCCTCTTCGGGAACTTGTGAATCAGTCCACAAATCATTCCAATTTACATTTGACTCTTCATTATTATTAGGTGAGTCAATGGGACTTGTTCTAGAGGTAGACATCTATCACATAATATCAAACACGTTAAGAGATTAATATATCACATAATATTCATATGTTAAAAATATATAGTTTCCAATAAAAATGTTAAGCAATCATTTTTAAAGAAAACACGGTCGAAGTCCAGACTCACTAATGCATCCTAACAAACTCGATAAGACACACTAATGCAAATTTTCTGGTTCTCTAAGACCAATGCTCGGATACCAACTGAAATGTCCCGTTCTTATTGATTAAAAACGTTCCATATTAATTGATTTCGTTGCGAGGTTTTGACCTCTATATGAGACGTTTTTCAAAGACTGCATTCATTTTTAAAACAAACCATAACCTTTATTTCATAAATAAAGGTTTAAAAAGCTTTACGTAGATTATCAAATAATGATAATCTAAAATATCCTGTTTACACACGACCATTACATAATGGTTTACAATACAAATATGTTACATCGAAATCAGTTTCTTGAATGCAGTTTTTACACAATATCATACAAACATGGACTCCAAATCTTGTCCTTATTTTAGTATGCAACAGCGGAAGCTCTTAATATTCACCTGAGAATAAACATGCTTTAAACGTCAACAAAAATGTTGGTGAGTTATAGGTTTAACCTATATATATCAAATCGTAACAATAGACCACAAGATTTCATATTTCAATACACATCCCATACATAGAGATAAAAATCATTCATATGGTGAACACCTGGTAACCGACAATAACAAGATGCATATATAAGAATATCCCCATCATTCCGGGACACCCTTCGGATATGATATAAATTTCGAAGTACTAAAGCATCCGGTACTTTGGATGGGGTTTGTTAGGCCCAATAGATCTATCTTTAGGATTCGCGTCAATTAGGGTGTCTGTTCCCTAATTCTTAGATTACCAGACTTAATAAAAAGGGGCATATTTGATTTCGATAATTCAACCATAGAATGTAGTTTCACGTACTTGTGTCTATTTTGTAAATCATTTATAAAACCTGCATGTATTCTCATCCCAAAAATATTAGATTTTAAAAGTGGGACTATAACTCACTTTCACAGATTTTTACTTCGTCGGGAAGTAAGACTTGGCCACTGTTGATTCACGAACCTATAACAATATATACATATATATTAAAGTATGTTCAAAATATATTTACAACACTTTTAATATATTTTGATGTTTTAAGTTTATTAAGTCAGCTGTCCTCGTTAGTAACCTATAACTAGTTGTCCACAGTTAGATGTACAAAAAATAAATCGATAAATATTATCTTGAATCAATCCACGACCCAGTGTATACGTATCTCAGTATTGATCACAACTCAAACTATATATATTTTGGAATCAACCTCAACCCTGTATAGCTAACTCCAACATTCACATATAGAGTGTCTATGGTTGTTCCGAAATATATATAGATGTGTCGACATGATAGGTCGAAACATTGTATACGTGTCTATGGTATCTCAAGATTACATAATATACAATACAAGTTGATTAAGTTATGGTTGGAATAGATTTGTTACCAATTTTCACGTAGCTAAAATGAGAAAAATTATCCAATCTTGTTTTACCCATAACTTCTTCATTTTAAATCCGTTTTGAGTGAATCAAATTGCTATGGTTTCATATTGAACTCTATTTTATGAATCTAAACAGAAAAAGTATAGGTTTATACTCGGAAAAATAAGTTACAAGTCGTTTTTGTAAAGGTAGTCATTTCAGTCGAAAGAACGACGTCTAGATGACCATTTTAGAAAACATACTTCCACTTTGAGTTTAACCATAATTTTTGGATATAGTTTCATGTTCATAATAAAAATCATTTTCTCAGAATAACAACTTTTAAATCAAAGTTTATCATAGTTTTTAATTAACTAACCCAAAACAGCCCGCGGTGTTACTACGACGGCGTAAATCCGGTTTTACGGTGTTTTTCGTGTTTCCAGGTTTTAAATCATTAAGTTAGCATATCATATAGATATAGAACATGTGTTTAGTTGATTTTAAAAGTCAAGTTAGAAGGATTAACTTTTGTTTGCGAACAAGTTTAGAATTAACTAAACTATGTTCTAGTGATTACAAGTTTAAACCTTCGAATAAGATAGCTTTATATGTATGAATCGAATGATGTTATGAACATCATTACTACCTTAATTTCCTTGGATAAACCTACTGGAAAAGAGAAAAATGGATCTAGCTTCAATGGATCCTTGGATGGCTCGAAGTTCTTGAAGCAGAATCATGACACGAAAACAAGTTCAAGTAAGATCATCACTTGAAATAAGATTGTTATAGTTATAGAAATTGAACCAAAGTTTGAATATGATTATTACCTTGTATTAGAATGATAACCTACTGTAAGAAACAAAGATTTCTTGAGGTTGGATGATCACCTTACAAGATTGGAAGTGAGCTAGCAAACTTGAAAGTATTCTTGATTTTATGAAACTAGAACTTTTGGAATTTATGAAGAACACTTAGAACTTGAAGATAGAACTTGAGAGAGATCAATTAGATGAAGAAAATTGAAGAATGAAAGTGTTTGTAGGTGTTTTTGGTCGTTGGTGTATGGATTAGATATAAAGGATATGTTATTTTGTTTTCATGTAAATAAGTCATGAATGATTACTCATATTTTTGTAATTTTATGAGATATTTCATGCTAGTTGCCAAATGATGGTTCCCACATGTGTTAGGTGACTCACATGGGCTGCTAAGAGCTGATCATTGGAGTGTATATACCAATAGTACATACATCTAAAAGCTGTGTATTGTACGAGTACGAATACGGGTGCGTACGAGTAGAATTGTTGATGAAACTGAACGAGGATGTAATTGTAAGCATTTTTGTTAAGTAGAAGTATTTTGATAAGTGTCTTGAAGTCTTTCAAAAGTGTATGAATACATATTAAAACACTACATGTATATACATTTTAACTGAGTCGTTAAGTCATTGTTAGTCGTTACATGTAAATGTTGTTTTGAAACCTTTAGGTTAACGATCTTGTTAAATGTTGTTAACCCAATGTTTATAATATCAAAAGAGATTTTAAATTATTATATTATCATGATATTATGATGTACGAATATCTCTTAATATGATATATATACATTAAATGTCGTTACAACGATAATCGTTACATATATGTCTCGTTTCAAAATCATTAAGTTAGTAGTCTTGTTTTTACATATGTAGTTCATTGTTAATATACTTAATGATATGTTTACTTATCATAATATCATGTTAACTATATATATAACCATATATATGTCATCATATAGTTTTTACAAGTTTTAACGTTCGTGAATCACCGGTCAACTTGGGTGGTCAATTGTCTATATGAAACCTATTTCAATTAATCAAGTCTTAACAAGTTTGATTGCTTAACATGTTGGAAACATTTAATCATGTAAATATCAATCTCAATTAATATATATAAACATGGAAAAGTTCGGGTCACTACAACTTACAACCCACTTGAATCGTTACACATTTACAAAGAAAACTACAATGAAGAAACATATATAGAAAGTACATGAAACTTACAAACGCTCTTTGACAGGTTAAGCCATCAGTTGGCTAACTATATTACTTTTGTTCCCATTGGCGAGCAATCTCCTCTCCCAAGTACCTCCCAATAACTAACACTAAACCTTACAACATAATAAGAAAAGAAAATACTTGTTACTTCATTTTTGTTAAATTCTAAAAACATTAAATGAATACAGAGTATATGGTTTCAAGGAAAGTCCAATAACATAGGTTATGGGTCAGAATTACTACATAAGATTTTCACAAGGGTTAATAATTCTTGGAAACAAATTGTTAGTAGATACGACTATTCAAAATCATTTTAATATATTATTCATAATGTAGTGACCCGAACTTTTCCATGTTTATATATATTAATTGAGATTGATATTTACATGATTAAATGTTTCCAACATGTTAAGCAATCAAACTTGTTAATACTTGATTAATTGAAATATGTTTCATATAGACAATTGACCACCCAAGTTGACCGGCGATTCACGAACGTTAAAACTTGTAAAAACGACATGACGATATATATATGGATATACATATGGTTAACATGAGATTATGATAAGTAAGTATCTCCATAAGTATATTAACAATGAGTTATATACATATAAACAAGACTACTAACTTAAGGATTTCGAAACGAGACATATATGTAACGATTATCGTTGTAACGACATTTAAATGTATATATATCATATTAAGATATATTAATATATCATAATATCATGATAATATAATAATTTAACATCTCATTAGATATAATAAACAATGGGTTAACAACATTAATTGAGATCGTTAACTTAAAGGTTTCAAAACAACACTTACATGTAACGACTAATGATGACTTAACGACTCAGTTAAAATGTATATACATGTAGTGTATTTAGATGTATTAAAAATACTTTTGGAAGACTTCAAGACATATATCAAAACACTCATACTTAACGAAAATGGTTACAGTTACTTTTCCATTCTTTTCTTTCATCAAGAATTCTAGTCGTATTCTTACCCGTATTATACACAGCTTCAAAACGTACTTACTATGAGTATATACCAATAGGAACTAGCATGGGATTCCACTCTTGATTATGTCATGTATGACTAATCAATTTTAACTTCTACCATTAGCTAGTCAACTAACTAGAACTCCTTTTAACCCCACTCACCACTCACCAATTATCACTCATCATTCACTCCATTTCACTTCCAATTCTCTTTCTAATTCTCTCTCAACACACACACACACACTATTATGAATGTATTTTTCCAGTAGTTAATCATCATCTTCATCAAAAATCACTTCAAGAATCAAGCTATAATCATCATAGGAAGAACACTTCAAGAACACTTCAAAAATCCCTTCAAGTTTACTAATTTACTTCCAAGCTTTCTAATCCATTCCAAGTAATCATCTAAGATCAAGAAACCTTTGTTATATACAGTAGGTTATCTTTCTTATTCAAGGTAATATTCATATTCAAACTTTGATTCAATTTCTATAACTATAAACTATCTTAATTCGAGTAAAAATCTTACTTGAACTTGTTTTTGTGTCATGATCCTACTTCAAGAACTTTCAAGCCATCCAAGATCCTTTGAAGCTAGATCATTTCTTGTCACTTCCAGTAGGTTTACCTACTAAACTTGAGGTAGTAATGATGTTCATAACATCATTCGATTCATATATATATATAACTATCTTATTCGAAGGTTTAAACTCGTAATCACTAGAACATAGTTTAGTTAATTCTAAACTTGTTCGCAAACAAAAGTTAATCCTTCTAATTTGACTTTTAAAATTAACTACACACATGTTCTATATCTATATGATATGCTAACTTAATGATTTAAAACCTGGAAACACGAAAAACACCGTAAAACCGGATTTACGCCGTCGTAGTAACACCGCGGGCTGTTTTGGGTTAGTTAATTAAAAACTATGATAAACTTTGATTTAAAAGTTGTTATTCTGAGAAAATGATTTTTATTATGAACATGAAACTATATCCAAAAATTATGGTTAAACTCAAAGTGGAAGTATGTTTTCTAAAATGGTCATCTAGACGTCGTTCTTTCGACTAAATGACTACCTTTACAAAAACGACTTATAACTTATTTTTCCGACTATAAACCTATACTTTTTCTGTTTAGATTCATAAAATAGAGTTCAATATGAAACCATAGCAATTTGATTCACTCAAAACGGATTTAAAATGAAGAAGTTATGGGTAAAACAAGATTGGATAATTTTTCTCATTTTAGCTACGTGAAAATTGGTAACAAATCTATTCCAACCATAACTTAATCAACTTGTATTGTATATTATGTAATCTTGAGATACCATAGACACGTATACAATGTTTCGACCTATCATGTCGACACATCTATATATATTTCGGAACAACCATAGACACTCTATATGTGAATGTTGGAGTTAGCTATACAGGGTTGAGGTTGATTCCAAAATATATATAGTTTGAGTTGTGATCAATACTGAGATACGTATACACTGGGTCGTGGATTGATTCAAGATAATATTTATCGATTTATTTCTGTACATCTAACTGTGGACAACTAGTTGTAGGTTACTAACGAGGACAGCTGACTTAATAAACTTAAAACATCAAAATATATTAAAAGTGTTGTAAATATATTTTAAACATACTTTGATATATATGTATATATTGTTATAGGTTCGTGAATCAACCAGTGGCCAAGTCTTACTTCCCGACGAAGTAAAAATCTGTGAAAGTGAGTTATAGTCCCACTTTTAAAATCTAATATTTTTGGGATGAGAATACATGCAGGTTTTATAAATGATTTACAAAATAGACACAAGTACGTGAAACTACATTCTATGGTTGAATTATCGAAATTGAATATGCCCCTTTTTATTAAGTCTGGTAATCTAAGAATTAGGGAACAGACACCCTAATTGACGCGAATCCTAAAGATAGATCTATTGGGCCTAACAAACCCCATCCAAAGTACCGGATGCTTTAGTACTTCGAAATTTATATCATATCTGAAGGGTGTCCCGGAATGATGGGGATATTCTTATATATATGCATCTTGTTAATGTCGGTTACCAGTGTCGGTTACCAGGTGTTCACCATATGAATGATTTTTATCTCTATGTATGGGATGTGTGTTGAAATATGAAATCTTGTGGTCTATTGTTACGATTTGATACATATAGGTTAAACCTATAACTCACCAACATTTTTGTTGACGTTTAAAGCATGTTTATTCTCAGGTGAATACTAAGAGCTTCCGCTGTTGCATACTAAAATAAGGACAAGATTTGGAGTCCATGTTTGTATGATATTGTGTAAAAACTGCATTCAAGAAACTGATTTCGATGTAACATATTTGTATTGTAAACCATTATGTAATGGTCGTGTGTAAACAGGATATTTTAGATTATCATTATTTGATAATCTACGTAAAGCTTTTAAACCTTTATTTATGAAATAAAGGTTATGGTTTGTTTTAAAAATGAATGCAGTCTTTGAAAAACGTCTCATATAGAGGTCAAAACCTCGCAACGAAATCAATTAATATGGAACGTTTTTAATCAATAAGAACGGGACATTTCAGTTGGTATCCGAGCGTTGGTCTTAGAGAACCAGAAAATTTGCATTAGTATGTCTTATCGAGTTTGTTAGGATGCATTAGTGAGTCTGGACTTCGACCGTGTTTTCTTTAAAAATGATTGCTTAACATTTTTGTGGAAACTATATATTTTTAACATATGAATATTATGTGATATATTAATCTCTTAACGTGTTTGATATTATGTGATAGATGTCTACCTCTAGAACAAGTCCCATTGACTCACCTAATAATAATGAAGAGTCAAATGTAAATTGGAATGATTCGTGGACTGATTCACAAGTTCCCGAAGAGGAACCGGAAGAAGAGTCGGAACCGGAAGAAGAATCGGAACCGGAAGAAGAATCGGAACCGGAAGAAGAAATAGAACCGGTGGGGGAAATAATAAAACGGTTAAGTAAAAGAGAATCCTCAACCAACCGACCAAGGTTAATTATGGTCAATGGTGTTTCCGCCAAGGAAGCAAAATATTGGGAGGATTACCAATTCTCCGATGAATCGGATTCCGACGAGAATTCCGATGATGTTATGGAAATTACCCCAACTGAATTTAAAAAGGCAAAAGAAAATAATAAGGGAAAGGGCATAAAAATAGAGAAATCTAATTCCAACCCCGATGAACTTTATATGTATCGTCAACCCCCGAAGTCCTTAAGTTGTAACAATGACCCGGGAACCTCTAAACCACCAGGTTTTTCTAAACCAATGTGGACAACGAAGGCTCGTATTAGGGGAACATCATATATCCCTAGAAACTTGGCAAAACGAACCAAAACCGAACAAGAAGAAACGAGCGAGTCGGAATAAGATAGTTGTATTCGTGTGGTGTAATATATGTAATATAGTGTGCTTATGCTTTATGATACATGTAAAAATTGCTTGTATTAATAAGTATTTTTTTTATGAATCTAACTCTTGTCTATTTTACAGTATAAAAACACAAAATGGATAGACAACCCAATATTTTAAGAGACCTACCCGGAGACATGATTGATGAAATCTTATCTAGAGTCGGTCAGAATTCCTCGGCACAACTATTTAAGGCGAGATCAGTTTGTAAGACATTCGAAGAACGGTCCAAGAATGCCTTGGTTTATAAAAGGCTTTCATTTGAAAGATGGGGGATATCACATTGGGAAATCCATAAGTTACGATATGTTTACTTTGACGCATATATTTCGGGGAACCCAAATGCTATTTTACGCAACGGGTTAAGAAATTATTTTGACTCAGTATATCCGAATATAGGACTTCGTGATTTAGAAAAAGCGGCTAACATGCAACATAAAGAAGCATGTTATGCTTACGGGTTAGTAATGTTCGCTTCTCACCAAAGTGAGAACAAGAACATCGGGCTACAACTATTAAACAAAACGTTCCCACAAGTGACGGAGTCGGTAATTGGGGTAAGAAATGAGGTTTTTAGGTTATTACGAGACTGTTGGTCATTACGTAACCCTCGTCCCTTTGACGATGTTACAACACGCTGTCTTATCAACGGCCATAACGGTTATGTTCCACAAGACCAAGGATGGGAAGTAGTCCTAGTAAAACCAGAATGCATGACTTGTTTCTGGACGTATGAATTACGTGTCTTTATTGCCTTTGCTGAACGACTTGTGTACTAGCTACAATTATCTTCAAAACTATCTTGTATCAAAGTTATTGTGTGCTATATTTCATGCTTTATGTAAAATAAGCGGTATTGTAAGTTTGTAAAATATTGTATAAAAGTTTGAACGCGAAATATTATTACAGTCAGTTTTTCATATAGAATTGTAGTAGTTGAATTGTATATTAGATACTAAGTATGAACTTAACGGGTAGGTACTACCCGAATTTAAACTTATAAAACGCTAATATGAAGAAAAAGCTTTTATAAATGAGTTCATATTATGCTACGAAATACTATTAACTACTCTTAATATTCTGTATGATTAACTTGTTCCATTTGACTATTTTGAAGGAAATGGCACCGACTACTCGACACATCGTGAATATGAATGAAGAGGAATTCCGTACTTTTCTAGCTTCAAACATAGCCGCAGTACAGGCTGCGCTACATACCAACAATAACCTTGGATCTGGTAGTACAGGAAATCGTGTAGGATGCACCTACAAAGAATTCACTGCCTGCAAACCTTTGGAATTTGATGGAACCGAAGGACCGATCGGATTGAAACGGTGGACCGAGAAGGTCGAATAGGTGTTTGCCATAAGTAAGTGTACTGAAGAGGACAAAGTGAAGTACGCTACGCATACCTTCACAGGTTCTGCGTTAACATGGTGGAATACCTATCTAGAGCAAGTGGGACAAGATGATGCGTACGCACTACCGTGGTCAGCATTCAAGCACTTGATGAACGAGAAGTACCGTCCCAGAACCGAGGTCAATAAGCTCAAGACAGAACTTAGAGGGTTACGAACCCAAGGATTTGATATTACCACGTACGAAAGACGATTCACAGAATTGTGCCTATTGTGTCCGGGAGCATTCGAAGATGAGGAAGAGAAGATCGACGCGTTTGTGAAAGGATTACCGGAAAGAATCCAAGAAGATATAAGTTCACACGAGCCCGCCTCCATACAACAGGCATGTAGAATGGCTCACAAACTAGTGAACCAGATTGAAGAAAGAATTAAAGAACAGACTGCTGAAGAGGCCAATGTGAAGCAAGTCAAAAGAAAGTGGGAGGAAAACGGTGATAAGAATCACCAATACAACAACAACAGCAATTACAACAATAATCGCAACAATTATCCCAACAATCGCAACATCAATCGCAACTACAACAAACGGCCCAACAACAACAACAACAACAGCAACTACAACAATCATCCCAACAACAATAATAACCGCAACAACAACAACAATCAGAAGCAGCTATGCCAAAGGTGTGAAAAGTATCACTCGGGGTTCTGCACCAAATTTTGCAACAAGTGTAAAAGAAATGGTCATAGCGCGGCGAAGTGTGAGGTCTACGGACCAGGGGTTAATAGAACGAAAGGAACAAATGGTGTCGGAACGAGTAATGGCAGAGCAAGTAGTGTCGGAGCAAGTTATGCCAACGTAGTTTGTTATAAATGTGGAAAACCGGGCCACATTATTAGAAATTGCCCGAACCAGGAGAACACGAATGGACAAGGCCGCAGAAGAGTTTTCAATATTAATGCGGCAGAGGCACAGGAAGACCCGGAGCTTGTTACGGGTACGTTTCTTATTGACAATAAATCTGCTTACGTTTTATTTGATTCGGGTGCGGATAGAAGCTATATGAGTAGAGATTTTTGTGCTAAATTAAGTTGTCCATTGACGCCTTTGGATAGTAAATTTTTACTCGAATTAGCAAATGGTAAATTAATTTCAGCAGATAATATATGTCGGAATCGAGACATTAAACTGGTTAGCGAAACATTTAAGATTGATTTGATACCAGTAGAGTTAGGGAGTTTTGATGTGATAATCGGTATGGACTGGTTGAAAGAAGTGAAAGCAGAGATCGTTTGTTACAAAAATGCAATTCGCATTATACGAGAAAAAGGAAAACCCTTAATTGTGTACGGAGAAAAGGGCAACACGAAGCTACATATTATTAGTAATTTGAAGGCACAAAAACTAATAAGAAAAGGTTGCTATGCTGTTCTAGCACACGTCAAGAAAGTACAAACTTAAGAAAAGAGCATCAATGATGTTCCCATTGCAAAAGAATTTCCCGATGTATTTCCGAAAGAATTACCGGGATTACCCCCACAGCGATCCGTTGAATTTCAAATAGATCTTGTACCAGGAGCTGCAACAATAGCTCGTGCTCCTTACAGACTCGCACCCAGCGAGATGAAAGAACTGCAAAGCCAATTACAAGAACTTTTAGAGCGTGGTTTCATTCGACCAAGCACATCACCGTGGGGAGCTCCTGTTTTGTTTGTCAAGAAGAAAGATGGTACATTCAGGTTGTGTATCGACTACCGAGAGTTGAACAAACTTACCATCAAGAACCGCTACCCACTACCGAGAATCGACGACTTATTTGATCAACTACAAGGCTCGTCTGTTTATCCAAAGATTGACTTACGTTCCGGGTATCATCAAATGCGGGTGAAAGAAGATGATATTCCAAAGACTGCTTTCAAAACACGTTACGGTCATTACGAGTTTATGGTCATGCCGTTTGGTTTAACTAATGCACCAGCTGTGTTCATGGACCTTATGAACCGAGTGTGTGGACCATACCTTGACAAGTTTGTCATTGTTTTCATTGATGACATACTTATTTACTCAAAGAATGACCAAGAACACGGTGAACATTTGAGAAAGGTGTTAGAAGTATTAAGGAAGGAAGAATAGTACGCTAAGTTTTCAAAGTGTGCATTTTGGTTGGAAGAAGTTCAATTCCTCGGTCACATAGTGAACAAAGAAGGTATTAAGGTAGATCCGGCAAAGATAGAAACTGTTGAAAAGTGGGAAACCCCGAAAACTCCGAAACACATACGCCAGTTTTTAGGACTAGCTGGTTACTACAGAAGGTTCATCCAAGACTTTTCCAGAATAGCAAAACCCTTGACTGCATTAACGCATAAAGGGAAGAAATTTGAATGGAATGATGAACAAGAGAAAGCGTTTCAGTTATTGAAGAAAAAGCTAACTACGGCACCTATATTGTCATTACCTGAAGGGAATGATGATTTTGTGATTTATTATGACGCATCAAAGCAAGGTCTCGGTTGTGTATTAATGCAACGAACGAAGGTGATTGCTTATGCGTCTAGACAATTGAAGATTCACGAACAAAATTATACGACGCATGATTTGGAATTAGGCGCGGTTGTTTTTGCATTAAAGACTTGGAGGCACTACTTATATGGGGTCAAAAGTATTATATATACCGACCACAAAAGTCTTCAACACATATTTAATCAGAAACAACTGAATATGAGGCAGCGTAGGTGGATTGAATTATTGAATGATTACGACTTTGAGATTCGTTACCACCCGGGGAAGGAAAATGTGGTAGCCGATGCCTTGAGCAGGAAGGACAGAGAACCCATTCGAGTAAAATCTATGAATATAATGATTCATAATAACCTTACTACTCAAATAAAGGAGGCGCAACAAGGAGTTTTAAAAGAGGGAAATTTAAAGGATGAAATACCGAAAGGATCGGAGAAACATCTTAATATTCGGGAAGACGGAACCCGGTATAGGGCTGAAAGGATTTGGGTACCAAAATTTGGAGATATGAGAGAAATGGTACTTAGAGAAGCTCATAAAACCAGATACTCAATACATCCTGGAACGGGGAAGATGTACAAGGATCTCAGGAAATATTTTTGGTGGCCGGGTATGAAAGCTGATGTTGCTAAATACGTAGAAGAGTGTTTGACGTGTTCTAAGGTCAAATCTGAGCATCAGAAACCATCAGCTCTACTTCAACAACCCGAAATCCCGGAATGGAAATGGAAAAACATTACCATGGATTTCATCACTAAATTGCCAAGGACTGCAAGTGGTTTTGATACTATTTGGGTAATAGTTGATCGTCTCACCAAATCAGCACATTTCCTGCCAATAAGAGAAGATGACAAGATGGAGAAGTTAGCACGACTGTATTTGAAGGAAGTCGTCTCCAGACATGGAATACCAATCTCTATTATCTCTGATAGGGATGGCAGATTTATTTCAAGATTCTGGCAGACATTACAGCAAGCATTAGGAACTCGTCTAGACATGAGTACTGCCTATCATCCACAAACTGATGGGCAGAGCGAAAGGACGATACAAACGCTTGAAGACATGCTACGAGCATGTGTTATTGATTTCGGAAACAGTTGGGATCGACATCTACCATTAGCAGAATTTTCCTACAACAACAGCTACCATTCAAGCATTGAGATGGCGCCGTTTAAAGCACTTTATGGTAGAAAGTGCAGGTCTCCGATTTGTTGGAGTGAAGTGGGGGATAGACATATTACGGGTCCGGAGTTTATACAAGAAACTACTGAGAAGATCATCCAAATTCAACAACGGTTGAAAACCGCCCAAAGTCGACAAAAGAGCTACGCTGACATTAAAAGAAAAGATATAGAATTTGAAATTGGAGAGATGGTCATGCTTAAAGTTGCACCTTGGAAAGGCGTTGTTCGATTTGGTAAACGAGGGAAATTAAATCCAAGGTATATTGGACCATTCAAGATTATTGATCGTGTCAGACCAGTAGCTTACCGACTTGAGTTACCTCAACAACTCGCGGCTGTACATAACACTTTCCACGTCTCGAATTTGAAGAAATGTTTTGCTAAAGAAGATCTCACTATTCCGTTAGATGAAATCCAAATCAACGAAAAACTCCAATTCATCGAAGAACCCGTCGAAATAATGGATCGTGAGGTTAAAAGACTTAAGAAAAACAAGATACCAATTGTTAAGGTTCGATGGAATGCTCGTAGAGGACCCGAGTTCACCTGGGAGCATGAAGATCAGATGAAGAAGAAATACCCGCATCTATTTCCAGAAGATTCGTCAACACCTTCAACAGCTTAAAATTTCAGGACGAAATTTATTTAACGGGTAGGTACTGTAGTGACCCGAACTTTTCCATGTTTATATATATTAATTGAGATTGATATTTACATGATTAAATGTTTCCAACATGTTAAGCAATCAAACTTGTTAAGACTTGATTAATTGAAATATGTTTCATATAGACAATTGACCACCCAAGTTGACCGGCGATTCACGAACGTTAAAACTTGTAAAAACGACATGACGATATATATATGGATATACATATTGTTAACATGAGATTATGATAAGTAAGTATCTCCATAAGTATATTAACAATGAGTTATATACATATAAACAAGACTACTAACTTAAGGATTTTGAAACGAGACATATATGTAACGATTATCGTTGTAACGACATTTAAATGTATATATATATCATATTAAGATATATTAATATATCATAATATCATGAGAATATAATAATTTAACATCTCATTAGATATAATAAACAATGGGTTAACAACATTAATTGAGATCGTTAACTTAAAGGTTTCAAAACAACACTTACATGTAACGACTAACGATGACTTAACGACTCAGTTAAAATGTATATACATCTAGTGTATTTAGATGTATTAAAATACTTTTGGAAGACTTCAAGACATATATCAAAACACTCATACTTAACGAAAATGGTTACAGTTACTTTTCCATTCTTTTCTTTCATCAAGAATTCTAGTCGTATTCTTACCCGTATTATACACAGCTTCAAAACGTACTTACTATGAGTATATACCAATAGGAACTAGCATGGGATTCCACTCTTTATTATGTCATGTATGACTAATAAATTTTAACTTCTACCATGAGCTAGTCAACTAACTAGAACTCCTTTTAACCCCACTCACCACTCACCAATTACCACTCATCATTCACTCCATTTCACTTCCAATTCTCTTTCTAATTCTCTCTCAACACACACACACACACTATTATGAACGTATTTTTCCAGTAGTTAATCATCATCTTCATCAAAAATCACTTCAAGAATCAAGCTATAATCATCATAGGAAGAACACTTCAAGAACACTTCAAAAATCCCTTCAAGTTTACTAATTTACTTCCAAGCTTTCTAATCCATTCCAAGTAATCATCTAAGATCAAGAAACCTTTGTTATATACAGTAGGTTATCTTTCTTATTCAAGGTAATATTCATAATCAAACTTTGATTCAATTTCTATAACTATAAACTATCTTAATTCGAGTAAAAATCTTACTTGAACTTGTTTTTGTGTCATGATCCTACTTCAAGAACTTTCAAGCCATCCAAGATCCTTTGAAGCTAGAACATTTCTTGTCACTTCCAGTAGGTTTACCTACTAAACTTAAGGTAGTAATGATGTTCATAACATCATTCGATTCATATATATAAAACTATCTTATTCGAAGGTTTAAACTCGTAATCACTAGAACATAGTTTAGTTAATTCTAAACTTGTTCGCAAACAAAAGTTAATCCTTCTAACTTGACTTTTAAAATTAACTACAAACATGTTCTATATCTATATGATATGCTAACTTAATGATTTAAAACCTGGAAACACGAAAAACACCGTAAAACCGGATTTACGCCGTCGTAGTAACACCGCGGGCTGTTTTGGGTTAGTTAATTAAAAACTATGATAAACTTTGATTTAAAAGTTGTTATTCTGAGAAAATGATTTTTATTATGAACATGACACTATATCCAAAAATTATGGTTAAACTCAAAGTGGAAGTATGTTTTCTAAAATGGTCATCTAGACGTCGTTCTTTCGACTGAAATGACTACCTTTACAAAAACGACTTGTAACTTATTTTTCCGACTATAAACCTATACTTTTTCTATTTATATTCATAAAATAGAGTTCAATATAAAACCATAGCAATTTGATTCACTCAAAATGGATTTAAAATGAAGAAGTTATGGGTAAAACAAGATTGGATAATTTTTCTCGTTTTAGCTACGTGAAAATTGGTAACAAATCTATTCCAACCATAACTTAATCAACTTGTATTGTATATTATGTAATCTTGAGATACCATAGACACGTATACAATGTTTCGACCTATCATGTCGACACATCTATATATATTTCGGAACAACCATAGACACTCTATATGTAAATGTTGGATTTAGCTATACAGGGTTGAGGTTGATTCCAAAATATATATAGTTTGAGTTGTGATCAATACTGAGATACGTATACACTGGGTCGTGGATTGATTCAAGATAATATTTATCGATTTATTTCTGTACATCTAACTATGGACAACTAGTTGTAGGTTACTAACGAGGACAGCTGACTTAATAAACTTAAAACATCAAAATATATTAAAAGTGTAGTAAATATATTTTAAACATACTTTGATATATATGTATATATTGTTATAGGTTCGTGAATCAACCAGTAGCCAAGTCTAACTTCCCAACGAAGTAAAAATCTGTGAAAGTGAGTTATAGTCTCACTTTTAAAATCTAATATTTTTGGGATGAGAATACATGCAGGTTTTATAAATGATTTACAAAATAGACACAAGTACGTGAAACTACATTCTATGGTTGAATTATCGAAATCGAATATGCCCCTTTTTATTAAGTCTGGTAATCTAAGAATTAGGGAACAGACACCCTAATTGACGCGAATCCTAAAGATAGATCTATTGGGCCTAACAAACCCCATCCAAAGTACCGGATGCTTTAGTACTTCGAAATTTATATCATATCCGAAGGGTGTCCCGGAATGATGGGGATATTCTTATATATATGCATCTTGTTAATGTCGGTTACCAGGTGTTCACCATATGAATGATTTTTATCTCTATGTATGGGATGTGTGTTGAAATATGAAATCTTGTGGTCTATTGTTACGATTTGATACATATAGGTTAAACATATAACTCACCAACATTTTTGTTGACGTTTAAAGCATGTTTATTATCAGGTGAATACTAAGAGCTTCCGCTGTTGCATACTAAAATAAGGACAAGATTTGGAGTCCATGTTTGTATGATATTGTGTAAAAACTGCATTCAAGAAACTGATTTCGATGTAACATATTTGTATTGTAAACCATTATGTAATGGTCGTGTGTAAACAGGATATTTTAGATTATCATTATTTGATAATCTACGTAAAGCTTTTAAACCTTTATTTATGAAATAAAGGTTATGGTTTGTTTTAAAAATGAATGCAGTCTTTGAAAAATGTCTCATATAGAGGTCAAAACCTCGCAACGAAATCAATTAATATGGAACGTTTTTAATCAATAAGAACGGGACATTTCACATAATAGTAATGTTATATACCGAATTTGTTATCATAATTTATACTCCGTAGTATATAGTACTCGTATATATTATTACTATCTTCTCATAAGAGATTGTAAAATTATACACAAAAGTGTTTGCAGGCCAGCTCTAGCCTCTAGGTGCATTTGGTTTATTATTACAAAATGACACCTTACTAACCATGTTTCAATTTTGACCCATTACCAACCCACTTGACCTGTCTATCTTCACTACTACAACTCCACCTCATTTGTCCATCTTCACTTTTATAAAAAGGAGAGAACTCACCAGATTTGCGATCATGGCACCAGGATCATGTTTAAATGAGATGGCCTCGATTGGAGCAAGTTTATTGCAGTGGCCACACCATGTTGCTTAGATCTTTAGTAGTACTGAATGGTAAATAATTAGATCAACTTAATACGAATGCTCACCTTGCGATTTTATGCTCTTGGTAATGTCCACCTTCACGAGCTCATCATTAATTTATAGGTGGATTTAACAATTTCGTTCTGAATTATTGGAACTAACACTCAATCCTGTCCAAATCCACACTCAAGAACACAAAGAAAGTAAATATAATGAGAAAACAACAATTTAAAAAAAAAATGCACCATATCATTGTTTGCCCCAAAAGACTACAGTATTTTTACGACATAATCATTTCCTCTTTCAACGTTTCATAGTTCTTAAAATGATTAACATTATACAATGATCACTATGTTAGTTACATAATCAACTCCAAAGAAAGAGTATAACAATATCATAGAAGCGCAAACTTTATTACCATGTTTTTAACACGGTAGTAAAAAATACAATTGGTGATGTTATCTATCTCTCGTTAATTCTATTAAGTTCACCATTTGAGATGTTATTTTTCTTTTTTTTATCATTATGCAATCAATCAATTAACTTGATTTTCTCTAAATTATATTTTCTTTTTCATAATTTCTAATTGAGTCTCTCCTACATTGGTTCACCTTTTGAGTCACGTTATGTTCTCGCAAAAAAGACAATATCAAGTAAAAAAACAAGATACAATAGTCTAGTCCATAGCAAACAATGATTAGTTTAGATTAGATAGATTAGGTTTAAAAAGTTTTCAATGAGTACCTACTTGAGATTAAGGAGATAACTCCTAGTCAAATACGCTTGTACAATTGCACGAGCACTTAGAAACAATAGTTGATATCCATTTTCCTGCACATTAGTAGCGTAAATAACTTAATATGCCAAATGTACAAAACGTATGTAATAAGCACATATAGATAAATATAAATATAAGAATTTTTGAGTGGTCATAATAAATACCTTTACGGCAGAGAAGAGTGTAGCTACCCCAGATTGACTCCAATCCTTCCCAACTAACGGCATGAATTGACCAAGAACATCAGACCTACAACCGTATATATGAAAAATGAAACACAAAAAACTTAATATCTGATTTTTTAAACATTAACAAAAAAACATCTAAAACACTCTTAAAATTGATCTTACTTTGTGATCGTCCCATCAACATCCGAAATCACAATTCTTGCATTCCATTTCCACAAGTAAATATGAGCATCCACCTACATGTAACATTATTCACATAAAATAATTAGGAAGCTGCAGTAGAACATAACAATAACAAATCAATCATAAAGTCGAGCATCGATCCAGAATCGAGAAAAATGTCTTCGCCCGAAAGGTTACTTGAATTATGGTCAAGTGTATTGACCCATCTAAAAGGCCATAATCTCTATCCGCGTAATGGAGTTGAAGGGAGCCCAGTATCGTTACTGGGCCCACTACACTCCACGAGAATCGCATCACGGGTCTCAACGGGCAATTCTAAACCATATTCTAAACCATATGCAGCCGATCCAAGGACAATATGAGCAGCCTTTTCCCACGTAAAGTATTTATATTCGATTCTAACTATTAAGTTGTCGTTTTTGATGATTGATGATGCAGCATTTCAAAATTCTTCCTCTTGTATGCGGTGTGCGTTGAACGTGTCAGCAGCTGTTCTTAATCCCATGTCTGGTCGAAGTAAGTTGCCACAAAGAGATAACTCGAAACCTAAAATATCGATTACATTAGAGTAACTATAAATAACTACCATTATGAATTATCACCATTGACATTATAGATTCAAGTGACATTGTAAAGTTTTTTATTTGGTGTTATCCCAATAAGATGCAATAATGTCTTATGCTAGAGAAGTAGAGATGACAAGTGGCTTGTGCAGCGTGCAATTTTAGAATGCACAGAACCTTATAAATCATTTTTTTTATGTTTTACTTCAACAAAATGAATCTAAATTTTGAATTATGATAATATAATTCATATAGTATCATATTATTCATAGGAAAAAAAAATCAAAGATGCACAAAAAATCATTTTCTAGTTAACCCAACCGACAAGACCCATTTTGACCCATACAATATATTAACAGTGTTGGGTCAACCCCTGTTATGACCTTTTAGTCAACACCTATACACAAGTCCATTTATCATAGTGTCTTACCTCTTCGTCTTGGCCCATCAAAATGTTCATTACCAGTTTCTGGCCCATTTGAAATATTTTCGACGCATTCAGATTCTCATGGTCTTCATCTTTAACAATTTCAGTATCAGAAAGTTTAATTTCCATATCTGGTGAATTCACCCCTGCAGACTCAGTTTTAACCTCTAAATATGAAGATTCTGCATTTACAACCCCTTCATCAATATGGGAAAAAAACATAAACATGAACATCAAATGGTACATGCCCTTCTTAAAAAGGTAATAATCCTTAGAGAACTTAACTATAAATAGATTAGCCGATACCAAAGGTCAATATGGGCAGGAGTATGTCATCCACTGCCTTCAAAACCTTAGTTAAAAATATCACAATTAGTTTATGTAAAATGATGATACTCTGTATTAAGAAATATTTAACTAATAAATGAAAAAGTTCTAAATATAGTTATATATTCAATTTTCATTTGCAGTTTTCATATGACGTCAAAAACAATTATTAGAGTTACCTTTGTTGCTTACTAACTCTCCCCACAAACTGCCTGCACCAGCATGGTTTATATCCTATAGAAAAAAGCCATTAAATTTTCATACTTCCACATACAGATGCAAACATATAAGTTATGTCATAAAAAATGGGCGTTACATCTGATTAACAAATAAATTATAAGAAACTAACAATACATGTTATAAAAGCTTGTTTCAAATAATAAATGAAGTTTTAGTGGAGGTAGCAATTTCAACCCACTTACATACTAATGGGAAAAATATAACTTGGACGATATCAGAAAATATGATACCTCAACTAAAGTATCTTTGTAAGTGCTTGAATCTGAACATAACCAATTCTCAAGATAAGTAAGTTCTTACACTCAATGATGCAGATTATTTTGGTCATTTAGAAGCAAGTAGACTCATGTTATAAAAAGACTAAAAGGAGTTCCTCATTTAAAAACAATGGAATGTTAAGAAAAATGACCCTCTAGATTATGAAGTAATTGTAAATTTGATTGAGTTGAAGTAATTGTATAATGAATAACGAATGTGAATTATGAATACCTGAGTCGATGGACTTCCTTACACCAGATTTTTCTTTGATTGTGTTAAACCTGATGATGTCAATGACTCTTCCCACAACATCTAAGAAATATGAAAACATAAATCATAATAGATAATTCTTTAACTAAGAATATTAAAAGTATATTCAAATACATGTGGGATAAGATATTCACTTACCAAAAACTTCATCTGGAGCTACCATCATCTGATTCACATCATCATAATCAATTATTCGATAATGACATCATTATCGACAGTAAATTCAGGGCACTTTTGCACTTTAGTGGATTTGTAGATCATGATCTTGTGATCATGCACTATGAAAGGAACCTTATCATATGCATCACGCACCATGAACTTAGTAAGCTAGAAAAAACGACCTTCTTTAAATGTTGCATCATAGTAAGGGATTACATCCCTTTCCATTGTGGCTCGCTTTTGTTACCCTGTTCAAGCAATAAAAAAAATATTTTTAAATTTTATTCAAAAATAAAGAAAAGTTATTATAATAAAAAAATCATATGGAACTGAAAAAATAAAATACATATACATAGAAATGAATATTGTATCATTAAAATATGAGTCAATACATACCTCCTGGTCCAACAAAACCATTTATAGTGTGGAAGCAACTTTGAGATTCTTGAAAAAGTACTTTTTCCACATGGTGTGGACCTTAACCTTGATCTTTTAATTGATTGTTTCTTTTATTCAGAGATTGAGAGGAGTGATTTCCTAGTTAGCAGCCATTGATTTTGGTTTTTTGTGAGAAGTGAAATATGAGTATGGAAAAATAATGATATTGAACATAGCGGCGAGTAGCTTATATAGGTAGCTTAACCTCTATATTTGTGGAATGAATTCTGGGATTAATTCATATTGAATATAACGAATCACAATCTTTACCATAAATATGAAACTGTAGTTGACTTTGTGTTATGGATCAAAACTATGAAACAATCACGCGTTTTGTGATTGGGAAAATCGTTGACCATACTCTAATTACTCCATATTAGTATCCATTCCTGAAATAAACTAAATCAATTAAATTCCACAAACATACAGGATATGTAAGATGAACATATTCAAAAATAAGACTGAACATATATAACATGAACATATTCAAATATACAGTAGCTATCGATAACATGTGGATGAATGTCTAGTTTTCAATTATGGTAATAAGTGTAATTAATTATTATTCATCTTAATAACATGTACAAAAAATATGAAACCTTACTGAACGATTAAAGAGATATAGATATTCTGAGATTGAGTATTAGTAAAGCATACCAGAAACATGTTCAAACATAACTGAGAAAAAATAAATATTCAAATCGAGTATTGATAATGCTAAAAACGAACATATATTTTATAGCATTATTCCTCAAGAAAGACAAGCTTTTAGTTGCAATTGTTCTATTTACAAGTGATATTCATTTAAATAATAAAAGGTGAAGACAAAAGACAGATTTGACGAATTGAAGACGCAAACGACCAAAAAGCTCAAAAGTACAAAACACAATCAAAAAGGTTCCAATTATTGATAAGAAACGTCTCGAAATTACAAGAGTACAAGATTCAAAACGCAAAGTACAAGATATTAAATTATACGCAAGGACGTTCGAAAATCCGGAACTGGGACCAGAGTCAACTCTTAACGCTCGACGCAACGGACTAAAAATTACAAGTTAACTATGTATATAAATATAATATAATATATAATTAATTATATTAATTATATATATATTATATTTATAAATAAAAACCGTCAGCAGAGAAAGACTCCAAGGGACTGAGCTGTAATTTCATTCTCCGCGACTCGCGGAGTTTGAAGGCCAAAATGGCCGCGAGTCGCGGAGCCCCCAGTTTTGAAACTCCCTATAAAGCAAACCGAATTCTGATCATTTTCATCCATCTTTTTCTTCTTCTTCTCATACGTAAAATATATATATATATATTTATAATTTATATTTTAATTTTAATTATAATTCTAATAATAAGGGTATGTTAGCGAATATTGTAAGGGTGTAAGTCGAAATTCTGTCCGTGTAACGCTACGCTATTTTTAATCATTGTAAGTTATGTTCAACCTTTTTACATTAATGTCTTGTAGCTAAGTTATTATTATGCTTATTTAAAACGAAGTAATCATGATGTTGGGCTAATTACTAAAATTGGGTAATTGGACTTTGTACCATAATTGGGGTTTTGACAAAAGAACGACACTTGTGGAAATTAGACTATGGGCTATTAATAGGCTTTATATTTGTTTAACTAAATGATAGTTTGTTAATGTTAATATAAAGATTTACAATTGGGCGTCCTTATAAATTACCATATACACTCGATCGGACACGATGGGCGGGGTATTTATATGTACGAATAATCGTTCATTTAACCGGACACGGGAATGGATTAATAGCCACTAGAATAATTAAAACAGGGGTGAAATTACATTCAAGGGTAATTGGTGTAATTGCTAACAAAGTAGTAAAACCTTGGTTTACACGCAGTTGATAACCTGGTGTATTCATTAAACAAAGTATTAAAACCTTGTTACAATTCGAATCCCCAATTAGTTGGAATATTTAACTTCGGGTATAAGAATAATTTGATGAGGACACTCGCACTTTATATTTATGACTGATGGACTGTTATGGACAAAAACCAGACGGACATATTAAATAATCCAGGACAAAGGACAATTAACCCATGGGCATAAAACTAAAATCAACACGTCAAACATCATGATTACGGAAGTTTAAATAAGCATAATTCTTTTATTTCATATTTAATTTCCTTTATTTTATATTTAATTGCACTTCTAATTATCGCATTTTTATTGTTATTGTATTTAATTGCACTTTTAATTATCGTACTTTTTAATTATCGCAAGTTTATTTTATCGCACTTTTATTATTCGCAATTTCATTATCGTTATTTACTTTACGCTTAAAATTAAGTCTTGTATTTATTTATTATTTTACATTTGGTTTTAACTGCGACTAAAGTTTTAAAATCGACAAACCGGTCATTAAACGGTAAAAAACCCCCTTTATAATAATAATATTACTTATATATATGTATTTGTATTTTTATAAAAGTAAACTAATATAGCGTTAAGCTTTGTTTAAAGATTTCCCTGTGGAACAAACCGGACTTACTAAAAACTACACTACTGTACGATTAGGTACACTGCCTATAAGTGTTGTAGCAAGGTTTAAGTATATCCATTCTCTAAATAAATAAATATCTTGTGTAAAATTGTATCGTATTTAATAGTGTTTCGTTGTAAACTTCAATGGTATTTTATACCCCTTAGCTTTGACATCAAGTATTTTTGGCGCCGCTGCCGGGGAACTTTCTAAACGCCGGAAGCGCAACGCTAATAAAAAAAAAAAAAAAAGAGAGATTCTTTCTATTAAAAGTCGCTTTTGTAAAAATACGTTTTAAATATTCGAAAATATAAAAAGAAAAACAAAAATATAAGTATTTTTAAGATTTTGTTAAATATTTAAGTTGATTAAGTTTCTTTATTTTTATTTTAGTTTATAAAAAATATAAGTTTTATTTAAATATCTTTTATTTATATAAAAACAGAAAAAAAAATAAATAAATAAATAAAGAAAAACGCGTTGAAATTAAACCTGTCAGTTGAAATTCTGAACCCCGCGACTCGCGGGGTTTGATGTTTTAAATACCGCAACTCGCGGAGTGACTCTGACACGAGACAGAACCCTAATTCAGCATTAATTACGGGGTATTTAATAATTATTATTATTATTAACCCTAATTATTATTATTATTATAATTAATTTTATTTTAACTTTAATTTTTATTTAATTTATGTATTTAGTATTAATTAGTTTTATTAAATTGTAAAATTAATAGTTTTAATAAATAAATAATATAAAAATAATATTTTTATAAAAATTGTAATTTTTACAACTTTTTGTATATTTTTATATTTTGTCCCTTTTTAATCGTTGTAGCGTAATATTTGTATTTTTCGCTCATATTTAATTTTAAACTTAGTTTTTGCCATAGTCATTTTTACTCCTAGATTTTTAGGCTTTGCCGTAGAATTCCTTAAGTGCTTTTTCTTTAGACTAAGATTTAGGTACTCTAGAATTTTGCGACGCCTTTTTAAGTTTTAGTTTCTTTTTAAGTTATTTCCATTTGGGATTTAGTTTTTCCTGTAAGCTTTAATATTTTTAGACACTTTTTACTATGTATCAATTATCATTCCAATTAGTAATATCAATTTGCGATTATAATTTTAAGTTAGTTGTAGTAATAAGGTTAGGTTAGTCAAGTATTTTTAATTTTTTATAAGTTTCTTTTATTTTTCCGTCACCTTTTATTTTTTTCAACCATTTTTCTTTTTCAATTTTTTTTTTCCGACGAACTCTTTTTCTTTCTTATTTCTCGCTATTCTAGTTTTAGGACATAGATTTTTATTCTACTTCTTATCTAAATTTCTTAAAATTACGAAAATTTATTTTGAGTGGTTAAATTGATAGACATCAAAATTTTCTGGTTCGTAGTAATAGTTGGATTTGTACGTGGACCGGGTTATTGGAGCCAAACAGTCCTCAATTATATTGAGACCAAACGAATCCTGCCCCTCTGCTGCATCTTTTGGCTATTCAAAACGTGGGCAAAATCAGAAAAGTCTATTGGTTGGATAACTTATTATAATTTTTCTTTCCTTTTTAAAACTAATAGGATATTCAGTGAATGCACCGAGCAAGACGTTCATCACCTTTTGTACGTTCACCACCTGTAACTAGATCAAGACATTTAGCAAATATAACCGCCGTTGATTTTTCTTTAGAATCGTCATCCAGTCGACCAAGTACTTCAGTTCAAATTTCCGATAATCCATTTTTTGAACCCGACCTCACAATTGAGAATCCGGAAAATATTCAGGAACGGTTCGTAGATCCTGAACCACTAAACTTTCCTCCGGAACCACCAATCATTCAAACAGAGATTGTTGAGGAACGAACCATTAAATCAGAATCATCTAGTGATACCGATTCAACAAATTCAATTATGGAGAATCTGGAACCTTTAAGTATGGAAGACCGAATGAGAGCTAAACGCACTGGCCAAGGTCACACAATTACTCATCCAGACATTAATGCGCCAGATTATGAAATCAAAGGACAAATTCTACACATGGTGACTAATCAATGCCAATTTAGTGGTGCGCCGAAGGAAGATCCAAATGAACATCTACGTACCTTTAATAGGATCTGCACACTATTTAAAATACGAGAAGTGGAGGATGAACAGATATATCTCATGTTATTTCCCTGGACTTTAAAGGGAGAAGCCAAAGATTGGTTGGAATCATTACCTGAAGAGGCGATTGATACATGGGACGTTTTAGTTGACAAATTTCTTAAACAATTCTTTCCTGCATCAAAAGCCGTAAGACTTCAAGCAGAAATTGTTACGTTCACACAGAAGCCAAATGAAACTCTATATGAGGCGTGGACTAGATATGGAAAGTTGTTAAGAGGATGTCCGCAACATGGTTTAGACACCTGTCAAATAGTACAAATATTCTACCAAGGATGCGACATCACTACAAGAAAAGACATAGATATAGCAGCTGGTGGTTCTATTATGAAGAAAACCGAAACTGATGCTTACAAAATTATTGATAACACTGCTTCCCACTCACATGAGTGGCACCAAGAAAAAGATATCGTTAGATCATCTAAAGCAGCTAGAGCCGATTGTAGCCATGACTTAGATTCCATTTCCGCAAAGATAGATGCTGTGGAGAGACGAATGGAAAAGATGACTAAGGATATTCACTCAATACGAATTAGTTGTGAGCAGTGTGGAGGACCACATTTGACAAAAGATTGTCTCAGTATTGAATTAACAATGGAACAAAGAGAGAATATTTCATACATAAACCAAAGGCCTGGAAATAATTATCAGAATAATTATCAACCGCCAAGACCGATTTACAATCAAAACCAGAATTATAACCGAAATATTCCATACAACAACCAACAAGGTCCTAGCAATCAACAAGTATCCAATAATACTTATAATCAGCAAAGACCTAATTTTCAAAACAAACCACCACAACAAACCGATGATAAAAAGCCGAATTTAGAAGATATGATGACAAAGCTAGTTGAAACTCAAACACAGTTTTTCACATCTCAGAAACAAACCAATGAACAAAATGCTCAAGCATTTAGAAATCAACAAGCTTCTATTCAAAATCTGGAACAAGAAGTGAGTAACCTAGCAAGGTTAATAGGTGAAAGAAAACCGGGAAGTCTACCTAGTGATACAAATGCTAACCCCCGGAGTGAAACAGCTAAAGCCATTACCACAAGAAGTGGCACAACACTTAAACCACCTGAAATACCTGTAACTTCTGATGAAACCATTCCTACTCCACAAGAACCACAACCTGATCAAGATAAGGAAAAAGAACCGGTAGTTGAAAAGGTTAATGAAGATAATACAGTTAAGGATAAACCTTATGTTAAACCATATCAACCACCACTTCCTTACCCGAGTAAAATGAAGAAAGAGAAACTTGAAGCCGAGCAATCCAAATTTTTGGATATGTTTAAACAGATAAATGTAAATCTTCCTTTCATTGATGTGATTTCAGGAATGCCTAGATATGCTAAATTCTTGAAAGATCTAATCTCAAATAGAAAGAAAATGGAAGAACTCTCGGCTGTTACTATGAATGCTAATTGTTCAGCAGTGCTGTTGAATAAGATACCAGAAAAACTATCTGATCCAGGAAGTTTCACAATTCCATGTTTTCTGGGTAGTCTTAGTTTAATAGAAGCATTGGCAGACTTAGGTGCTAGTATAAATCTAATGCCGTATTCACTATACGCTAAACTAGACCTTGGAGAATTAAAACCAACCAGAATAAGCATACAACTAGCCGATAGATCAATAAAATATCCTAGAGGGATAATGGAGAACATGCTAGTTAAAGTTGGTACTTTAGTATTTCCAGTAGATTTTGTTGTTCTGGACATGGAAGAAGATTCTCAAGTTCCTCTCATATTAGGAAGACCATTCTTAAACACGGCTAAAGCAATGATAGACGTTTTCGGTAAGAAACTGACCCTAAGTATAGAGGATGAGAGTGTTACCTTTTCAGTTGATAGAGTAATGCAACAACCACAATCTGCAGATGATACATGTTATTATATTCAAACTATGGATGCACATGCAGAATTATTAGAAGAATTTCCAGAATTACAAGGAACAGGAGAATGTTCTTTAGGAGAAGGTAATGAACCAATTGATGAAGCTGAAATGTTAGCTACACTTATAGCTAATGGATATGAACCAACAACAGAAGAAATTCAAATGCTAAAAGAAGAAGACAGATATCGATACAAATCATCGATAGAAGAACCTCCGAAATTAGAGTTAAAGCCACTTCCAAACCATTTGGAATACGCTTATTTACATGGTGAATCTGAATTACCTGTAATAATATCGTCTTCTCTTACTGAAAATGAGAAATCACAACTCATTTCTGTGTTGAAAGCTCATAAACCAGCCATTGCATGGAAGATTCATGATATTAAAGGAATAAGTCCTTCGTATTGCACACATAAAATCCTTATGGAAGAAGGTCATAAAACGTATGTGCAACGCCAACGAAGACTAAATCCTAATATGTAAGATGTAGTTAAGAAGGAGATTATTAAACTGCTAGATGCAGGTTTGATATATCCAATTTCTGATAGTCCATGGGTAAGCCCAGTTCAATGTGTACCTAAGAAGGGTGGCATGACTGTCATTACAAATGAGAAAAATGAGCTTATTCCTACTAGGACTGTAACAGGATGGCATGTATGTATTGATTATAGAAAATTAAATGACGCCACCATAAAAGATCACTTTCCCTTACCTTTCATAGATCAAATGTTGGAAAGATTAGCCGGAAATAGTTACTATTGTTTTCTAGATGGATTTTCCGGATATTTTCAAATTCCAATAGCACCCGAGGACCAAGAGAAAACCACATTCACGTGCCCTTATGGTACTTTTGCTTACAAACGCATGCCATTTGGACTTTGCAACGCCCCAGCAACCTTTCAAAGGTGTATGATGGTGATTTTTCACGACATGATAGAAGAATGCATGGAAGTATTCATGGATGACTTTTCAGTCTTCGGTGATACATTTAAATCATGTCTAGTTAATCTGGAACGAATGCTAATTAGATGCGAAAAATCAAATCTAGTACTTAATTGGGAGAAATGCCATTTCATGGTTAAAGAAGGCATCGTTCTTGGACATAAAATTTCAAAAGAAGGAATTGAAGTGGATAGAGCTAAAGTAGATGTAATTGCTAAACTTCCACATCCCACCAATGTTAGAGGAGTTAGGAGTTTTCTAGGGCATGCCGGTTTTTACCGACGTTTCATAAAAGATTTTTCTAAAATTGCCACTCCTATGAATAAACTCCTAGAAAAGGATGCTCCATTCATCTTTTCAGATGAGTGTATCAAATCTTTTAATATTCTTAAAGAGAAACTCACTAATGCGCCGATCATGATAACACCAAATTGGAATCTACCATTTGAACTAATGTGCGATGCAAGTGATTTTGCAATGGGAGCCGTTTTAGGACAAAGGATTGAAAAACGATTTCAACCTATATATTATGCTAGTAAGACATTACAAGGAGCACAAACGAACTATACAACTACTGAAAAAGAACTCCTTGCTATTGTCTTTGCTTTTGACAAATTTCGATCATATCTCGTTCTAGCAAAAACGGTGGTCTATACCGACCATTCTGCTCTTAGATACCTATTTTCAAAACAAGATGCTAAACCAAGATTAATCCGTTGGATCTTACTCTTACAAGAGTTTGATATTGAAATCCGAGATAAAAAAGGAGCAGAAAATCTCACCGCTGATCATCTTTCTCGTCTTGAAAATCCCGAATTAGAAGTTCTAAATGAATCGGCCATACAAGACAACTTTCCTGATGAATATCTATTGAAGATAGATTATAAAGAAATCCCATGGTTTGCAGACTATGCAAACTACTTAGTTTGTGGATTCCTTGAAAAAGGATTATCGTACCAAAGACGAAAGAAATTCTTCAGTGATATAAAACACTATTTCTGGGAAGATCCACATCTGTTTAAAAGTTGTCCCGATGGAATAATACGCCGATGTGTATTTGGAGATGAAGCTAGTAAAATTTTAAACCATTGTCACACAGGACCAACAGGAGGGCATTATGGGCCTCAACTAACAGCAAGAAAAGTTTATGAAGCTGGATTCTATTGGCCTACAATTTACAAAGACGCACACCTTCTTTGCAAATCCTGTGATGCATGTCAAAGGGCCGGAAAAATAAGTCAATGTGATGAAATGCCACAAAATGTCATCCAAGTATGTGAAGTATTTGACATTTGGGGTATTGACTTTATGGGTCCATTTCCAAAATCTCATAATAATCTATATATACTCATAGCCATTGATTATGTATCTAAATGGGCGGAAGCACAAGCTCTCCCAACTAACGATGCACGAGTTGTAGTCAACTTTTTAAAACATCTTTTTGCAAGGTTTGGAACACCGAAAGCTTTAATAAGTGATCGGGGTACTCATTTCTGTAATAATCAACTTGAGAAAGTTCTTAAAAGATATGGAGTAACTCATAAAATCTCCACCACATATCATCCACAAACAAGTGGACAAGTTGAAAATACCAACCGAGCTTTAAAACGTATTTTAGAGAAAACCGTAGGATCAAATCCGAAGGAATGGTCCATTAAATTGGAGGATGCACTCTGGGCTTTTAGAACAGCCTACAAAACTCCAATTGGAACCACACCTTTTAGACTTGTTTATGGAAAAGCATGTCATCTTCCAGTAGAAATTGAACACAAAGCATTTTGGGCTTTGAAGACATGTAATCTTGATTTACATGAAGCTGGACGTCTACGATTAAGTCAACTAAACGAATTAGAAGAATTAAGATATGAAGCATACGAAAATTCGTTAATCTATAAAGAAAGAACGAAGAAATGGCATGATAAAAGAATCAGAAGTTCAAAAGAATTTAAAGAAGGAGACATAGTTCTTCTTTTCAATTCACGATTCAAGCTATTTCCTGGAAAATTGAAATCAAGATGGTCTGGACCATTCATAGTCAAAAGAGTTTTCCCATACGGAACGATAGAATTAATAAATTCAAATGGGATGGAATTTAAAGTTAATGGTCACAGAGTTAAACATTACATACATGGTCCGATGGAAGTCGACAACGAAGTTAATCATAATTTCGACACCACAGCTAACTAAGTGTGGGGAGAATCAAGTCTTTAAAGGATAATATGTATTTCTGTTAGAGTTAGATTGTCTGTTTTCGTGTAAATCTCGAAAATGGAACCCGAATGGTCTTTCCCTAGCAGACCCTAAAGAACTAGTCTTCTCCCCCCATTCTGAATTTTTATTTTTTTTAGGTTTTTACAAAATGAAGACTGCCTGTGAGCTAAACCATGGTCTAATGCTACACGCTTTGATCACTAAACGTAATAATGACATACTACCGAGTGAAATAGTATCAGTAATCAGAGAAAGAATGGACGGAGTTAGAAAAGAATCCAGATGCGAAGATAATAAGTTACAATTTGGTAAAGGAAAATCAAAATTCGCAGCGAAAAGAAGAGCACGACACCTAGAACGATGTCACAAATGCGGAAAATGGTCACATGGAGGTAAATGTTCAAATAATCAAACCTATTCAAATACCGAATTTGTTACTTTATGCAGAGACGGACCGTTCATATGTTTAGAAGAAAAGACACTGAATGCGCGAGGTTACGCCTATGTAGCCATGGAAAACCAATTAAACCGACTATCTTATGAATGGGATAGATCATATAACTAAGAAATCTATTTCACAGGTATGTCTGTACAGTTTTTATTTTTATTTTTATTTTTAACCTTTTGATAATAAACGCTAATTTGTTAGCTAAAAAGTATTAAATTGGTATTGAATAAAATTAGGTTTGGCGACCGAAATTATTGATATCATTCAAAAATTTATTACATCACTGCGAAATTTAACGTTTATTCTTAAGGTATAAATATCTTTAATCAATCAACACAAAATATTTCAAAAATTCGTCATGAGTTAAATTAGGTCTTGGAACCGAAATTACTTTACCGAAAAGAGGGGCGCATATTTTTGATAATATTTGATTGATTAAAGTGGGATAAAAAGACAAAAAGATTTTTAATTTTATTCTTACCATGTTTTTAATATTAATATTTAAATCTTAAATTAATATTGTAAACTTTGTAAAAACAATATATTTAAAATTGTAAATATTTGAAAAATTAATATAAGTTTGGTATGAATTTATAAATTTTTAAATTAAGTTTGGTGTGAATTTTTAATTTTTAAAATATAAATTTTTAATTTTATGCATTTCAATTTTAAGTTTGGTGTGAATTTTTTTTTATATTTAAGTTGTGTGAATTTAAAAACAAAAATTTACTTTATCTCATTAAGTTAAAAATATGATTTTTAAAATTCGTCGTAAGTTGAAGACTAGGTCTTTAAACCGAAATTGCTTTACCCGAGGGAGGGACGAGAACTTTTATTATCATTATTTTTAATCTTATTGAATTAAAGTATGCCAAAAACATTGAAAAAACCCAAAAATCTTAGCTTTTAAAACAATCGCTACAAAAAGACAAATTTTAAAATTTTGTCGAGGGACGGACTAGGACATCGATCCGAAACGACCTCGTCCTAAATAACAAAGGAAACAAAATTTTAAAATTAAGTACTTAATTGTTTCATAAGTTAATGATTATAAAAAAAAAACAAAAACAAAAAAAAATAGCAAACTCCGCGACTCGCGGAGTTTGAAGTGCAATTCGCCGCGACTCGCGGAGGAGTCGGATTACAGAAAAAAAATAAAGAGCTGCAACAGCTCAGTTTCACTCCCCACAACAGAAAATAAACTGCGAAAACCCACGAAAATACCCGAGAAAAAACCCCCAAAATCACAATTTTTAACCGTTAATCACCAAATCTTTTACTAAAATCATGTTGAGAAGGATGCTATCTAAGAATTACTCAAGAAAAACGGTAAATTTCTACACCTAAACACCATTTAATCCGAAATTTGGTGTTCTTGAGTCATTTTTTTCCCAATTTGATTTTGATGCTTTTTAGTGTAATTAGGCTTAAATTGTTTATGTATTATGCTTGTATAACCTAGATTGATGCTGTTTAACATGATTAGAAGCCTTAAACTTCAAATTTTGAATAATCTAGGGTTTGTGTTCTTGAGCAAATTTGGGGCTTTTTGATATAAACAGGTTATGGCCGATTTTTGTCATGAATTGTTGCTAAAATAAGTAATGTAACATGTTTAGGTAGTTAAATGATCCAAACTTTGAGCCTAAATATGATTTTTGAGAATTAAAGTGGACTTTTTCAAGTCTAAAATTCATGAACTTGATTTTTGAAAGATAATGCCATTTGAGACTTGTTTAATTGCTAGTAATGATTATTTTGACATGTTATTTGAGTTGAATGCTTATGAACTTGGCGAACATTTTCGTATATGCTTATTTGCAAAAGTGTAGATTTGATAAAAATGTGAAAATGAGCTTAAGTTTGATATAAATTGATCATGTCATTGTAATTATTTTGATTGATGATTTTGCTGACACTAATGCATATTTGGATGCACAAAAATTGTGTTTGATGTGTTTTGCAGACTGAAAGGGGTGAATCTTCATCCCAAGCCCGCAATGCTCCTGCTGAGAATATGGAACAACAGGAGGTGGATAACTACTACAAGCAGGATATACCTCATTCAGTCATGACCTTTTCTGATATGCACTTGGAAGAGTTACACCCGAACCTGAGATTTGACAGACTTTGGATAGATTATCCAAAATACCAAAGGGGTTTGCATACTCTTCATTCTAAGGTTGTTGAGGTACCGAGGGTCATAGAATGGGGACCCTTAGAAGCTGTAGAATTGGCCGGGCCAATTAGGGAATTACTTGTACAGAGGTATGGTAATTCTTCTTTTAATGACTGGGTACATTTATTCACCATGCGTAGACCTGTATATAAAGTATGGTGTGAAGAATTGTTATGTAGTATAGAGTTGAATGATCGGGTAGCTAGTTTAACCGATCGTTCTTTTATTAGATTTTTGTTAGGCGGTTCGATGCGCCACATGTCTTTAATGGACATGGCTCAGGCTTTACGTATATATACGCCTGAGGAGTTAGCGTCTGCCGATTGTAGAGGATTGATACTAAACGGTAGAAAGATAGATGAAAATTTTGATACACACGGTGTGTGGAGTCAAATGACAAGCCATCACCGTTTCAAAGGGGGAAATTACTCTTATTTGGATATAGATAGAGCAGAATTAAGAGTGATACATAGGTTTTTAGCTAATTCGATTACACAAAGGGGTAAGAACAAGGAAAAAGTAAATGAACAGGATTTGTTTTACCATATGTGTATTCGAGACCCACAAAGCGCTGTAAGTATACCATATTGTGTGGGTTATTATTTATCAGCTATGGTTCGGGGGATGCGACCGCATAGCATAATAGGAGGTGGTATTTTTATTACTTTGATTGGTGAATATCTCGGTGTGGATATAAGTTGGGGGGATTATTAGTAGAAGAACCAGAACCCCACGATACTATAGGTTTAAATGTATACCATGGTGCGAAATTTTTGAAGAGGCGAAATAACGCCGCAGTACGATACCATGGTAGACATCCACAGGTGGAGAGAAACCAACAGCAAGGTAATGTAGGAGGGGGGAATGAGATGCAAGAAATGCAAAGGTTTATAGCTTCTCAGGAATACGAAAATGCTAGACAGAGAGCATTTGAAGATTGGCAAGTTCATCAGAACCAAATCATAGCTCATTGCCAACATATAGGTAGAAACTATATTCCTACACCGAAACCCATCTTCCCTCCCTGGTCTATAGAGATGCAGCCACCGTATCCTACGTATGACCCTGCCGAAGCATTCTATAGCACCTATGGTTATGCCTGGAACCCCTATTGGTACCAGTATCATCCCTAGTATACTTATTATTTTTTTTTATTTTGTAATTTGTAATGATTGATACGTTTAATACTTTTGTTAATATTGTAATCATTTTTATAATTGTCTAACTTTTATTCTTAGATTTTAATAATTTTTGAATGTGGGGTAATATACCAAACTTCAAAAATATGTATATATATTTGAGGTTTATCTTATGTACACAACAGGGTAAAACAACGCATTTTCAAAGACTGGCATTAAGTTCAGCAAAAGCAACTAATTTTGACGACAAGATGCAAAATATATGTGAAATAACAACAAGACGGAATGAATAAATGATGTGCACCATTTATCATTCAGCAAACAAACGCCAATATATTTGGAAACTTTGGTAAAATTTAATCATTTTCACACAAATCACCCTCAATAATTTAAATTGTTACTGATTTCTTGCAAATGAGGGCATTGCAAGATCTTAAGTGTGGGAAGGGGTTAAATTCTTTCGGATTTTAAAAATTTTTACTTTATACACTTGGTTACCATTAAAAATACTAGTAAAGCAGTAGTTGTATTAGAATCTAGTGCTCTCTGATAATTGTAACGACCCGCACTTTTTCGATCATTCTATACTTATAAGATTAATATTTACATAAATTAAACCTTGCCAACATGATAAGCAATCCAAATTGTTGAGATTTATGTTTCCGAAAAGAGTTTTACATAACGTTTGACCGTCTAGTTTGACCGATGATATCACGAACTATACAATATATGATAATTATACGTTTGTGTATATATATGTATATATACATATTTAACATGATTAAAGAATGTTTTAATACCTCATTTTATATTAATAACAACAAGTTATATGTGTATTTTGAAACTACTAACTTAAGTTTTCAAAACGATAACAATACGTAACGTTATTTGACATATATACTTAAGACTTATAATGTTATACATATATTGTATAAGTAATGTATTTAATTACTTTTAAAGAACTTAAATACATAAAACCATATAAGTGTATTCACAAAAGATAGCTATATTTGAATCCTCATTTCATTTTTCACAAAATTTCTATACGTATACCTAGAGTATTTGTACTCGTATCATACCTAGCTCCTATACGTATTTACTAATAGTAAATACACATCAAAATCACCACCTAACCAGCCATTATTCATGCCCTTAGAGCTAGGTAATTACTTTTGGATGATTACTTGACTAATTAACAAAATTACAAACTAAAAATCTTATCATGTATTACATGATACACGTTTTTTTTAGGTTATAAGTATCACCATTTCTAGTTCATTTTCTAACCTCATTTTTAGTTAAACACACACTCTTTCACAACCCTTAAAACCCTTAATCAATTCAGCAAAGTTTCCAAGAAGATCTAGCTTCAAAAACCATACTAAAACACCATAAGAAAACCATACAAAAACACTTCAAGAAAACCCTCCAAGAACACCAACTTACTTCCAATCTTTCATTCACCTCTAGTACCCTTTTGATTCTAGCTTCTTACTTCTCTTTTACAGCAACTTCATCCAAGGAACTTGAGGTAGAATCTATGTTCATAACCTTATTCGATTCATATATATATAGCTATCATATTTTGTGGTATACAAGTTTAACAACAAGAACATAGTTTGAATGTTTTCAAACTTGTTTGCAAACTAAATAGATCCTTCTAACTTAACTTTTAAAATACTTCAAGACCTGTAATATAACTTATGTATATGCTAATTTAACAAGGTAAAACTTGGTTTTTCAAAGTATAAGTATTTTTAGAAAAATGGTCATTAAATGATTTTGTTGTAACAAAAATGTTTAACTTCATATGTTTCACTAATGTTTCACTTATGCCGTATGATTTTGAATACAAACCAAGGTATTTACAGTTCATAGTCTTAAAGAAGAACTCGATCCAAGAAGATGGCAATTTGAATCAACGAAAACGGATTTGTAACGAAGAAACTATGACCGAAACAAAATTGGTTATCCTAGATCATTTCAACTACGGGATCAATTGGAAAAAAATGATATAAATCACATATTTCTAAGATAACATGATATTTTATATATATGTACTTATAATTCAATTTTATATGGTTCAGGATCACCCGTAAACAATACGATAAGATTAATCATAAGATCCCATGTTTGTACGCAACACGTCATTTGACAACACCGGTACTTTATGTACGCAATACGTCATTTGACAACACCGGTACCATGGGTCAAGATTAATCTCGACCAACACATATACGATGGGGTTTTATTGATTTCGTTGGGGGTTTTATTTATTTCATTGCGGGTATATTAAACATCTAAAAATGAACCATTAAAATTGAATTACTAACATCGGACTGCTAACTACGGACTAAGGAATTATTCAAAGTATTAAAAGTATAACAAGTATATATTTATAACGTTTGTTTAAAAATGGAAACATATTGATATATTATATATGGATAGGTTCGTGATATCAACCGGAAGACCGAGTCAAATTATATATATCATCAAGACAAGAGTGAGTATATAGTCCCACTTTTAAACTCTAAATATTTCGGGATGAGAATACATGTATTTTATGTTTTACGATATGGACACAAGTAACTGAAAAATATATTCTACGTTGAGTTGTACCACTGGCATACTTCCCTGTAGCTTGGTAACTAATATTTACAGCGGTATTGTAAACGCGAATCCTGTTGATAGATCTATTGGGCCTGACAACCCCAACCGGACTGGACGACCAGTATTCAACGGTTGCACAGTACTTCGTTTTGTGACTACACTTGGTACGGTGTAGTAAGATTTCATATTAAAGGGAATATGCGACGTGAAAATGTTAAGTATGGTTACCAAGTGCTCAACCACTTAGAATACTTTTATTAAACTGTTTATATACGAAATCTTGTGGTCTATATATATATTGCTGCCGGCATTAAACCTATATCTCACCAACTTTATGTTGACCTTTTTAAAACATGTCTATTCTCAGGTGATTTCTAAAGCTTCCGCTGCATCATGTTGGATCTAACCAGGATCTTGCGTACGCATGTTTGTGTCAAAAATAAAACTGCATATCCGAGATGTTGTATTGTAAAATATGCTAGAAACCGTGTTGTTGTCATCATTTGTAAAGTTTGTAAGTCGAAGATTATCGCTAAACGTTAATCTTCTTTTTATTGTCTTAAGCTTGTAACAAAAATAATGGTTGTGGTTTGTAATGTATAATATATGCAGTTTTTCTTTTAAAAATGTCTCATATAGAGGTCAATACCTCGCAATGAAATCATACGTTATCTAACGCGTTCTTATGGTTAAGGACGGGTTATGACATGTGGTATCAGAGCGTTGGTCTTAGCGAACCAGGTTTGCATTAGTGTGTCTAACCGAGAAGTCGTTAGGATACATTAGTAAAGTCTGGACTTTGACCGGGTCTGATTTAAAAAAAAAAAAAAAAAAAAAAAAAAAAAAAAAAAAAAAAACCATTGCTTATCACTGTTGGTTAAAATTTATATGTAAATATTATGTAAGTACTAATGGGTTAGTTGTTGTGTGATAGATGTCGGGCTCGAAACTTATTATCACATTCAGCGACTCCGAATCAGAACCTTCATATGGTGTTCCAGTCATTAACATATCCGATGACGAAAGTGGTATTTTTGGGGAAGACTCACAAATTCCGGATGAACCAACTATAGAGAACCCGGAAAGTGAACCCGAGGAGGAAAGTGAACCCGAGGAGGAAAGTGAACCCGAGGAGGAAAGTGAACCCGAGGAAGAAATACAGGAAATTACAAAAGACGAGTTCGAACTAGGAAAGAAACGAAAGGCTAATGAATTAGAAAATTCAAATCCTGAGTTTAATGAGAATGATGTGGCACCAATTCCACTCAACACTACCACCCCTATCCCCGCTATTCCTATTAGTGCTATCCCCGCATCTAGTTCTTCGGCACCTCAGCCAAAACGTAGGGAGACAGCTAGGATTCGCGTTGGGGGATTCCCTGGACATAAATGTTTTGGGAAATAGACCAAATGATGCGCTATCGTATTAAACCATGGAATCACATAATGTTTTGTATAATATTATTAGTGTGGTTTGTTTAAAGTTTGATGTAAGCATATGTAAAATAGCGAAGTATGAAATGCAATAATTTTCCATGGTTAAGTATTATTTAGATTGTAGTAATTGATTCTGTACTAAGCTATTAAGTATGAACATTAACGGGTAGGTACTACCCAAGATATAATTATAAAACGCTAATAAGAAGAAAAGGCTTTTATAATAATACCTGGTTCATATTATTAACAAGCTATAAATGTACTATAAATACACACTACATCTATAATATTCCATGTGAATAATTATTTTCTTTCATTAGGAAATGGCGCGATTGAATCGAATGACGGAACAAGAACTCGAGGAACTCATCAATCAACGAGTGAACGACAGAATGTTATGGGTCGAGGCTGCAAGAGGTGCTGCAGTTAACCCAAATCCTCGTGTGGGGTGCACTTACAAAACTTTTCAAGCTTGCAAGCCCTCATCATTCAGTGGAACAGAAGGACCGATCGGTTTAACCCGATGGATAGAAAAAATGGAGACTGTGTTTAAAATCAGTGGTTGTGTTGAAAAGGACATGACCAAGTATGCATCATGCACTTTACAAGATAGTGCACTCACGTGGTGGAAAAATTATGTGAAGGCTGTAGGAGGAGATGTAGCTTATGATACTCCATGGGAAGAATTCAAAGCAATGATAATCACCGAGTATTGTCCAAGGAATGAGGTTATTAAGTTAGAAGATGAGTTACGAAGTTTGAAGGTGGTTGGTACTGAAATCACCAACTACAATCAGCGATTCATGGAATTGGTTTTACTATGTCCTGAATTGGTTCCAACCGAAGCACGGAAGATTGAAATGTACAAAGGTGGTTTGCCCAAAAAGGTCAAGGCAAACGTTACGGCGTCGAAACCTAAGACAATTCATGAAGCTATAACCATGGCGAACGAGTTAATGGATCAGGTCATTCTGGATAAGAAAGCATTCACTACTGAGGTGAAGGTATCGAGTAACAAAAGGAAGTGGAACGGAAATTATGATCGAGGTTACCAACAGCAATCTTTTAAGAAACCAGAAACCCCGAAAGGTGCGGGTAGCGGTTCAGGCTTTGGTTACAAAGGACAAAGTCCTTTATGCAACCGTTGTCACAAACATCACTTTGGTTACTGTAGTGTGTTGTGCACCAAATGCAATCGACAGGGACATCTTGCTGAAGATTGTAAGGCTCTCGTTACAAATGCAAATGGTAACAAGACTCCTGCCACCAACGCAAATAGAACTGCTTTGGCTAACATTACTTGTTTTGGGTGTGGAAAACAAGGTCACTATAAGAGCCAGTGCCCGAATCAGAATGGCGGACCTGCACGTGGAAGAGCGTTTGTTATTAATGCTAGAGAGGCACGAGAAGACCCGGAGCTTGTTACGGGTACGTTTACCATTAATAACTTATCAGCATCTATTTTATTTGATACTGGCGCCGATAGAAGTTATGTGTGTAAAAATTTTTACACTAAATTGAATTGTTCATCATTACCTCTAGATGCTAAGTACTTGATTGAGTTAGCTAATGGTAAACTAATTAAAGCCGATAAAATTTGTCGTGGTTGTGAAATAAATCTAGCCGGAGAAACGTTTAAAATCGACTTAATACCCGTAGAATTAGGAGGTTTTGATGTAATAGTCAGCATGGACTGGATGTCCAAAATAGGAGCGGAAGTTGTTTGTGCTAAGAAGGCAATTCGTATTCCTGGTAAGGATAAAATACCGGTGATGATTTATGGAGAGAAGGGTAACTCAAAGCTAAAACTCATTAGCTGTTTGAAAGCCAAGAAGTGTTTAGAAAAGGGATGTTACGCTATTTTAGCACATGTTAATAAAGTCGAAAAGAAAGAAAAGTGCATCAACGACGTGCCTGTGGCAAGAGATTTTCCTGAAGTTTTTCCGGAAGAATTGCCGGGATTACCTCCATTTAGATCGGTAGAATTTCAAATAGATTTAGTACCAGGAGCTGCACCAGTGGCTCGTGCTCCATATAGACTTGCACCGTCCGAGTTAAAAGAACTTCAAAGTCAGTTAAAAGAATTACTGGACCGTGGATTCATACGACCGAGTACTTCACCGTGGGGAGCTCCAATTTTGTTTGTTAAGAAGAAAGATGGATCTTTTAGGATGTGTATAGACTATCGTGAATTAAATAAGTTAACTATCAAGAATCGATATCCACTACCGAGAATTGATGACTTATTTGATCAACTACAAGGATCATGTATTTATTCGAAAATCGACCTAAGATCGGGCTATCATCAACTACGCGTTAAAGAAGAGGACATTCCGAAAACTGCTTTTCGGACACGTTATGGTCATTACGAATTTTTGGTTATGCCGTTTGGATTGACGAATGCGCCAGCTGTATTCATGGACCTCATGAATCGAGTTTGTAGTCCGTATTTAGATAAGTTTGTTATCGTTTTCATTGATGATATTCTTATCTATTCCAAGAGTGAGCAAGAGCATGAAGAGCATTTAAGGTTGATATTGGAGTTGTTAAGAAAAGAACAGCTATATGCTAAATTTTCCAAGTGTGCTTTTTGGTTGAAAGAAGTGCAATTTCTTGGCCATGTTGTTAATAGCGAAGGAATTCAGGTTGATCCAGCAAAAACTGAAGCTATTGAAAAATGGGAGACTCCTAAGACACCAACACAGATACGCCAATTTTTGGGTTTAGCCGGTTATTATAGAAGGTTTATTCAAGATTTTTCCCGAATAGCTAAGCCGTTGACAGCGTTAACGCAAAAAGGGAAGAAATATGAATGGACCTCGGAGCAGGAGAACGCATTTCAAATACTGAAGAAGAAGTTAACTACGGCGCCTATTTTATCGTTACCAGAAGGGAACGATGATTTTGAAATATATTGTGACGCTTCGCGACAAGGTTTTGGTTGTGTTCTTATGCAACGGAAGAAAGTTATTGCATTTGCATCCCGACAATTGAAGATTCACGAGCGAAATTATACGACGCATGATCTAGAATTGGGAGCAGTCGTGTTTGCATTGAAGATGTGGAGACACTACTTGTATGGGGTTAAATTCACTGTGTTTACTGATCATAAAAGCCTTCAACATATTTTTGATCAGAAACAATTGAACATGAGGCAACGTAGGTGGGTTGAGTTAATAAACGACTATGATTGTGAAATTCGTTATCATCCCGGGAAGGCAAACGTGGTGGCTGATGCTTTAAGCAGAAAAGAACGAGAACCAATTCGAGTTCGAGCAATGAATATAAAAATTCGCATGAATCTCAACTCACAAATCAAAGAAGTTCAACGAGAAGCACTTACTAAAGAAAATAAAGGAAATGAAATAATGAAGAAGTATGAGAAGCAACTCGTTATGCGGGAAGATGGAATTCGATATTTTGCAAATCGTATTTGGGTACCGAAGTTGGGTGGATTAAGGAAGTTGATATTGAACGAGGCACATAAGACAAGATATTCGATACATCCTGGAGTTGGAAAGATGTACCAAGATCTTAAGACGCATTATTGGTGGCCTAATTTGAAGACAGACGTTGCAACATATGTTGGGGAATGTTTAACTTGTTCCAAAGTCAAAGCAGAACACCAGAAGCCGTCAGGGTTACTTCAACAACCAGAAATCCCAGAATGGAAATGGGATGGTATTACCATGGATTTCATCACGAAGTTACCAAAGACTGCCTGGGGATACGACACCATTTGGGTAATTGTTGATCGTCTTACCAAATCTGCACATTTCTTGCCTATAAAGGAAACAGATAGAATGGAGAAACTATTACGATTGTATATAAAGGAAGTTGTTTCAAGGCATGGAATACCTATTTCCATTATATCCGATCGTGATAGTAGATTTACCTCAAAGTTTTGGCAATCACTACAGGAGGCACTAGGAACTCGTTTGGATATGAGTACCGCATATCATCCGCAAACGGACGGGCAGAGTGAAAGAACAATTCAGACTCTTGAAGACATGCTCAGGGCATGTGTGATCGATTTTGGAAACGGATGGGATAAATATCTACCGTTAGCAGAATTCTCGTATAATAATAGTTATCATGCGAGCATTGGAGCTGCGCCATTCGAAGCATTGTATGGAAGGAAGTGTAGATCTCCTATCTGTTGGAATGAAGTAGGAGATCGACAATTAACTGGTCCCGAGATCATACATGAAACGACTGAGAAGATAGTGCAAATCAAGGAGAGATTAAAAACAGCCCGCAGTCGCCAAAAGAGCTACGCCGATGTCCGAAGGAAACCATTAGAGTTTCAGGTCGGGGACATGGTTATGCTAAAGGTGTCACCTTGGAAAGGTGTGATACGTTTTGGAAAAAGGGGTAAACTGAACCCAAGGTACGTAGGCCCGTTCAAGATCATCGAACGCATTGGACCGGTAGCTTATCGACTCGAGTTACCGCAACAACTCGCCGGAGTACATAATACCTTTCACGTCTCAAACCTTAAGAAGTGTCTTGCAAAGGAAGACCTCACCATTCCTCTTGAAGAAATCCATGTCGACGAGAAACTACAATTCGTCGAAGAACCAATCGACATCATGGACCGTGAAGTTAAACAGCTCAAACAGAGCAATATACCGATTGTTAAGGTTCGTTGGAATGCTAGAAGAGGTCCCGAGTTTACGTGGGAACGAGAGGATCAGATGAAACGAAAGTATCCGCATTTGTTTCTCGATGACGCAAAATAGGTACAATTTTAAAATTTCGGGACGAAATTTATTTAACGGGGAGGTAATGTAACGACCCGCACTTTTTCGATCATTCTATACTTATAAGATTAATATTTACATAAATTAAACCTTGCCAACATGATAAGCAATCCAAATTGTTGAGATTTATGTTTCCGAAAAGAGTTTTACATAACGTTTGACCGTCTAGTTTGACCGATGATATCACGAACTATACAATATATGATAATTATACATTTGTGTATATATATGTATATATACATATTTAACATGATTAAAGAATGTTTTAATACCTCATTTTATATTAATAACAACAAGTTATATGTGTATTTTGAAACTACTAACTTAAGTTTTCAAAACGATAACAATACGTAACGTTATTTGACATATATACTTAAGACTTATAATGTTATACATATATTGTATAAGTAATGTATTTAATTACTTTTAAAGAACTTAAATACATAAAACCATATAAGTGTATTCACAAAAGATAGCTATATTTGAATCCTCATTTCATTTTTCACAAAATTTCTATACGTATACCTAGAGTATTTGTACTCGTATCATACCTAGCTCCTATACGTATTTACTAATAGTAAATACACATCAAAATCACCACCTAACCAGCCATTATTCATGCCCTTAGAGCTAGGTAATTACTTTTGGATGATTACTTGACTAATTAACAAAATTACAAACTAAAAATCTTATCATGTATTACATGATACACGTTTTTTTTAGGTTATAAGTATCACCATTTCTAGTTCATTTTCTAACCTCATTTTTAGTTAAACACACACTCTTTCACAACCCTTAAAACCCTTAATCAATTCAGCAAAGTTTCCAAGAAGATCTAGCTTCAAAAACCATACTAAAACACCATAAGAAAACCATACAAAAACACTTCAAGAAAACCCTCCAAGAACACCAACTTACTTCCAATCTTTCATTCACCTCTAGTACCCTTTTGATTCTAGCTTCTTACTTCTCTTTTACAGCAACTTCATCCAAGGAACTTGAGGTAGAATCTATGTTCATAACCTTATTCGATTCATATATATATAGCTATCATATTTTGTGGTATACAAGTTTAACAACAAGAACATAGTTTGAATGTTTTCAAACTTGTTTGCAAACTAAATAGATCCTTCTAACTTAACTTTTAAAATACTTCAAGACCTGTAATATAACTTATGTATATGCTAATTTAACAAGGTAAAACTTGGTTTTTCAAAGTATAAGTATTTTTAGAAAAATGGTCATTAAATGATTTTGTTGTAACAAAAATGTTTAACTTCATATATTTCACTAATGTTTCACTTATGCCGTATGATTTTGAATACAAACCAAGGTATTTACAGTTCATAGTCTTAAAGAAGAACTCGATCCAAGAAGATGGCAATTTGAATCAACGAAAACGGATTTGTAACGAAGAAACTATGACCGAAACAAAATTGGTTATCCTAGATCATTTCAACTACGGGATCAATTGGAAAAAAATGATATAAATCACATATTTCTAAGATAACATGATATTTTATATATATGTACTTATAATTCAATTTTATATGGTTCAGGATCACCCGTAAACAATACGAGAAGATTAATCATAAGATCCCATGTTTGTACGCAACACGTCATTTGACAACACCGGTACTTTATGTACGCAATACGTCATTTGACAACACCGGTACCATGGGTCAAGATTAATCTCGACCAACACATATACGATGGGGTTTTATTGATTTCGTTGGGGGTTTTATTTATTTCATTGCGGGTATATTAAACATCTAAAAATGAACCATTAAAATTGAATTACTAACATCGGACTGCTAACTACGGACTAAGGAATTATTCAAAGTATTAAAAGTATAACAAGTATATATTTATAACGTTTGTTTAAAAATGAAAACATATTGATATATTATATATGGATAGGTTCGTGATATCAACCGGAAGACCGAGTCAAATTATATATATCATCAAGACAAGAGTGAGTATATAGTCCCACTTTTAAACTCTAAATATTTCGGGATGAGAATACATGTATTTTATGTTTTACGATATGGACACAAGTAACTGAAAAATATATTCTACGTTGAGTTGTACCACTGGCATTCTTCCCTGTAGCTTGGTAACTAATATTTACAGCGGTATTGTAAACGCGAATCCTGTTGATAGATCTATTGGGCCTGACAACCCCAACCGGACTGGACGACCAGTATTCAACGGTTGCACAGTACTTCGTTTTGTGACTACACTTGGTACGGTGTAGTAAGATTTCATATTAAAGGGAATATGCGACGTGAAAATGTTAAGTATGGTTACCAAGTGCTCAACCACTTAGAATACTTTTATTAAACTGTTTATATACGAAATCTTGTGGTCTATATATATATTGCTGCCGGCATTAAACCTATATCTCACCAACTTTATGTTGACCTTTTTAAAACATGTCTATTCTCAGGTGATTTCTAAAGCTTCCGCTGCATCATGTTGGATCTAACCAGGATCTTGCGTACGCATGTTTGTGTCAAAAATAAAACTGCATATCCGAGATGTTGTATTGTAAAATATGCTAGAAACCGTGTTGTTGTCATCATTTGTAAAGTTTGTAAGTCGAAGATTATCGCTAAACGTTAATCTTCTTTTTATTGTCTTAAGCTTGTAACAAAAATAATGGTTGTGGTTTGTAATGTATAATATATGCAGTTTTTCTTTTAAAAATGTCTCATATAGAGGTCAATACCTCGCAATGAAATCATACGTTATCTAACGCGTTCTTATGGTTAAGGACGGGTTATGACAATAATAAAGAACAGCCCTGGTCTTATATACTGACTACCCAATTCTAGTAAAATTTTTCAAAATTTTCAATTAAATGAACTAAAAATCATGTTTATACATATTTATGAACGATAAAACTAGGTTTTAACACCGAAATTATTGTTACCTCAAAAAGGACATAAATTGAGAAACAAACCAAAATGTTAAAATTCATTTAAAATGGAATAGAGGACGATAAAAAGGAAAATAAAAGCCAAGTGTGGGAAAATTTACCAAGTTATCTTAAACATATGTCACATATATCTGTAACAAATAACTGAAAATACTTTTGCTTTGGACTAAACTAAACTGTTTTTACCCGATGAAAGAAAAGAAGAGATGGATCTACACGATTAATCAATTCCATCATTAAAAGGAAGTAAAGTCTTCCAAAAAAGAAACGCGCTTCTTGATTTAGGTCATGAAGTTGTCGTCCAGACCAGCTGTAGGTTGACGAAAAATCTAGAAAAGTCATCACTAAAATCAGCAGGAAATCCACGGACCTCAGCATTAAACAGGGTCGCCAAGTGGTCAGATTTATCCTAACCATGAGAAGGATTTATCTCGTACAATGGGGGGGCACCATGCAAATTAGCTGGATAAGACTAATGAATCAGATCCCCAGAAAGGATAATCTCCTTAAAGATTAAAAATCAGCTTTTAAGACTGATATTACTCAATCCTAGAGATTGACCTTAAAGATTGAGAATTCAAACTCATGGAATTCAATGATATCTAAACTCGAGCTTGAACGAGAAAATATTTTGATCAAAATTATAAACCGATTTGTTTTCTGAAAACCCATTTTCAATGCGTTCATTACCATTGAACGTAAAATCCTAGGAATTCACCTGGAATTCATTAGGTCACCTGAACTAAATCGGGTGTCAACCGTAAGAACGGTGGTTGCATAGCATGGTCAAAGACAGGACCTTGTGCCATACCGAAAAATTATAAGGGTGAGCTTTACTATTGCTCCTACCAAGGATATTAATTGCATCCGACACGTTACAGACCATAATTAAAAGCATGTCAGGGGACATTGCCTTAACAGTTGCTTGTTCAACGCTTTACTTTACAACCGGACGGTAGTTTACCGAAAGGTAATATACGGAACAAGTAAACTGGACGTGTTGCTTTCCAAAATACAAGGTTAGCAAGTGGGTGACACAAAACCGCAAGTTTTGAGCTAAAATTTTCAAATCTAAAACCCACCAAACCCACAAAAATATTTTGCAAACACCGGTAAAGGGTTATTCTGGAAAACTTATCTAGGGTAAAAACTAGATTTAATTTTCAAAAGATCAAATGTTTTCATAAAGATCCAATTTCCTTAATGGATCTAAATTTTTATAGTCATGTGGGACTGTAAACCATATCGTTACTACCATTGTTTATACCGCCGTATAGAAATCACTGATATACAAAGTGTAAAGAATAAAGAAGTGATTCTAGTATTTCAAGACTATATTGCTTGAGGACAAGCAACGTTCAAGTGTGGGAATATTTGATAATGCTAAAAACGAACATATATTTCATAGCATTATTCCTCAAGAAAGACAAGCTTTTAGTTGCAATTGTTCTATTTACAAGTGATATTCGTTTAAATAATAAAAGGTGAAGACAAAAGACAGATTCGACGAATTGAAGACGCAAACGACCAAAAAGCTCAAAAGTACAAAAGACAATCAAAAAGGTTCCAATTATTGATAAGAAACGTCTCGAAATTACAAGAGTACAAGATTCAAAACGCAAAGTACAAGATATTAAATTGTACGCAAGGACGTTCGAAAATCCGGAACTGGGACCAGAGTCAACTCTTAACGCTCGACGCAACGGACTAAAAATTACAAGTTAACTATGTATATAAATATAATATAATATATAATTAATTATATTAATTATATATATATATATTATATTTATAAATAAAAACCGTCAGCAGAGAAAGACTCCAAGGGACTGAGCTGTAATTTCATTCTCCGCGACTCGCGGAGTTTGAAGGCCAAAATGGCCGCGAGTCGCAGAGCCCCCAGTTTTGAAACTCCCTATAAAGCAAACCGAATTCTGATCATTTTCATCCATCTTTTTCTTCTTCTACTCATACGTAAAATATATATATATATTTATAATTTATATTTTAATTTTAATTATAATTCTAATAATAAGGGTATGTTAGCGAATATTGTAAGGGTGTAAGTCAAAATTCTGTCCGTGTAACGCTACGCTATTTTTAATCATTGTAAGTTATGTTCAACCTTTTTACATTAATGTCTTGTAGCTAAGTTATTATTATGCTTATTTAAAACGAAGTAATCATGATGTTGGGCTAATTACTAAAATTGGGTAATTGGACTTTGTACCATAATTGGGGTTTGGACAAAAGAACGACACTTGTGGAAATTAGACTATGGGCTATTAATAGGCTTTATATTTGTTTAACTAAATGATAGTTTGTTAATGTTAATATAAAGATTTACAATTGGGCGTCCTTATAAATTACCATATACACTCGATCGGACACGATGGGCGGGGTATTTATATGTACGAATAATCGTTCATTTAACCGGACACGGGAATGGATTAATAGCCACTAGAATAATTAAAACAGGGGTGAAATTACATTCAAGGGTAATTGGTGTAATTGCTAACAAAGTAGTAAAACCTTGGTTTACACGCAGTTGATAACCTGGTGTATTCATTAAACAAAGTATTAAAACCTTGTTACAATTCGAATCCCCAATTAGTTGGAATATTTAACTTCGGGTATAAGAATAATTTGATGAGGACACTCGCACTTTATATTTATGACTGATGGACTGTTATGGACAAAAACCAGACGGACATATTAAATAATCCAGGACAAAGGACAATTAACCCATGGGCATAAAACTAAAATCAACACGTCAAACATCATGATTACGGAAGTTTAAATAAGCATAATTCTTTTATTTCATATTTAATTTCCTTTATTTTATATTTAATTGCACTTCTAATTATCGCATTTTTATTGTTATTGTATTTAATTGCACTTTTAATTATCGTACTTTTTAATTATCGCAAGTTTATTTTATCGCACTTTTATTATTCGTAATTTCATTATCGTTATTTACTTTACGCTTAAAATTAAGTCTTGTATTTATTTATTATTTTACATTTGGTTTTAACTGCGACTAAAGTTTTAAAATCGACAAACCGGTCATTAAACGGTAAAAACCCCCCTTTATAATAATAATATAACTTATATATATGTATTTGTATTTTTATAAAAGTAAACTAATATAGCGTTAAGCTTTGTTTAAAGATTTCCCTGTGGAACGAACCGGACTTACTAAAAACTACACTACTGTACGATTAGGTACACTGCCTATAAGTGTTGTAGCAAGGTTTAAGTATATCCATTCTCTAAATAAATAAATATCTTGTGTAAAATTGTATCGTATTTAATAGTGTTTCGTTGTAAACTTCAATAGTATTTTATACCCCTTAGCTTTGACATCAAGTATTATATATTTGAATTTAAAATTTGTGTATGAACAAACCTTTTGTAAGAATCATAATCTGACATTTGCACGAAAGAGTCTGAATTGATATTAGGTCTGAAACATTATTTCGATAGAGATAAATGTACAGTAACTAATAACTGATAATTGGTTATCGATATAGTACAGTATATGAATATGCGTATGAATCATGTAGAAACAATATTGAAGCCTATAGATCCTTATTAGATAATTTGATATACTTAGATTGATTATTGTGAAAGCATAACAGAAACATGTTAGTCACAAAACTAATGTTTAATTCTTATTCATATTCAAATCCACAATCATATAAATTTAAAAATGTGTAATGACAAACCCTTTCTTGAATCATATTCATATTGTGTCATAAACAAAAACATATATCTGCTCATATTGTGACCTTCGAATCATGATTGATAATTGATATTAGGTCAGCAACCTTAATCCGATTGATATACATTATACGATACCCACAACATTATAAAATATACCATACCTTCGAGCCATCAAATTAGGCTTTTAAGCATAAATCGAATAAAATTAGGAAGATTCTAAAACGCTGATCATCAGAGATGATAAATGTAAAACTGATTGATAAAAGCCCCTAAATTAGAAATACTCACCCGCGGTTAATGAAATCTGATTCCTGCAATTAATTTGTATATTTTGCAATCGTGCTTTTCCTGTACGTCTGCTGCACGTCTGACTGTAGAGAGGTGATTGAAGATGATTGAAGGCGATTGTCGGATGAGGCGATTGTAGGAGGGCGATTGTAGGAAATCGATTAGGGTTATCACTGATTTAAAGAAACCAACTAATCCAAACACCTGAAAAATGACAATGATTAAAAAAATGAGAACATTAAATTTATAAGCACCTTTTAACAATTGATTTTCCAAATTCAGGTTTGAATATTCTGAAATCCTGTAATTTTGAGTTACTCAAAACAGTTGCACTAAATTCGACCACTCCTAAATTCGTCTAGTTCAAGAAATATTTCTCATACCCAATCGATACATATGTAATCCAGTATATGTAAATATCGTTCAATTGAGGTTCAATCAAAATAAGGTTCAATCAAGACATGTATTGAACCGTTCAATTGAATAATTACACAAAAAATGATCCTAAAATATCAGATTTTAAAAGTTAGATATAGACAATTCAATTGAACCCTAGATGAAAAATTGACTCGTAAAATCTGAGATAAACAAAACTTTGATTCTGATTTAGTCATTGATGAATTGACAATACCTTATTCATTCGAAATCAACCCGCAATCATTGTTTCATTGACGTGAATTGATTAGCAGTTGAAGATTCAACGTAGGCGAAACCTTGATAGAGAGAGTCTTGCCCTAATTCTTAGTTTGTGTATGTCGACTGAATGATTTTTTTAGGGTTCTAATCTTAAAGAAATTAGGGTTGTATGTTCTTGAAGAGAGAACTCAGACTGGAAATTAGGGTTGTTGGGAATGGATTGAAGTGCGTAAATGGCGTTTGAAGAAGATGCAATTCTTTCTAACTATGATAAAGTTAGAAAGAGATTAAATAAATGGGGTTTCCAAAATTGAGTTAATAAATGTCTTTTTAATGAGCCCGTGTAATTAATAGAGGGGCACTATTGTCATTTTGTGAGATTGAGAAGAGGTTATAAGGTGATAACTAAATGGATGGTTGAGATTAGGGGCAATGAGATGTCATTTAGTTAATCCAATGGTTAAGATTTAATTAATCTAAATCAAGTACCTAAATTATGACTTTCTTTTAATATATATAAAGGATAAAGGATAAAGGATATGTAAATAAATATACACCGAATATTGTTGTAAAAAAACATAAAATATCAATAGTCCTTTTGCATTTCTTTTATATATATTTTACATATACTAAAAGACATGTAAATGGGTGTCGACTGAAATGTCCCGTTCTTATTGATTAAAAACGTTCCATATTAATTGATTTCGTTGCGAGGTTTTGACCTCTATATGAGACGTTTTTCAAAGACTGCATTCATTTTAAAACAAACCATAACCTTTATTTCATCAATAAAGGTTTAAAAAGCTTTACGTAGATTATCAAATAATGATAATCTAAAATATCCTGTTTACACACGACCATTACATAATGGTTTACAATACAAATATGTTACAACAAAATAAGTTTCTTGAATGCAGTTTTTACACAATATCATACAAGCATGGACTCCAAATCTCGTCCTTATTTAAGTATGCGACAGCGAAAGCTCTTAGTATTCACCTGAGAATAAACATGCTTTAAACGTCAACAAAAATGTTGGTGAGTTATAGGTTTAACCTATATATATCAAATCGTAACAATAGACCACAAGATTTCATATTTCAATACACATCCCATACATAGAGATAAAAATCATTCATATGGTGAGCACCTGGTAACCGACATTAACAAGATGCATATATAAGAATATCCCCATCATTCCGGGACACCCTTCGGATATGATATAAATTTCGAAGTACTAAAGCATCCGGTACTTTGGATGGGGTTTGTTAGGCCCAATAGATCTATCTTTAGGATTCGCGTCAATTAGGGTGTCTGTTCCCTAATTCTTAGATTACCAGACTTAATAAAAAGGGGCATATTCGATTTTGATAATTCAACCATAGAATGTAGTTTCACGTACTTGTGTCTATTTTGTAAATCATTTATAAAACCTGCATGTATTCTCATCCCAAAATATTAGATTTTAAAAGTGGGACTATAACTCACTTTCACAGATTTTTACTTCGTCGGGAAGTAAGACTTGGCCACTGGTTGATTCACGAACCTATAACAATATATACATATATATCAAAGTATGTTCAAAATATATTTACAACACTTTTAATATATTTTGATGTTTTAAGTTTATTAAGTCAGCTGTCCTCGTTAGTAACCTACAACTAGTTGTCCACAGTTAGATGTACATAAATAAATCGATAAATATTATCTTGAATCAATCTACGACCCAGTGTATATGTATCTCAGTATTGATCACAACTCATACTATATATATTTTGGAATCAACCTCAACCCTGTATAGCTCACTCCAACATTCACATATAGAGTGTCTATGGTTGTTCCGAAATATATATAGATGTGTCGACATGATAGGTCGAAATATTGTATACGTGTCTATGGTATCTCAAGATTACATAATATACAATACAAGTTGATTAAGTTATGGTTGAAATAGATTTGTTACCAATTTTCACGTAGCTAAAATGAGAAAAATTATCCAATCTTGTTTTACCCATAACTTCTTCATTTTAAATCCGTTTTGAGTGAATCAAATTGCTATGGTTTCATATTGAACTCTATTTTATGAATCTAAACAGAAAAAGTATAGGTTTATAGTCGTAAAATAAGTTACAAGTCATTTTTGTAAAGGTAGTCATTTCAGTCGAAAGAACGACGTCTAGATGACCATTTTAGAAAACATACTTCCACTTTGAGTTTAACTATAATTTTTGGATATAGTTTCATGTTCATAATAAAAATCATTTTCTCAAAATAACAACTTTTAAATCAAAGTTTATCATAGTTTTTAATTAACTAACCCAAAACAGCCCGCAGTGTTACTACGACGGCGTAAATCCGGTTTTACGTTGTTTTTCGTGTTTCCAGGTTTTAAATCATTAAGTTAGCATATCATATAGATATAGAACATGTGTTTAGTTGATTTTAAAAGTCAAGTTAGAAGGATTAACTTTTGTTTGCGAACAAGTTTAGAATTAACTAAACTATGTTCTAGTGATTACAAGTTTAAACCTTCGAATAAGATAGCTTTATATGTATGAATCGAATGATGTTATGAACATCATTACTACCTTAAGTTTCTTGGATAAACCTACTGGAAAAGATAAAAATGGATCTAGCTTCAACGGATCCTTGGATGACTCGAAGTTCTTGAAGCAGAATCATGACACGAAAACAAGTTCAAGTAAGATCATCACTTGAAATAAGATTATTATAGTTATAGAAATTGAACCAAAGTTTGAATATGATTATTACCTTGTATTAGAATGATAACCTACTGTAAGAAACAAAGATTTCTTGAGGTTGGATGATCACCTTACAAGATTGGAAGTGAGCTAGCAAACTTGAAAGTATTCTTGATTTTATGTAACTAGAACTTGTAGAATTTATGAAGAACACTTAGAACTTGAAGATAGAACTTGAGAGAGATCAATTAGATGAAGAAAATTGAAGATTGAAAGTGTTTGTAGGTGTTTTTGGTCGTTGGCGTATGGATTAGATATAAAGGATATGTAATTTTGTTTTCATGTAAATAAGTCATGAATGATTACTCATATTTTTGTAATTTTATGAGATATTTCATGCTAGTTGCCAAATGATGATTCCAACATATGTTAGGTGACTCACATGGGCTGCTAAGAGCTGATCATTGGAGTGTATATACCAATAGTACATACATCTAAAAGCTGTGTATTGTACGAGTACGAATACGGGTGCATACGAGTAGAATTGTTGATGAAACTGAACGAGGATGTAATTGTAAGCATTTTTGTTAAGTAGAAGTATTTTGATAAGTGTATTGAAGTCTTTCAAAAGTGTATAAATACATATTAAAACACTACATGTATATACATTTTAACTGAGTCGTTAAGTCATCGTTAGTCGTTACATGTAAGTGTTGTTTTGAAACCTTTAGGTTAATGATCTTGTTAAATGTTGTTAACCCAATGTTTATAATATCAAATGAGATTTTAAATTATTATATTATCATGATATTATCATGTATGAATATCTCTTAATATGATATATATACATTAAATGTCTTTACAACGATAATCGTTACATATATGTCTCGTTTAAAAATCATTAAGTTAGTAGTCTTGTTTTTACATATGTAGTTCATTGTTAATATACTTAATGATATGTTTACTTATCATAGTATCATGTTAACTATATATATATATATATATATATCCATATATATGTCATCATATAGTTTTTACAAGTTTTAACGTTCGTGAATCACCGGTCAACTTGGGTGGTCAATTGTCTATATGAAACATATTTCAATTAATCAAGTCTTAACAAGTTTGATTGCTTAACATGTTGGAAACATTTAATCATGTAAATATCAATCTCAATTAATATATATAAACATGGAAAAGTTCGGGTCACTACAGTACCTACCCGTTAAATAAATTTCGTCCCGAAATTTTAAGCAGTTGGAGGTGTTGACGTATCTTCTGGAAATAAATGCGGGTATTTCTTCTTCATATGATCTTCACGCTCCCAGGTGAACTCGAGTCCTCTACGAACATTCCATCGAACCTTAACAATTGGTATCTTGTTTTTCTTAAGTCTTTTAACCTCACGATCCATTATTTCGACGCGTTCTTCGATGAATTGGAGTTTTTCATTGATTTGGATTTCATCTAACGGAATAGTGAGATCTTCTTTAGCAAAACATTTCTTCAAATTCGAGACGTGGAAAGTGTTATGTACAGCTGCGAGTTGTTGAGATAACTCAAGTCGGTAAGCTACTGGTCTGACACGATCAATAATCTTGAATGGTCCAATATACCTTGGATTTAATTTCCCTCGTTTACCAAATCGAACAACGCCTTTCCAAGGTGCAACTTTAAGCATGACCATCTCTCCAATTTCAAATTCTATATCTTTTCTTTTAATGTCAGCGTAGCTCTTTTGTCGACTTTGGGCGGTTTTCAACCGTTGTTGAATTTGGATGATCTTCTCGGTAGTTTCTTGTATAATCTCCGGACCCGTAATCTGTCTCTCCCCCACTTCACTCCAACAAATTGGACACCTGCACTTTCTACCATAAAGTGCTTCAAACGGCGCCATCTCAATGCTTGAATGGTAGCTGTTGTTGTAGGAAAATTCTGCTAACGGTAGATGTCGATCCCAACTATTTTCGAAATCAATAACACATGCTCGTAGCATGTCTTCAAGCGTTTGTATCATCCTTTCACTCTGCCCATCAGTTTGTGGATGATAGGCAGTACTCATGTCTAGACGAGTTCCTAATGCTTGTTGTAATGTCTGCCAGAATCTTGAAATAAATCTGCCATCCCTATCAGAGATAATAGAGATTGGTATTCCATGTCTTGAGACGACTTCCTTCAAATACTATCGTGCTAGCTTCTCCATCTTGTCATCTTCTCTTATTGGCAGGAAGTGTGCTGATTTGGTGAGACGATCAACTATTACCCAAATAGTATCAAAACCACTTGCAGTTCTTGGCAATTTAGTAATGAAATCCATGGTAATGTTTTCCCATTTCCATTCCGGGATTTCAGGTTGTTGTAGTAGACCTGATGGTTTCTGATGTTCAGCTTTGACCTTAGAACACGTCAAATATTCTCCTACATATTTAGCAATATCGGCTTTCATACCTGGCCAACAAAAATGTTTCTTAAGATCCTTGTACATCTTCCCCGTTCCAGGATGTATTGAGTATCTGGTTTTATGAGCTTTTCTAAGTACCATTTCTCTCATATCTCCAAATTTTGGTACCCAAATCCTTTCAGCCCTATACCGGGTTCCGTCTTCCATAATATTAAGATGCTTCTCCGATCCTTTGGGTATTTCATCCTTTAAATTTCCCTCTTTTAAAACTCCTTGTTGCGCCTCCTTTATTTGAGTAGTAAGGTTATTATGAATCATTATATTCATAGATTTTACTCGAATGGGTTCTCTGTCCTTCCTGCTCAAGGCATCGGCTACCACATTTTCCTTCCCCGGGTGGTAACGAATCTCAAAGTCGTAATCATTCAACAATTCAATCCACCTACGCTGCCTCATATTCAGTTGTTTCTGATTAAATATGTGTTGAAGACTTTTGTGGTCGGTATATATAATACTTTTGACCCCATATAAGTAGTGCCTCCAAGTCTTTAATGCAAAAACAACCGCGCCTAATTCCAAATCATGCGTCGTATAATTTTGTTCGTGAATCTTCAATTGTCTAGATGCATAAGCAATCACCTTCGTTCGTTGCATTAATACACAACCGAGACCTTGCTTTGATGCGTCACAATAAATCACAAAATCATCATTCCCTTCAGGCAATGACAATATAGGTGCCGTAGTTAGCTTTTTCTTCAATAACTGAAACGCTTTCTCTTGTTCATCATTCCATTCAAATTTCTTCCCTTTATGCGTTAATGCAGTCAAGGGTTTTGCTATTCTGGAAAAGTCTTGGATGAACCTTCTGTAGTAACCAGCTAGTCCTAAAAACTGACGTATGTGTTTCGGAGTTTTTGGGGTTTCCCACTTTTCAACAGTTTCTATCTTTGCCGGATCCACCTTAATACCTTCTTTGTTCACTATGTGACCGAGGAATTGAACTTCTTCCAACCAAAATGCACACTTTGAAAAATTAGCGTACAATTCTTCCTTCCTCAATACTTCTAACACCTTTCTCAAATGTTCACCGTGTTCTTGGTCATTCTTTGAGTAAATAAGTATGTCATCAATGAAAACAATGACAAACTTGTCAAGGTATGGTCCACACACTCGGTTCATAAGGTCCATGAACACAGCTGGTGCATTAGTTAAACCAAACGGCATGACCATAAACTCGTAATGACCGTAACGTGTTCTGAAAGCAGTCTTTGGAATATCATCTTCTTTCACCCGCATTTGATGATACCTGGAACGTAAGTCAATCTTTGAATAAACATACGAGCCTTGTAGTTGATCAAATAAGTCGTCGATTCTCGGTAGTGGGTAGCGGTTCTTGATGGTAAGTTTGTTCAACTCTCGGTAGTCGATACACAACCTGAATGTACCATCTTTCTTCGTGACAAACAAAACAGGAGCTCCCCACGGTGATGTGCTTGGTCGAATGAAACTACGTTCTAATAGTTCTTGCAGTTGGCTTTGCAGTTCTTTCATCTCGCTGGCTGCGAGTCTATAAGGAGCATGAGCTATTGGTGCAGCTCCTGGTACAAGATCTATTTGAAATTTAACAGATCGATGTGGAGGTAGTCCCGGTAATTCTTTCGGAAATACATCGGGAAATTCTTTTGCGACGGGAACATCATTGATGCTCTTTTCTTCAGTTTGTACTTTCTCGACGTGTGCTAGAACAGCATAGCAACCTTTTCTTATTAGTTTTTGTGCCTTCAAATTACTAATAAGATGTAGCTTCATGTTGCCCTTTTCTCCGTACACTATTAAGGGTTCTCCTTCTTCTCGTACAATGCGAATTGCATTTTTATAACATACGATTTCTGCTTTCACCTTCTTCAGCCAGTCCATGCCAACTATTACATCAAAACTACCTAACTCTACTGGTATCAAATTAATCTTAAATATTTCGCTACCCAGTTTAATTTCTCGATTCCGGCATATATTATCTGCTGAAATTAATTTACCGTTTGCTAATTCGAGTAAAAATTTACTATCCAACGGCGTCAATGGACAACTTAATTTAGCACAAAAATCTCTACTCATATAGCTTCTATCCGCACCCGAATCAAATAAAACGTAAGCAGATTTATTGCCAATAAGAAACGTACCCGTAACAAGCTCCGGGTCTTCCTGTGCCTCTGTCGCATTAATATTGAAAACTCTTCCGCGGCCTTGTCCATTCGTGTTCTCCTGGTTCGGGCAATTTCTAATAATGTGGCCCGGTTTTCCACATTTATAACAAACTACATTGGCATAACTTGCTCCGACACTACTTGCTCCGCCATTACTCGTTCCGACACCATTTGTTCCTTCCGTTCTGTTAACCCCTGGTCCGTGGACCTCACACTTCGCCGTGCTATGACCATTTCCTTTACACTTGTTGCAAAATTTGGTGCAGAACCCCGAGTGATACTTTTCAAACCTTTGGCATAGCTGCTTCTGATTGTTGTTGTTGTTGCGGTTTTTATTACTGTTGGGATGATTGTTGTAGTTGTTGTTGTTGTTGTTGTTGTTGTTGTTGTTGTTGTTGTTGTTGTTGTTGTTGTTGTTGTTGTTGTTGTTGTTGTTGTTGGGCCATTTGTTATAGTTGCGATTGATGTTGCGATTGTTGGGATAATTGTTGCGATTATTATTGTAATTGTTGTTGTTGTTGTATTGGTGATTCTTATCACCGTTTTCCTCCTACTTTCTTTTGACTTGCTTCACATTGGCCTCTTCAGCCGTCTGTTCTTTAATTCTTTCCTCAATCTGGTTCACTAGTTTGTGAGCCATTCTACATGCCTGTTGTATGGAGGCGGGCTCGTGTGAACTTATATCTTCTTGGATTCTTTCCGGTACTCCTTTCACAAACGCGTCGATCTTCTCTTCCTCATCTTCGAACGCTCCCGGACACAATAGGCACAATTCTGTGAATCGTCTTTCGTACATGGTAATATCAAATCCTTGGGTTCGTAACCCTCTAAGTTCTGTCTTGAGCTTATTGACCTCGGTTCTGGGACGGTACTTCTCGTTCATCAAGTGCTTGAATGCTGACCACGGTAGTGCGTACGCATCATCTTGTCCCACTTGCTCTAGATAGGTATTCCACCATGTTAACGCAGAACCTGTGAAGGTATGCGTAGCGTACTTCACTTTGTCCTCTTCAGTACACTTACTTATGGCAAACACCGATTTGACCTTCTCGGTCCACCGTTTCAATCCGATCGGTCCTTCGGTTCCATCAAATTCCAAAGGTTTGCAGGCAGTGAATTCTTTGTAGGTGCATCCTACACGATTTCCCGTACTGCTAGATCCAAGGTTATTGTTGGTATGTAGCGCAGCCTGTACTGCGGTTATGTTTGAAGATAGAAAAGTACGGAATTCCTCTTCATTCATATTCAGGGTGTGTCGAGTAGTCGGTGCCATTTCCTTCAAAATATTCAAATGGAACAAGTTAATCATACAGAATATTAAGAGTAGTTAATAGTATTTCGTAGCATAATATGAACTCATTTATAAAAGCTTTTTCTTCATATTAGCGTTTTATAAGTTTAAATTCGGGTAGTACCTACCCGTTAAGTTCATACTTAGTAGCTAATATACAATTCAACTACTACAATTCTATATGAAAAACTAATTATAATAATATTTCGCGTTCAAACTTTTACACAATATTTTACAAACTTACAATACCGCTTATTTTACATATAGCATGAAATATAGCACACAATAAATTTGAAACAAGATGGTTGTGAAGATAATTCTAGCTAGTACACAAGTCGTTCAGCAAAGGCAATAAAGACACGTAATTCATACGTCCAGAAACAAGTCATGCATTCTGGTTTTACTAGGATTACTTCCCATCCTTGGTCTTGTGGAACATAACCGTTATGGCCGTTGATAAGACAGCGTGTTGTAACTTCGTCAAAGGGACGTGGGTTACGTAATGTCCAACAGTCCCGTAACAATCTAAAAACCTCATTTCTTACCCCAATTACCGACTCCGTCACTTGTGGGAACGTTTTGTTTAATAGTTGTAGCCCGATGTTCTTGTTCTCACTTTGGTGAGAAGCGAACATTACTAATCCGTAAGCATAACTTGCTTCTTTATGTTGCATGTTAGCCACTTTTTCTAAATTACGAAGTCCAATATTCGGATATATTGAGTCAAAATAATTTCTTAACCCATTGCGTAAAATAACATTTGGGTTCCCCGCAATATATTCGTCAAAGTAAACACATCATAACTTATGGATTTCCCAATGTGATATCCCCCATCTTTCGAACGAAAGCCTTTTATAAACCAAGGCATTCTTGGAACGTTCTTCGAATGTCTTACAAATTGATCTCGCCTTAAATAGTTGTGCTGAGGAATTCTGACCGACTCTAGACAAGATTTCATCAATCATGTCTCCGGGTAGGTCTCTTAAAATATTGGGTTGTCTATCCATTTTGTGTTTTTATACTGTAAAATAGACAAGAGTTAGATTCATAAAAAAAATACTTATTAATACAAGCAATTTTTACATGTATCATAAAGCATAAGCACACTATATTACATATATTACACCACACGAATACAACTATCTTATTCCGACTCACTCGTTTCTTCTTCTTCGGTTTTGGTTCGTTTTGACAAGTTTCTAGGGATATATGATGTTCCCCTAATACGAGTCGTCGTTTTCCACATTGGTTTAGAAAAACCTGGTGGTTTAGAGGTTCCCGGGTCATTGTTACAACTTAAGGACTTCGGGGGTTGACGATACATATAAAGTTCATTGGGGTTGGAATTAGATTTCTCTATTTTTATGCCCTTTAACTTATTTTTTTCTTTTGCCTTTTTAAATTCAGTTGGGGTAATTTCTATAACATCATCGGAATTCTCGTCGGAATCCGATTCATCGGAGAATTGGTAATCCTCCCAATATTTTGCTTCCTTGGCGGAAACACCATTGACCATAATTAACCTTGGTCGGTTGGTTGAGGATTTTCTTTTACTTAACCGTTTTATTATTTCACCCACCGGTTCTATTTCTTCATCAGGTTCCGATTCTTCTTCCGGTTCCGATTCTTCTTCCGGTTCCGACTCTTCTTCCGGTTCCTCTTCGGGAACTTGTGAATCAGTCCACGAATCATTCCAATTTACATTTGACTCTTCATTATTATTAGGTGAGTCAATGGGACTTGTTCTAGAGGTAGACATCTATCACATAATATCAAACGTGTTAAGAGATTAATATATCACATAATATTCACATGTTAAAAATATATAGTTTCCAACAAAATTTGTTAAGCAATAATTTTTCAAGTAAACACGGTCGAAGTCCAGACTCACTAATGCATCCTAACAAACTCGATAAGACACACTAATGCAAAATTCTGGTTCTCTAAGACCAACGCTCGGATACCAACTGAAATGTCCCGTTCTTATTGATTAAAAACGTTCCATATTAATTGATTTCGTTGCGAGGTTTTGACCTCTATATGAGACGTTTTTCAAAGACTGCATTCATTTTAAAACAAACCATAACCTTTATTTCATCAATAAAGGTTTAAAAAGCTTTACGTAGATTATCAAATAATGATAATCTAAAATATCCTGTTTACACACGACCATTACATAATGGTTTACAATACAAATATGTTACAACAAAATAAGTTTCTTGAATGCAGTTTTTACACAATATCATACAAGCATGGACTCCAAATCTCGTCCTTATTTAAGTATGCGACAGCGGAAGCTCTTAGTATTCACCTGAGAATAAACATGCTTTAAACGTCAACAAAAATGTTGGTGAGTTATAGGTTTAACCTATATATATCAAATCGTAACAATAGACCACAAGATTTCATATTTCAATACACATCCCATACATAGAGATAAAAATCATTCATATTGTGAACACCTGGTAACCGACATTAACAAGATGCATATATAAGAATATCCCCATCATTCCGGGACACCCTTCGGATATGATATAAATTTCGAAGTACTAAAGCATCCGGTACTTTGGATGGGGTTTTTTAGGCCCAATAGATCTATCTTTAGGATTCGCGTCAATTAGGGTGTCTGTTCCCTAATTCTTAGATTACCAGACTTAATAAAAAGGGGCATATTCGATTTTGATAATTCAACCATAGAATGTAGTTTCACGTACTTGTGTCTATTTTGTAAATCATTTATAAAACCTGCATGTATTCTCATCCCAAAATATTAGATTTTAAAAGTGGGACTATAACTCACTTTCACAGATTTTTACTTCGTCGGGAAGTAAGACTTGGCCACTGGTTGATTCACGAACCTATAACAATATATACATATATATCAAAGTATGTTCAAAATATATTTACAACACTTTTAATATATTTTGATGTTTTATGTTTATTAAGTCAGCTGTCCTAGTTAGTAACCTACAACTAGTTGTCCACAGTTAGATGTACAGAAATAAATTGATAAATATTATCTTGAATCAATCCACGACCCAGTGTATACGTATCTCAGTATTGATCACAACTCAAACTATATATATTTTGGAATCAACCTCAACCCTGTATAGCTAACTCCAACATTCACAAATAGAGTGTCTATGGTTGTTCCGAAATATATATAGATGTGTCGACATGATAGGTCGAAACATTGTATACATGTCTATGGTATCTCAAGATTACATAATATACAATACAAGTTGATTAAGTTATGGTTGGAATAGATTTGTTACCAATTTTCACGTAGCTAAAATGAGAAAAATTATCCAATCTTGTTTTACCCATAACTTCTTCATTTTAAATCCGTTTTGAGTGAATCAAATTGCTATGATTTCATATTGAACTCTATTTTATGAATCTAAACAGAAAAAGTATAGGTTTATAGTCAGAAAAATAAGTTACAAGTCGTTTTTGTAAAGGTAGTCATTCCAGTCGAAAGAACGACGTCTAGATGACCATTTTAGAAAACATACTTCCACATTGAGTTTAACCATAATTTTTGGATATAGTTTCATGTTCATAATAAAAATCATTTTCTCAGAATAACAACTTTTAAATCAAAGTTTATCATAGTTTTTAATTAACTAACCCAAAACAGCCCGCGGTGTTACTACGACGGCGTAAATTCGGTTTTACGGTGTTTTTCGTGTTTCCAGTTTTTAAATCATTAAGTTAGCGTATCATATAGATATAGAACATGTGTTTAGTTGATTTTAAAAGTCAAGTTAGAAGGATTAACTTTTGTTTGCGAACAAGTTTAGAATTAACTAAACTATGTTCTAGTGATTACAAGTTTAAACCTTCGAATAAGATAGCTTTATATGTATGAATCGAATGATGTTATGAACATCATTACTACCTTAAGTTCCTTGGATAAACCTACTGGAAAAGAGAAAAATGGATCTAGCTTCAACGGATCCTTGGATGACTCGAAGTTCTTGAAGCAGAATCATGACACGAAAACAAGTTCAAGTAAGATCATCACTTGAAATAAGATTATTATAGTTATAGAAATTGAACCAAAGTTTGAATATGATTATTACCTTGTATTAGAATGATAACCTACTGTAAGAAACAAAGATTTCTTGAGGTTGTATGATCACCTTACAAGATTGCAAGTGAGCTAGCAAACTTGAAAGTATTCTTGATTTTATGTAACTAGAACTTGTAGAATTTATGAAGAACACTTAGAACTTGAAGAAAGAACTTGAGAGAGATCAATTAGATGAAGAAAATTGAAGAATGAAAGTGTTTGTAGGTGTTTTTGGTCATTGGTGTATGGATTAGATATAAAGGATATGTAATTTTTGTTTTCATGTAAATAAGTCATGAATGATTACTCATATTTTTGTAATTTTATGAGATATTTCATGCTAGTTTCCAAATCATGGTTCCCACATGTGTTAGGTGACTCACATGAGCTGCTAAGAGCTGATCATTGGAGTGTATATACCAATAGTACATACATCTAAAAGCTGTGTATTGTACGAGTACGAATACGGGTGCATACGAGTAGAATTGTTGATGAAACTGAACGAGGATGCAATTGTAAGAATTTTTATTAAGTAGAAGTATTTTGATAAGTGTATTGAAGTCTTTCAAAAGTGTATAAATACATATTAAAACACTACATGTATATACATTTTAACTGAGTCGTTAAGTCATCGTTAGTCGTTACATGTAAGTGTTGTTTTGAAACCTTTAGGTTAACGATCTTGTTAAATGTTGTTAACCCAATATTTATAATATCAAATGAGATTTTAAATTATTATATTATCATGATATTATCATGTATGAATATCTCTTAATATAATATAATATATATATATATATATATATATATATATATATATATATATATATATATACATTAAATGTCTTTACAACGATAATCGTTACATATATGTCTCGTTTAAAAATCATTAAGTTAGTAGTCTTGTTTTTACATATGTAGTTCATTGTTAATATACTTAATGATATGTTTACTTATCATAGTATCATGTTAACTATATATATATATATATATATATATATATATATATATATATATATATATATATATATATATATATATATATATATATCCATATATATGTCATCATATAGTTTTTACAAGTTTTAACGTTCGTGAATCACCGGTCAACTTGGGTGGTCAATTGTCTATATGAAACATATTTCAATTAATCAAGTCTTAACAAGTTTGATTGCTTAACATGTTGGAAACATTTAATCATGTAAATATCAATCTCAATTAATATATATAAACATGGAAAAGTTCGGGTCACTACAGTACCTACCCGTTAAATAAATTTCGTCCCGAAAATTTAAGCTGTTGAAGGTGTTGACGAATCTTCTGGAAATAGATGCGGGTATTTCTTCTTCATCTGATCTTCACACTCCCTGGTGAACTCGGGTCCTCTGCGAGCATTCCATCGAACCTTAACAATTGGTATCTTGTTTTGCTTAAGTCTTTTAACCTCACGATCCATTATTTCGACTGGTTCTTCGATGAATTGAAGTTTTTCGTTGATTTGGATTTCATCTAAAGGAATAGTGAGATCTTCTTTAGCAAAACATTTCTTTAAATTCGAGACGTGGAAAGTGTTATGTACAGCCGCGAGTTGTTGAGGTAACTCAAGTCGGTAAGCTGCTGGTCTGACACGATCAATAATCTTGAATGGTCCAATATACCTTGGATTTAATTTTCCTCGTTTACCAAATCGAACAACGCCTTTCCAAGGTGTAACTTTAAGCATGACCATCTCTCCAATTTCAAATTCTATATCTTTTCTTTTAATGTCAGCGTAGCTCTTTTGTCGACTTTGGGCGGTTTTCAACCGTTGTTGAATTTGGATGATCTTCTCGGTAGTTTCTTGTATAATCTCTGGACCCGTAATCTGTCTATCCCCCACTTCACTCCAACAAATCGGAGACCTGCACTTTCTACCATAAAGTGCTTCAAACGGCGTCATCTCAATGCTTGAATGGTAGCTGTTGTTGTAGGAAAATTCTGCTAACGGTAGATGTCGATCCCAACTGTTTCCGAAATCAATAACACATGCTCGTAGCATGTCTTCAAGCGTTTGTATCGTCCTTTCGCTCTGCCCATCAGTTTGTGGATGATAGGCAGTACTCATGTCTAGACGAGTTCCTAATGCTTGCTGTAATGTCTGCCAGAATCTTGAAATAAATCTGTCATCCCTATCAGAGATAATAGAGATTGGTATTCCATGTCTGGAGACGACTTCCTTCAAATACAGTCGTGCTAACTTCTCCATCTTGTCATCTTCTCTTATTGGCAGGAAGTGTGCTGATTTGGTGAGACGATCAACTATTACCCAAATAGTATCAAAACCACTTGCAGTCCTTGGCAATTTAGTGATGAAATCCATGGTAATGTTTTCCCATTTCCATTCCGGGATTTCGGGTTGTTGAAGTAGACCTGATGGTTTCTGATGCTCAGCTTTGACCTTAGAACACGTCAAACATTCTCCTATGTATTTAGCAACATCGGCTTTCATACCCGGCCACCAAAAATGTTTCTTGAGATCCTTGTACATCTTCCCCGTTCCAGGATGTATTGAGTATCTGGTTTTATGAGCTTCTCTAAGTACCATTTCTCTCATATCTCCAAATTTTGGTACCCAAATCCTTTCAGCCCTATACCGGGTTCCGTCTTCCCGAATATTAAGATGCTTCTCCGATCCTTTGGGTATTTCATCCTTTAAATTTCTCTCTTTTAAAACTCCTTGTTGCGCCTCCTTTATTTGAGTAGTAAGGTTATTATGAATCATTATATTCATAGATTTTACTCGAATGGGTTCTCTGTCCTTCCTGCTCAAGGCATCGGCTACCACATTTGCCTTCCACGGGTGGTAACGAATCTCAAAGTCGAAATCATTCAATAATTCAATCCACCTACGCTGCCTCATATTCAGTTGTTTCTGATTAAATATGTGTTGAAGACTTTTGTGGTCGGTATATATAATACTTTTGACCCCATATAAGTAGTGCCTCCAAGTCTTTAATGCAAAAACAACCGCACCTAATTCCAAATCATGCGTCGTATAATTTTGTTCGTGAATCTTCAATTGTCTAGACGCATAAGCAATCACCTTCGTTCGTTGCATTAATACACAACCGAGACCTTGCTTTGATGCATCACAATAAATCACAAAATCATCATTCCCTTCAGGTAATGACAATATAGGTGCCGTAGTTAGCTTTTTCTTCAATAACTAAAACGCTTTCTCTTGTTCATCATTCCATTCAAATTTCTTCCCTTTATGCGTTAATGCAGTCAAGGGTTTTGCTATTCTGGAAAAGTCTTGGATGAACCTTCTGTAGTAACCAGCTAGTCCTAAAAACTGGCGTATGTGTTTCGGAGTTTTCGGGGTTTCCCACTTTTCAACAGTTTCTATCTTTGCCGGATCCACCTTAATACCTTCTTTGTTCACTATGTGACCGAGGAATTGAACTTCTTCCAACCAAAATGCACACTTTGAAAACTTAGCGTACAATTCTTCCTTCCTCAATACTTCTAACACCTTTCTCAAATGTTCACCGTGTTCTTGGTCATTCTTTGAGTAAATAAGTATGTCATCAATGAAAACAATGACAAACTTGTCAAGGTATGGTCCACACACCCGGTTCATAAGGTCCATGAACACAGCTGGTGCATTAGTTAAACCAAACGGCATGACCATAAACTCGTAATGACCGTAACGTGTTCTGAAAGCAGTCTTTAGAATATCATCTTCTTTCACCCGCATTTGATGATACCCGGAACGTAAGTCAATCTTTTAATAAACAGACGAGCCTTGTAGTTGATCAAATAAGTCGCCGATTCTCGGTAGTGGGTAGCGGTTCTTGATGGTAAGTTTGTTCAACTCTCGGTAGTCGATACACAACCTGAATGTACCATCTTTCTTCTTGACAAACAAAACAGGAGCTCCCCACGGTGATGTGCTTGGTCGAATGAAACCACGCTCTAAAAGTTCTTGTAATTGGATTTGCAGTTCTTTCATCTCGCTGGGTGCGAGTCTGTAAGGAGCACGAGCTATTGGTGCAGCTCCTGGTACAAGATCTATTTGAAATTCAACTGATCGATGTGGGGGTAATCCCGGTAATTCTTTCGGAAATACATCGGGAAATTCTTTTGCAATGGGAACATCATTGATGCTCTTTTCTTCAGTTTGTACTTTCTCGACGTGTGCTAGAACAGCATAGCAACCTTTTCTTATTAGTTTTTGTGCCTTCAAATTACTAATAAGATGTAGCTTCGTGTTGCCCTTTTCTCCGTACACCATTAAGGGTTTTCCTTTTTCTCGTATAATGCGAATTGCATTTTTGTAACAAACGATCTCTCTTTCACTTCTTTCAACCAGTCCATACCGATTATCACATCAAAACTCCCTAACTCTACTGGTATCAAATCAATCTTAAATGTTTCGCTAACCAGTTTAATTTCTCGATTCTGACATATATTATCTGCTGAAATTAATTTACCATTTGCTAATTCGAGTAAAAATTTACTATCCAAAGGCGTCAATGGACAACTTAATTTAGCACAAAAATCTCTACTCATATAGCTTCAATCCGCACCCGAATCAAATAAAACGTAAGAAGATTTATTGTCAATAAGAAACGTACCCGTAACAAGCTCCGGGTCTTCCTGTGCCTCTGCCGCATTAATATTGAAAACTCTTCCGCGGCCTTGTCCATTCGTGTTCTCCTGGTTCGGGCAATTTCTAATAATGTGGCCCGGTTTTCTACATTTATAATAAACTACATTGGCATAACTTGCTCCGACACTACTTGCTCCGCCATTACTCGTTCCGACACCATTTGTTCATTTCGTTCTATTAACCCCTGGTCCGTAGACCTTACACTTCGCCGCGCTATGACCATTTCTTTTGCACTTGTTGCAAAATTTGGTGCAGAACCCCGAGTGATACTTTTCACACCTTTGGCATAGCTGCTTCTGATTGTTGTTGTTGTTGCGGTTATTATTGTTGTTGGGATGATTGTTGTAGTTGCTGTTGTTGTTGTTGTCGTTGCTGTTGTTGTTGTTGGGCCGTTTGTTGTAGTTGCGACTGATGTTGCGATTGTTGGGATAATTGTTGCGATTATTGTTGTAATTGCTGTTGTTGTTGTTGTATTGGTGATTCTTATCACCGTTTTCCTCCCACTTTCTTTTGACTTGCTTCACATTGGCCTCTTCAGCAGTCTGTTCTTTAATTCTTTCTTCAATCTGGTTCACTAGTTTGTGAGCCATTCTACATGCCTGTTGTATGGAGGCGGGCTCGTGTGAACTTATATCTTCTTGGATTCTTTCCGGTAATCCTTTCACAAACGCGTCGATCTTCTCTTCCTCATCTTCGAATGCTCCCGGACACAATAGGCACAATTCTGTGAATCGTCTTTCGTACGTGGTAATATCAAATCCTTGGGTTCGTAACCCTCTAAGTTCTGTCTTGAGCTTATTGACCTCGGTTCTGGGACGGTACTTCTCGTTCATCAAGTGCTTGAATGCTGACCACGGTAGTGCGTACGCATCGTCTTGTCCCACTTGCTCTAGATAGGTATTCCACCATGTTAACGCAGAACTTGTGATGGTATGCGTAGCGTACTTCACTTTGTCCTCTTCAGTACACTTACTTATGGCAAACACCGATTCGACCTTCTCGGTCCACCGTTTCAATCCGATCGGTCCTTCGGTTCCATCAAATTCCAAAGGTTTGCAGGCAGTGAATTCTTTGTAGGTGCATCCTACACGATTTCCTGTACTGCTAGATCCAAGGTTATTGTTGGTATGTAGCGCAGCCTGTACTGCGGCTATGTTTGAAACTAGAAAAGTACGGAATTCCTCTTGATTCATATTCACGGTGTGTCGAGTAGTCGGTGCCATTTCCTTCAAAATAGTCAAATGGAACAAGTTAATCATACAGAATATTAAGAGTAGTTAATAGTATTTCGTAGCATAATATGAACTCATTTATAAAAGCTTTTTCTTCATATTAGCGTTTTATAAGTTTAAATTCGGGTAGTACCTACCCGTTAAGTTCATACTTAGTAGCTAATATACAATTCAACTACTACAATTCTATATGAAAAACTGATTATAATAATATTTCGCGTTCAAACTTTTACACAATATTTTACAAACTTACAATACCGCTTATTTTACATATAGCATGAAATATAGCACACAATAAATTTGACACAAGATGGTTGTGAAGATAATTCTAGCTAGTACACAAGTCGTTCAGCAAAGGCAATAAAGACACGTAATTCATACGTCCAGAATCAAGTCATGCATTCTGGTTTTACTAGGATTACTTCCCATCCTTGGTCTTGTGGAACATAACCGTTATGGCCGTTAATAAGACAGCGTGTTGTAACGTCGTCAAAGGGACGAGAGTTACGTAATGTCCAACAGTCCCGTAACAATCTAAAAACCTCATTTCTTACCCCAATTACCTACTCCGTCACTTGTGGGAACGTTTTGTTTAATAGTTGTAGTCCGATGTTCTTGTTCTCACTTTGGTGAGAAGCGAACATTACTAATCCGTAAGCATAACATGCTTCTTTATGTTGCATGTTAGCCGCTTTTTCTAAATCACGAAGTCCAATATTCGGATATATTGAGTCAAAATAATTTCTTAACCCATTGCGTAAAATAGCATTTGGGTTCCCCGCAATATATGCGTCAAAGTAAACACATCGTAACTTATGGATTTCCCAATGTGATATCCCCCATCTTTCGAACGAAAGCCTTTTATAAACCAAGGCATTCTTGGAACGTTCTTCGAATGTCTTACAAACTGATCTCGCCTTAAATAGTTGTGCCGAAGAATTCTGACCGACTCTAGACAAGATTTCATCAATCATGTCTCCGGGTAGGTCTCTTAAAATATTGGGTTGTCTATCCATTTTGTGTTTTTATACTGTAAAATAGACAAGAGTTAGATTCATAAAAAAAAATACTTATTAATACAAGCAATTTTTACATATATCATAACGCATAAGCACACTATATTACATATATTACACCACACGAATACAACTATCTTATTCCGACTCGCTTGTTTCTTCTTCTTCGGTTTTGGTTCATTTTGCCAAGTTTCTAGGGATATATGATGTTCCTCTAATACGAGCCGTCGTTTTCCACATTGGTTTAGAAAAACCTGGTGGTTTAGAGGTTCCCGGGTCATTGTTACAACTTAAGGACTTCGGGGGTTGACGATACATATAAAGTTCATCGGGGTTGGAATTAGATTTCTCTATTTTTATGCCCTTTCCCTTATTATTTTCTTTTGCCTTTTTAAATTTAGTTGGGGTAATTTCTATAACATCATCGGAATTCTCGTCGGAATCCGATTCATCGGAGAATTGATAATCCTCCCAATATTTTGCTTCCTTGGCGGAAACACCATTGACCATAATTAACCTTGGTCGGTTGGTTGAGGATTTTCTTTTACTTAACCGTTTTATTATTTCCCCCACCGGTTCTATTTCTTCATCCGGTTCCGATTCTTCTTCCGGTTCCGATTCTTCTTCCGGTTAGGACTCTTCTTCCGGTTCCTCTTCGGGAACTTGTGAATCAGTCCATGAATCATTCCAATTTACATTTGACTCTTCATTATTATTAGGTAAGTCAATGGGACTTGTTCTAGAGGTAGACATCTATCACATAATATCAAACGCGTTAAGAGATTAATATATCACATAATATTCACATGTTAAAAATATATAGTTTCCAACAAAATTTGTTAAGCAATCATTTTTCAAGTAAACACGGTCGAAGTCCAGACTTACTAATGCATCCTAACAAACTCGATAAGACACACTAATGCAAAATTCTGGTTCTCTAAGACCAACGCTCGGATACCAACTGAAATGTCCCGTTCTTATTGATTAAAAACGTTCCATATTAATTGATTTCGTTGCGAGGTTTTGACCTCTATATGAGACGTTTTTCAAAGACTGCATTCATTTTAAAACAAACCATAACCTTTATTTCATCAATAAAGGTTTAAAAAGCTTTACGTAGATTATCAAATAATGATAATCTAAAATATCCTGTTTACACACGACCATTACATAATGGTTTACAATACAAATATGTTACAACAAAATAAGTTTCTTGAATGCAGTTTTTACACAATATCATACAAGCATGGACTCCAAATCTCGTCCTTATTTAAGTATGCGACAGCGGAAGCTCTTAATAATCACCTGAGAATAAACATGCTTAAAACGTCAACAAAAATGTTGGTGAGTTATAGGTTTAACCTATATATATCAAATCATAATAATAGACCACAAGATTTCATATTTCAATACACATCCCATACATAGAGATAAAAATCATTCATATGGTGAACACCTGGTAACCGACATTAACAAGATGCATATATAAGAATATCCCCATCATTCCGGGACACCCTTCGGATATGATATAAATTTTGAAGTACTAAAGCATCAGGTACTTTGGATGGGGTTTCTTAGGCCCAATAGATCTATCTTTAGGATTCGCGTCAATTAGGGTGTCTGTTCCCTAATTCTTAGATTACCAGACTTAATAAAAAGGGGCATATTCAATTTCGATAATTCAACCATAGAATGTAGTTTCACGTACTTGTGTCTATTTTGTAAATCATTTATAAAACCTGCATGTATTCTCATCCCAAAAATATTAGATTTTAAAAGTGGGACTATAACTCACTTTCACAGATTTTTACTTCGTCAGGAAGTAAGACTTGGCCACTGGTTGATTCACGAACCTATAACAATATATACATATATATCAAAGTATGTTCAAAATATATTTACAACACTTTTAATATATTTTGATGTTTTAAGTTTATTAAGTCAGCTGTCCTCGTTAATAACCTACAACTAGTTGTCCACAGTTAGATGTACAGAAATAAATCGATAAATATTATCTTGAATCAATCCACGACCCAGTGTATACGTATCTCAGTATTGAATACAACTCAAACTATATATATTTTGGAATCAACCTCAACTCTGTATAGCTAACTCCAACATTCACATATAGAGTGTCTATGGTTGTTCCGAAATATATATAGATGTGTCGAGATGATAGGTCAAAACATTGTATACGTGTCTATGGTATCTCAAGATTACATAATATACAATACAAGTTGATTAAGTTATGGTTGGAATAGATTTGTTACCAATTTTCACGTAGCTAAAATGAGAAAAATTATCCAATCTTGTTTTACCCATAACTTCTTCATTTTAAATCCGTTTTGAGTGAATCAAATTGCTATGGTTTCATATTGAACTCTATTTTATGAATCTAAACAGAAAAAGTATAGGTTTATAGTCGTAAAAATAAGTTACAAGTCGTTTTTGTAAAGGTAGTCATTTCAGTCGAAAGAACGACGTCTAGATGACCATTTTAGAAAACATACTTCCACTATGAGTTTAACCATAATTTTTGGATATAGTTTCATATTCATAATAAAAATCATTTTCTCAGAATAACAACTTTTAAGTCAAAGTTTATCATAGTTTTTAATTAACTAACCCAAAACAGCCCGCGGTGTTTCTACGACGGCGTAAATCCGGTTTTACGGTGTTTTTCGTGTTTCCAGGTTTTAAATCATTAAGTTAGCATATCATATAGATATAGAACATGTGTTTAGTTGATTTTAAAAGTCAAGTTAGAAGGATTAACTTTTTTTTGCGAACAAGTTTAGAATTAACTAAACTATGTTCTAGTGATTACAAGTTTAAACCTTCGAATAAGATAGCTTTATATATATATAAATCGAATGATGTTATGAACATCATTACTACCTTAAGTTCCTTGGATAAACCTACTTGAAAAGAGAAAAATGGATCTAGCTTCAACGGATCCTTGGATGGCTCGAAGTTCTTGAAGCAGAATCATGACACGAAAACAAGTTCAAGTAAGATCATCACTTGAAATAAGATTGTTATCGTTATAGAAATTGAACTAAAGTTTGAATATGATTATTACCTTGTATTAGAATGATAACCTACTGTAAGAAACTAAGATTTCTTGAGGTTGGATGATCACCTTACAAGATTGGAAGTGAGCTAGCAAACTTGAAAGTATTCTTGATTTTATGTAACTAGAACTTGTAGAATATATGAAGAACACTTAGAACTTGAAGATAGAACTTGAGAGAGATCAATTAGATGAAGAAAATTAAAGAATGAAAGTGTTTTTAGGTGTTTTTGGTCGTTGGTGTATGGATTAGATATAAAGGATATGTAATTTTGTTTTCATGTAAATAAGTCATGAATGATTACTCATATTTTTGTAATTTTATGAGATATTTCATGCTAGTTGCCAAATGATGGTTCCCACATGTGTTAGGTGACTCACATGGGCTGCTAAGAGCTGATCATTGGAGTGTACATACCAATAGTACATACATCTAAAAGCTGTGTATTGTACGAGTACGAATACGGGTGCATACGAGTAGAATTGTTGATGAAACTGAACGAGGATGTAATTGTAAGCATTTTTGTTAAGTAGAAGTATTTTGATAAGTGTATTGAAGTCTTTCAAAAGTGTATAAATACATATTAAAACACTACATGTATATACATTTTAACTTAGTCGTTAAGTCATCGTTAGTCGTTACATGTAAGTGTTGTTTTGAAACCTTTAGGTTAACGATCTTGTTAAATGTTGTTAACCCAATGTTTATAATATCAAATGAGATTTTAAATTATTATATTATCATGATATTATCATGTATGAATATCTCTTAATATGATATATATATATATATATATATATATATATATATATATATATATATATACATTAAATGTCTTTACAACGATAATCGTTACATATATGTCTAGTTTAAAAATCATTAAGTTAGTAGTCTTGTTTTTACATATGTAGTTCATTGTTAATATACTTAATGATATGTTTACTTATCATAGTATCATGTTAACTATATATATATATATATATATATATATATATATATATATATATATATATATATATATATATATATATATATATATATATATATATATCCATATATATGTCATCATATAGTTTTTACAAGTTTTAACGTTCGTGAATCACCGGTCAACTTGGGTGGTCAATTGTCTATATGAAACATATTTCAATTAATAAAGTCTTAACAAGTTTGATTGCTTAACATGTTGGAAACATTTAATCATGTAAATATCAATCTCAATTAATATATATAAACATGGAAAAGTTCGGGTCACTCCAGCGACGGCGTCGATCTCCAATTTCGTTGAACCGACGGTGACAAAAACTAGCCGTTTAATTTTGAATTTTAAAAAACTAGCCGTTTAACGGCTAGTTTGATATTTTTTTTCTTATAAATACCACAATTTTTTCTTCATTTTTCTCACACAACTTTATATTTATTTATGTGACGACCCGACAAAATCGCCATTGACGGCGCCGTCAACTTAGGTCCCGTTACGTGGTCATGGTCCCTAAATGAGACGCGTTTGACCAAATTTATGTCGCATTCATTTGAAACGTGTATGACTTGCAAAGTTTTAAGTTACCAAACGGTTCGACAACAAGTTTAAGTTTACAAAAGTTGTAAAGTAAAAATGAAATAACTTGCGACATAATATAAGTTGAAATTCACGAATGCTATCAATAGCGTATGCATGTATGCTTGACCCCAAGCAAGTAATCAAAGTGTGCGGAAGCATGTATCAAGTAGCCAAGTATGAACCTGAGAAACATATAGAAAACTGTCAACGAAAAACGTTGGTGAAATCATAGGTGTATTTGTAAACGTTGTTTTTGAACCACAAGATTTAGTATAAGTTAATTATCCAAATAGTTTGCATTCCAAAGTTGTTGTACGTTCGCGAGCACCCAATTATCAAGACTTAACTGTTTTACGAACCCCGTTATCATAGTGTTAGAACCTATACTATACCCGAAAATATATTTCATCCGCTAACGGTAGCGAACCGTCCGAATGAGGGCTCGTCAAGCTTGTATGGATCCACACAACATAAGTTCGCTTTTACACCCTACAAGTGTAACTAATGATAATTGAATTGAGGCTTTTTGTTCTAACTCACTGTGGAATGTTTGTTTTCGTACTTGTGTTCAAAGCATAAAAGTATGATACATATATGTTTCTCATCCCATGATTTAAAGAATAAAAGTTGTTGAAAATATGGGACTATGATCTCACGTTGAGTGCACGAGTATAAAGGTACTTCACAAAGTAAACGTGTGCATGAAAGTTGTTTAGTCTTGACCTAAACAAGTAAGTTGTTTAATCATGTTAATGAAGTTTTTCTAAGTCAACTTGCATACCAAAATGTAGCTAATGATGCTAGTAACACATTTAATACATGAACTTTAACATAACAATAACATTTAATCAACCAAAACTCAAGATTAAACACACCCATTTCAAGTGTTCATGCTAGTTACTCAAAACAACAAAATCGAGCAAACCAATCACATATTCATGTTAGAATCGAGCCATAGACACTAACTAACACACTTTAAATTTTAAAGGTCTAATTTATGAAATTTAGATATTTTGAAAAGCTTACTCCAAGTTATGAAATTGGTACCAAAACGTAGAGGTTGAAGAGAGGATTCCAAAAGTATAATTTGTTTTGATGTTAGCCTCCTAGATCGGATTTAGATGATGATTCTTTGATGTTGGGGTTTGAGAGAAAAAGATGGAAGTATGCAGAATGAGGGAGGTGGAAGATGGATGGAATGAATGGTGGGGAGGTGGGTTGACTAGTTGACCTAGTCAACTAGTTTGCCCACTTGGCAACTTTAGTCCCTCGAGTTTAAAAGCGGGTGCGTGAATTAACCACACGAATTATTTTAAATACGTTAGAGTAAACGAGAGATGTTATAATTAAATAACGGTAATATTAAAAACGCTAATTTACGGAAGTTACGAATTTAGGTAACGAAAGATATTATCTAAAAAAAATGGGCGTTAAAATAAATTAACGGAAAAATGCGGGTTATTACATTACCCACACCTTAAAAGAAATTTCGTCCCAAAATTTAGTTGGAAGTAGTAGTTGTTGTTTCTTTTTAGAGACCTTGCGATGCCAATTCTACGAATAAGTGAGGGTACTTCCTTCTCATTTGATCTTGGCATTCCAACGAACTTTGACGATCGGGATTTTACTTTGTTCTTAAGGCTTGGTTTCACGATTCATAATTTCAACCGGTTTTTCCATGAAGTGGAGTTTGTCATAGATAGTAAGCTCATCGAAAAGGGATAACAAGTTCTTGTTCGGCAAGACACTTCTTCAAGTTTGGCACATGGAATGTAGGATGAACGGGACTCAATTAAGTCGGAAGGTCTAAACGGTAAGTAACAGGTTTAATATGCTCCAAGATTACAAAAGGATCAATATTCCGCGGATTTAGCTTTCTACGTTTCCCGAAATGGATTACACCTTTTCAAGGTGCGACTATTAACATTACGCGGTCATTCACTTAGAATTCGAGGGGTTTACGTCTAACCTCGTCATAGCACTTTTGGTGACTACGGGCAGTCTTGAGCCTTTCTTGAATTGGACAATTTCTCGGTTGTTTCATGAATGAGTTCGGGTCTGGTGAGTTGCTTATCGCCTACTTCAGACCAACAATTAGACGAACGACATTTGCGGTCACATAAAGCTTCGAAAGGTGCGGCGTTAATACTCGAATGATAACTATCATTGCATGAGGAAATCGGCTAAAAGCAACAATACAAGTTCGTAATACGACTTCCAAAGTTTGAATCGTACGTTTGCTTGGTCCGTCGATTTGTGGATGGTACGCGGTACTCATGTTTAAACGTGTCCACAAGACTTCTTGTAAGGCACTCCGAAATTTAGAAGTGAAATGAGTATCTCAATACGAAATAAATGACAATGGCACACCGTGTCGAGATAGAATTCCTATAATGTATAGTCGTACAAGTCTTTCCAATCTTGTCGGTTTCTAAAAGACGTTTCTTAGGACAAGTTTCTTATTGGTTTCTGAAAAACATTTGTTAGGACCATTCACCCTCGTGGCGAATACTAGTATAACGTGAAGAGTCTCTCTCTCCATTGAGAATTTAGATAAAATATTTCCTTACACGGAAGTACGAGTGTAATGCGAGAGAAGTTTCCGCCTCGATGTGAGCATAACAAGCGTGTTGTAGTTCGTCGATAAAACTTGTGCGAAAATGAGATACACGTGTAACATATGTTTTGAAGTTGAAAGAATTTGTCATTTATTCAGAAGCATCAATATGGTTTGGAAATAATCAAAGATGTGTCCTTGGTATGGTTGTTATCAATATTCTCGGAGTTCTAGGATGTTCAATAAAGAAAAATAAAGTCATGTAACATGGCACATGGTGACGATTAGGTTGATAGAGTCTAATCACCATCACGAGTCATTAGAACTTTGCTATGACTTACCATAATATAACCACGTTGATCGAGTGTCGTTATATTATGCCAACTCATACCTCCATTCCCACATCACTCCATAGAATTAAGTTCGTGTAATCGTGAAGATTTAAAATGAACAAATTGTAACGACATCTCTAACGTTGCTCGTATTTAATCGAAAGAATTAGTGAAACTCTGAAGATGTGTTTCCGAAGGGAAGTGTATAACTGGTTGTTCACGTCAATGCGGTTCAAGTCAAACAATAATGTCTTTAGGTACGAAAAGAGTAACGGATTATGATAACAAATAGTACGCAACCGTAGTGATAAGTAGTGATGACGATACTCACCTAGAGTAGTGGTGGTAGTAACAAGAAGTGGTAGATAGTGATGAACACGGGTGTATCATCGGCAGTGGCTAGTGATTTCCATAGTGGTGGAAACTTTATACTACTTGTGGATAGTAAGCTGGGACGGTGGTGAATAACAATCTAGGAGACAGAGTTCCCGAATTAGCGTAACTTATGAAGTCGTCATCCTCCTTACGCGTATGAATCTTAAGTTTACGTGTCTTACCCGAAAGTGGCAGAGTACGAGTTCGTATGATGAAAATTTGGTACCATTAAGAAGTTCACCTAAGAAAGATTCAAGTATAAATGTACAAGTAGTCAAGTAAGTGCTATCTATAGCAAATGCAAGTCAAAATGCAATGATTAACTATCCGATTGTAGTCTAGATTCACTAATGCGTCCTAACGACTCTGTCAGACACACTAATGTACATCCTAGATCCCTACAACCAACGCTATAATACCAACTGTGACAACCCGATAAAATCGCCATTGACGGCGCCGTTAACTTAGGTCCCGTTACGTGGTCATAGTCCCTAAATGAGACGCATTTGACCAAAATTATGTCGCATTCATTTGAAACGTGTATGACTTGCAAAGTTTTAAGTTACCAAACGGTTCGACAACAAGTTTAAGTTTACAAAAGTTGTAAAGTAAAAATGAAATAACTTGCGACATAATATAAGTTGAAATTCACGAATGCTATCAATAGCGTATGCAAGTATGCTTGACCCCAAGCAAGTAATCAAAGTGTGCGGAAGCATGTACCAAGTAGCCAAGTATAAACATGAGAAACATATAAAAAAATGTCAATGAAAAACGTTGGTGAAATCATAGGTGTATTTGTAAACGTTGTTTTTGAACCACAAGATTTAGTATAAGCTGATTATCCAAACCGTTTGCATTCCAAAGTTGTTGTACGTTCGCGAGCACCCAATTATCAAGACTTAACTGTGTTACGAACCCCGTTATCATAGTGTTAGAACCTACACTATACCCGAA